>NC_041399.2:67373760-67722093 GCF_900747795.2 Erpetoichthys calabaricus | reverse complement strand
TTTGTAAGCCTATTTTTACTTTGTCATTATGGATTATTTAGTGTAGATTGATGGGGAAAATAGCAAATTTATCTATTTAGAATTAAATATATAATACAATAAAATGTGCAGAAAGTGAAAGGCTTTGAGTATTTTCTGAATCCACTGTATATAGCCAGTGCCACAGGTTTCAGGGTGCATTATCCTGGAAGTTAATGTTTTCATTATTCTGCTTCACCTACTCTGCGTAGGTATAGCCAGGAATTATATATGTTTGAATGCTAGGTATTTCAACTTTATAGCACATGTGTACAACTTGACCTGCATTTTGATAACTGCCTTATGCAAAATAAGACTTCTGTATAGCTGCTTTATAGCACCCCACATGTGCAACTTTATGTGCACTTAGATGTAGACTTCAGTATACAAGCTTTATAGCAGCCTACGTGTATGACTTCACCCCCACATGGACAGCTGCTTCCAACAAAGAGACTTGCTAACTTGGTATGAGTATTAGTGAACACCTATACCACTTACCAAATCAGGTGCCTACTTACCAGGCTGCTACCTGTTGAAGGTGTCCATTGTAGCCCTTCATCCTTGTCACCCTCATTAGATGCTCTTATCACTATAATTGGGGTACCCAAACAATCTCTTATATATATTTCTCTTCTAGTTCGTCCGCTTCCACTTCAAAACCGGTCCCGCCCACATGCAGCCGACACGGCATTTCTCGATTCCTATTCGTCCTCTTCCATGTCATGCACTATACTGGCCTGCTGAGCGTAATACATCCAACAAGTACTTAAGGTGCTGCCACAACGGTAAAGTAGCTTTGCCACCTCTGCGGGAGCCACCTGTGTCTTTACAACAGCTTCTTGCACAGCAAACATCAGAAGCTAAAAATTATCATGAACACATTCGAGAATACAACTCCTCTGTAGTGTTTGCTTCCATGGGTGCACAGATAACTCAACCTCCTGGCCACGGACCAAAATGTTTTAAAATGCACGGGCAAATTTATCACCAAATCTCTCCACTATACGCTAACACTTCTACCTCTCCAGGATATGAACAGTTGTATGTTTTTGACACAGCGCAAGCTACTGAAGTACGCTTACAAAATAAAGCAAACTCTGCATGCAGCGAAAATGTACTTTTCCAGCTAGACTCCATGCTCAAACCATCAACCCCTTCGCTAAATCATACAAACACATGCATGAAATCACTCAGTCCAATCCAACAGCATCTGTACGAATGGTTTTCAAGGAAAACCCTAGGCAGGATTTACGACGATACAATGCCCCGACATGTCACACCGATGTTGCAGCAATTTTCATCGGAGAAGATGGCGAAACGCCTGCCGAAAGGGACATTTGCATCTATCCTATAGGCAACTCCTGTAAACAGATTTCCACGCTCAATATGAATTGCGATCCTATGGTTTACCCACTTTTATTCCCTTACAGAGACATTGGCTGGCACAAAGATTTTCATGTTCCCAATAAAAGAACCGCCAAGCGAATAAGGCTTACTCAATGCCAATTTTGCGCATACAGATTAGCAATGAGGAATACATTTAGTATTTTGCACTCCAGCGGCAAACTGTTCCAAAAGTACATCGTAGATGCGCATGTTAAAACAGAGGGAGTGTGTCTCAACTATCTCAGATTACATCAACAAGATCTGCGTGTGGAACTATCAGACGCACTGCAAGCAAACACTGAAAATAACAACATACATGTAGGCAAAATTATCATATTACCGTCCACATTTCCAGGAAGTCCAAGATACATGCAACAAAACTATCAGGATGCTATGGCCATAGTACGTAAATTCGGAAAGCCTGATTTATTTATCACTTTCACATGTAATCCTCCTTGCCCGGAAATTCTACATGCACACTATGTCTTTCAAGAAGTATTTATTTCTTCTTGATTTCTGAATTTCCTTCTCACCGTTTTCCGTTCCTATTCTTACACCGCCATATGCTATGGCGGGCATCGGCTAGTATCTTGTACTTGCAATAAAGCACAATTAATGGAAATCAGCAAAACTACTAGTAGGACAAAGTGTATTTAAAAGAGTCTTATTTAAAGACTGGGTGCCTAGCTGTTTAAAATTCTAAAGGCCTCTTTCTTCATGGAGTTAACAATGATTACATAAAGGATCAGGTCAAGTCAGGACAGGTTGGGGAGCATGCACTGGTACAGCCCAATGCTGCACCCACCACACGCCTAAACAGCTCAGGATCCATGTTGGCCACCCCCCAGGCAAACACACGGTCCAGTCTATCTGTTGCAGCCAGGTGTTACATGGACGTCCACTTGGCCTAGTCCAGCCGCTTGGGTCCTAAACAATGAGGATCCTGCGAGCAGGATTACCCTCTGGAAATCGTATCACATGGCCGTAGTGCCATAAATGACGCTCCCACACAGTGCAGGTTATGTGCCTTATTTGGGGCTCTATGAGCAAACGCTTGTTTGGCACAAAGTCAACCTGGTGGTATCCAAGGATTCTCCAAAGTGGCACAGTACCAAAGGAGTCCAGTCTTAGTTTCAGGTCACTTAATAGTATCCATGTCTCGCAATCATATCGCAAAACAGGAAACAGAAACACTCGGACTTGGACCTTTGTCCTTTTGCATAGATATTGGGAGCTCCGCATACCCCTTTCCAGCAACCTCATACCCCCCCCCCCCATACTCTCCCAATCCGGTCACCAGAGACATGAATGTCACTGCCAAGGTAAGTAAACCTCTCAACAAGGTCAACACTCTCTCCACAAACAGACACACTGCTGATGGCTGTACCCAAGAGGTCATTAAAGGCCTGGATCTTGGTTTTTATCCAGGACACTCGCAAGCCCAGACACTCAGACTCCTCGCTCAGTATCTCGAGCACCCTGATCAGAGCCTCCATTGACTCCGTGAAGATCACAGCATCGCCAGCAAAGTCAAGATGGTGAATCTTTCTTCACCAACAGATGCCCAACACCCAGTCCGTGCAAGCATTGAACAGAGTAGGAGCAAGAACACACCCCAGACGGACCCCAGAAGCAACTTTTAAAAACACAGAGGTTCCGCCTCCACTCTGCACAGCACTCACAGTACCAGTGTACAGGTTGGCTATAATAAATAATAAAGGATCAATAGTCTTTAAACCAATGTCAAGTTTATATCACAAAATTGTTTTCTTTTGCCAGGCTGATGCCCATGCTAATATTTTTTATCTCAGGTTAATAAATAAGATTACTTAACATTCCAAAAATAATAGCTGATATGTCTAGAAATCTTTTTATTTTGACTTGGTTAAAAAAACGTTATATAAATGTCTTTTATACATGTGATTTTATGTGTCGTATAGTATTGTAATGCACAGATTCTGCTTTTATGTTCACTTTTCATTTTTAATTATTTTTTTAAAGGTTAAAATTATTACCATCTAAATATTTAGACGCTTTCATTTTTTCACATTTTGTTATGTTGCAGGTTCTTTAGTTTACATGACGCTCCGTTTAATGTCATATAACCGCGTCTGTTCCATTGCTGTTGTCAACATATGTGATGCTATAAATATTGCAATGATCTAAATACTTGCTATTTCTCATTGGAAGAATCTGCATCTCTCAAGCATTAACATAGTCAGCTTATTCTCCAAATAGGCCCTAGCTTTAGGCTTTCTGGTTCTTTTGACTTTCTCTTTGACTTTTACCTCTCATTAGCATCTTCCTCTTTGGTTTCTACTTACCTAGATACTTACTAACTTTACTGTTTTGACTCCTGGCTTCCCCTTGATTGCTTCTTCTGCCAATGTATATTATTTCTGATCTTACTGTTTCCTCTCAATAATTCTTGGACACTATATGTGTCTTACAATCAGTTTCGTTTACCTTGATTGCAGCTATCTATTAGTTCACTGTTCAAGCATGGCTTGTTTTGAACATCCGCACTGTAGCAGCTTTATTAACGTTCTTGTTTTATTGTGTTTTTTAATTCACAATTCAATATATTTGGTTTGAATATTCAATAAAACCATCTTCAGTATGGCTTGTTTCCATCACCATACACAGGAGCAATACTTTTGATTTTGTTCAGTCTGCAGCATTGTCTTTTGAGTTGAAATTGATCCTCTGTTTCCTTGGTCTGAAAAGCAGAGTGTTATTGAAGCAGTTCTTAGGGCTTTTACACTATCCGGTTTCCTGTGTACTGAACTTTTTTTTTCTGTGCCTACAGGTTTTCTTCACAATTTCAGTAGAAGTAGCATCTTGTTCAAATCACACTGAAGGGCATCAGTAATCAGCTTTTTTTATTTTCTCTTTTATAAAGTTCACTTTTTATAGATTTCTTCACCTGTGTTGAGCAATCAGGATTTTCCCTTCACCTAAAGAGACTTCCAATATTTAGACGTTTTCTTTTTTTTCACATTTTGTTATGTTGCATCCTTGTGCTAAAATCATTTAAATTGATTTTTCCCTCATTAAACAAAACTCAGCACCCCAGAATGACAAAATTTAAGCAGCACATTAGAAATTTTAGCAAATGTATTTAAAAAAAAACTGAAATATCATATCAACATAAGTATTTAGACCCTTTGATATGACACTTGAAATTTGACTCAGTTGTTTGCTGTTTCAGTTGTTCACTTTTAATAAATTTGCAAAAAATTTCTAAATTTGTGTTTTTGCTTTGTGATTCTAGGGTATTGAGTGAACAAATTAATTTAAAAGATTTTAGCATAAGGCTGCAACATAATCAAATGTGAAACAAGTGAAGGCATCGGAATACTGTCTGAATGCCCTGTATCTGTGTATTGTCAAGCTTCCCATTAAAACACTGTTTAAGATGGAGTTTCTGAAGAGCTGCCGCGTTCCCAAGCAGCGGTGGTCACACCTTATTCCATTTGTGTCCAGCACTAAGTCTCCCTTCAGTGAAGCAATTTTCCTTAGCTTTTTTTCTCTCTCAGTACAGCTCCAGAGAAAGAGAGACTTTGCAAATATCTGACCAGTATTTGTCACCTAACTTGTCTGTCTTTCACCATAGCATTCTCAAGGAAACATTTGCAGTTAACTGCAGTACTGTGGCGCTGTAAGTAGTGTTACTGCCTCACAGTTACGAGAAACTAAGTTTGAATCCCAGCCCACTCACTGTCACTGTGGAGTCTGCAAGTTTATTTATCTTTCTTTGTTTCTGTTTCTCTAGGTCCTCCATTTTTTTTCCTCCAACCTGAATATGTTTGTTGGTGGTGTAGCAGCTCTAAATTGGTCTAGTAGTTGTGAGCGTAGGTGTGTAAATGTGCCCAGCAATGGATAGGCATCCGGTCCACCAGACTTGCTTCCTTCCTTACACCAGCTTATCAAAAGCCTATATTAAAGAACTAAGCTCTGAAGTGACTGAATGAAGATACTTGAATTCATGCGTAACAAAAGTGTAGATTACTGAGAGAGCAATGCTTAATTTTACATTCTTTTATATAGTTTGCTTTAAACAAAGTAAATAATCTAGAACAGGACACAGTCATGCACCAACTTACGGCCAACCGAGTTGAGGTGATTCGTACTTAACAGCAGAGAGCAATAGAAAAATAATAGGGCAATAATGTTTGAGAAGTTGCCAAAACTAGCAGCAGTAATAAATAATGTCACAGGGTCTGATATGTTTTCTTACTCTTGGAGTGCCTTTAATAAGGTTTGTTTGCATTGACGCTGCTCAATGTAGCAAGTTCCTATGTATTCCGCTCGTGCAGCCTTCTTTACACCAGTGTTTCTCAACATTTATGGTCCTACACCCCAGTTTTACGTTTTGAAATTCATTGATGTCCCACTAGCAACATTTGCAAACCACCCCTTGGTGAAACAAATGCAATTGGGAATCCTCCCGGTGAAACAAGCTCACTTAGAAACAGGGAAATATTGTGCAGCACTGCTTATAATTTAGATGACTGTCTGTGACCCACTCGTGAACCGATGGCAACCTGCAACCTACTGATGGCAACCCAGGGGCCCTGCAGTTGAGAAACACTGCTTAGGCTACCCACTGCAACCCACTTGCGAACAAACAATGGTAACCCGCAAAGGACTAGTGTTGCAATCCTGTGGTAGAGAAATACTGTCTTCTACAGACCTGGCCTGCAGCCTCCAAAATGCAAAGATTAGTTTGAGCTACTGCATGCCAGCAGTTAAAGTATGCATACCAGTAACAACAGACCTGACCCACAGAGCCTCAATTGCAATGACCTGTACATTTTCAGACCAAAATGTGGCCAATTGGACATATTGCCGGTCCCAAATAGTGCCATAAGCCAGCGCACGACTGTACTCATAAATGCTTCAGTTGTCTTTTATATTACTAGGACAATATGGCAAATTTTCTAGCTCAGGTATGGTATAAAAAAAGCAACATAAATGTGTGATGATTCTCTACATTAGAGAAATGGTCAAGATTTTTGGTAGAAATGGTAGAGATTTTTTTTTTATCAGTTAATTTAGTTTATACAGCTATATAGAAATATTTGAGATTAAAAAAGTGTAAAGCAATCAGTAAGTATTTTCATCTAAAGTACAACCTACTATTACATACTTATTGATTTTTTTGTAGTTTTTTTAGTGAAAGGCAAATTAAAAATATATTTCAGTAACACTGTGCACATTCAAAGTATTCTAGCTACTTAAAATTCTGTAATATCCATATAGGGTGTTACAGATCTTAAAAGCTTGAAAATAATGGCATTTCTCAATCAGAACTGACAGGTATGAATTAGGTCATTTTCAGTCATAAAAATATGCGATCAATAGAACCTTGACTGCCTGACTTTAACAGGTTACCTGCTGTTTTCATATTAGTCGTTGCTTTGCAAAACAGTATTTCTTTTTAAAAGATACACTGCACTAATAGATGTTCCCCTTTAAAAACATTTATTGATAAAGGATACTGATCTCTGCGGTAGGCTGGCGCCCTGCCCGGGGTTTGTTTCCTGCCTTGTGCCCTGTGGTGGCTGGGATTGGCTCCAGCAGAACCCCGTGACCCGTTAGTTAGGATATAGCAGGTTGGATAATGGATGGATGTATACTGATCTCATATGAAAATTGCATTTTTATTAACTGTCAGTGTTTAGATCCATCCAAGGATCCTTTAATATAAAATATGTATGGAATTTGAAAGATGTATGAATATTTCAAAAAAGCTGTTTTGAAATCCATCCACACAAAGTACAAAAAGCAGACCAGGCCTCCAAAAAGCCAGACCTGGATTTATTTTTGGTGTGGGCCCCACAAGCAGCCTAACCCCAAACTCAAAAGGCAGGCTTTTTGGCTTGCACAGGCCCAAAATAGGGCTAAGGCTATTAAATAAGAATGATAAGTTTCAGAATATTCACAAAAATGAAGAAGAGGATATGTGTGAAACTTCTGAGCCAACATTAAACAGGACAAGTTCATTTGTATTTAAAGAATTTTTAAAGAAATTCCACAGGATCACAAAAAACAAAAACAGAACAGTAGTCAAAAAGGAGCAGAAATAAAGCAAAGAAACCCAATAAGCACCAACCAGAAACTGCAGTAAAGTGAATGCTGAGATCAAAATCCAAACAATCTAGTAAGGAACAAAAACAAAGTGAATCAAAAATAAATTATCAATAACCACCAGTATGCCATAGTTTTTTAAATATCCTAAAGCTTCATCTTAAGTACTGCTAGGACCAGAACCTCAGCTGCATAATTAGGTGGCCCTGCCACCTTAGGCACTACACATACAGTAGTAAGCTGGGCAGAACACAAACAACACTACATAGAAACAAAATAACAAGACAATCATAAAAGTACAAACACAAAACAAAATCACAAACAGAATTAATAATACATTAAAATAAATATATACAACAGAAAGTGTTCTTGCTCAAAGAGAAACAGAATGGAATTTAAATGATGAAGAACTGACACAAAGATGAGGTCAATAAATGTGCTAAGATTGTACCGTGAAATCAAACCACTGATTGTCAGTTCCAAGACCTAAAGAAGAGATCCAACAGTCATAGATTCAAACAAAATAAAAGTTTGTTCACAATAGCTTATAGAATCCTAATCTCAGATGATGCATAAAGAGGCGGGTTGAACTTTATAACATCACTTAAAATGACAATAAGAGTACACCCAAGTGTCTCTGAATAAGATTTACACACAAACATACCAACACTATGGCAGTAGCTGTAGCTAAACAATAATGATTTTTACAGAAGCTCAAGAATTATTTTATCTCAAAATAACAGCCCACATCAAACACATTAAATACTAAAAGAAGAAAAAAATCCTTCTGACTCAGCTAAAGATAAGAGAGTGGCACTCAGTTTTATTTTAATTCACTCCTTTGCTTCTACCTCCCATAACTGAGCCTGCCTTTTTAAATGGTTTGTTAATTCGGTGGGCTTTTCTTGAGGTGATGTTACCAGCCTTGCACACCACAGCTTCAAAAATTACAGTGGCTTTATTTTCAAAAAGAGGAAATGCACACAAACCAAACAAGTGTAGACATTTACTTGAATGTGCATCTATTTTGAGTTATAGGTGGAATATTTTTCCCCCCTTCAAATTCCCCTGCTCATTATTCTAGCCTCTCATGCTCTATGACATAAAGGATAAGAGTCACAATTTATAACCAAAGGCTATGAAAAGAGCCAGAAGGATTTTTCAAAATAATCAGTTTTTTTTTTTTTTTTTTTTTGTTCACAACTTTTGTTTTGTGGTTCCTTTCTGGCCACCTTTTCTCCTGACAAGGACACCATCTTCAATGTCCAATTTGCTGAACTTTCTGCAGAAATGATTGTTAGTGTCAATACCCCATTCCACAGAGTGGAGATTGGGGGTAAAAAAAAATAATCATTTGTGGACCTGCAGGTGCAGTTTAAGCACAGAAGGTGACAAGAGGGATTAAAAGCGAAGGCGACATATCTTGAACGAAGGCAGCGGGTGGAGGTTTTGGTGGAGGCTACAGTATATTAACAAGCATGTGTTTTATCACACTGAGGATCAGCTGCAGAAAATTAACTTTTGATCAGTTTATTTTCATAATCCACTAACAGGCTTAAGGCTGCCTGGCAGTGACAGATGCATTACAGTTAAATGTCATGTTAAATTTTCTTGCTTGTTCATCACTGGTTCTTCTGTTAAAGGATTGTATTTTTATAGCATTACCACATTGTGGAGAAAAGCAAGTAAATCATTTCTTTATTCTGTTTTCTAAGTAACGTGTTGGTTGGACTGAAATAGCTATCAGAGAAGCAAAAGGAAGCCATATTGCTGAATTGGGGTCACATTGTGTGGTAAGAATCCATGCTTGGTTAGAGATATACCCTCTGGGGGATATTGTGGATGGAGACTGACCTAAAGGCAACCGTCTTACAGTGGCATGCAAAGGTTTGGGCACCCTTGCTTAAAATGTCAGTTACTGTGAATAGTTGAGTGAGCAGAAGGTGGCTGAGCACCAAAAAGCATAAGGTTAAAGATGACACATTTCTTTAATACTTTAAGCAATATTGCATTTTTATTTCCATCATTCACAGGTACAAAATACCAAAAAAATGAAAAGTCAAGCAAAAGTTTGGGCACACGACATGGTCAGTACTTAGTAAGACCCCCTTTGACAAATATCACAGCTTGTAAACACTTTTTGTAGCCAGCTAAGAGTCTTTCACTTCTTACTTGGGGTATTTTTGACAAATTGCCATTACAAAAGGTTTCTAATTCTATAAGATTCTTGGACCGTCTTGCATGCACTGCTCTTTTGAGATCTATCCATAGATTTACAATGATGGTCAGGGGACTGTGAAGGCCATGGCAAAACCATCAGCCCGTGCCTGTTGAGGTATTCCATTGTAGATTTTGAGGTGTTTTTTGGATTCATCCTCTCTTTAACTTCAATGTTTTTATGGTTGGTGGGAAGTTTGCTTCCAAAATTTGCTGGTATTTATTTGAATCCATTCTTCTCTCTACCAATGAAATGTTCCCTGTGCCACTGGCTGCAACACAAGCCCAAAGCATGATTGATCAAACCCCCCATGCTTAATAGTTGAGGAGGTATTCTTTTCCTAGAATTTGGCACCATTTTTTTCTCCAAACATAAGTTTGCAAATTGTGGCCAAAAAGGTCTATTTTGACTTCATCAGTCCACAGAACTTGTTTCCAAAATGCATCAGGCTTGCTTAGATGTTCATTTGCAAACTTCACATGCTGAATTTTGTGGCTGGGACACAGGAAAGTTTTTCTTCTGCTGACTCTATAATAAGGAGTGTCGCTGCACAGTAAAACAGTGCACCACCACTCCAAAGTCTGCTAAATCTTCCTGAAGGTCTTTTGCAGTCAAACAGGGGTTTTTATTTGCCTTTTCTTTTTTTAATATTTTTATTTTATTAATTTTCATTGTAATCATTCCATACAAACAGATCAATTTATAACCCAACAAATTTGAAAACAAATCAAACCCCACCCCTGAGAAGGAGAGCTTAGCTAAAAGAAAATTTCTTTAAGCTTTTTAACAAGGCAACATTAGACAAAAGAAGGGGAGAAGTAAATATCTATATAAATAAGAGATGGAGAAGGGAGTTAAATGCAATAATAGTTAATTCTCTTATTCTAAAATAATATTGATTAAATCCTGCCAAGTTTTGAAAAAATTTTGTACAGATCCTCTAACTGAAAATTTGATTTTTTCCAATTTCAAATAATATAAAACATCAGTTTCCCACTGACTTATAAGAGGAGAATTAGGATTCTTCCAATTTAACAAAATAAGTCTGCGTGCCAAGAGTGTAGTGAATGCAATCACCGTTTGTTTGTCCTTCTCCAATTCAAGTCCATCTGGAAGGACACCAAACACAGCTGTTAGTGGGTTAGGAGGGATTGTGATACTAAGGCTGTCTGAGAGGCACTTAAAAATTTTTGTCCAAAATGATGTTAGTTTGGTGCAGGCCCAGAACATGTGACCCAGTGAGGCAGGAGCTTGTTGCAGCGCTCGCAGGTTGGATCCTGGCCTGGAAACATTTTGGACAGTTTTAAGCGAGACAGATGAGCTCGATATATAATTTTTAGTTGAATAATTCTATGCTTTGCGCATATAGAACTCGAGTGAATTCTCTGCTTTGCTACCTTCCACTCCTTTTCTGATATATTGATTAAGAGATCTTCTTCCCAATGTCCTCTTGGATCTTTGAAAGGTAGGGACTCTAATAAGATTTTATATATTGCGGAAATAGTGTTTGTTTCCTCGGAATTGAGCAGTATTTTTTCCAGCATTGTGGAGGGTGCAAGGTGGGGGAAATCGGGCAATTTCTGTTTAACAAAATTTCTAATTTGAAGATAGTAAAAGAAATGTGTAGCTGGGAGGTTAAATTTTGAACGTAATTGTTCAAAAGATGTAAATATGTTGTCTATATAAAGATCTCTGAGCATTTTAATCCCAAAACTTTTCCAGGTATTAAAAACTGGATATACTTGCGAAGGTTGAAAGAGGTGGTTCCCTTGCAGAGGTGCCACTGATAAAAGATTTTCCATCTTAAAATGCTTTCTAATTTGGTTCCATATTCTGAGTGAGTAAAGCACAATTGGGTTATTAGTATATTTGCGATAACTTTCATTTATTGGAGAGCAGAGCAGGGAATATAAAGAAGTACTACAGGATTTTACTTCAATTGCAGACCAAGCCTGTGTATGTGCATTTATTTGTGTCCAGGTTTTTATGGCTTGTATGTTTGCTGCCCAGTAATAAAACTGAAAATTAGGTAAAGCCATGCCACCTTCTGCCTGAGGTCTTTGTAGGGTCGCTCTTCGGATACGTGGGTGTTTTGAGTTCCAAATGAATGAGGTTATTATTGAATCTAACTGTTTAAAAAACGATTTATTGATATATATTGAAATGTTTTGAAATAAAAAGAGAAGTTTAGGAAGGATATTCATCTTAACAATGTTAATTCTTCCGGCTAGAGTGAGATGAAGGGTTGACCATCTATGCAAGTCTTGCTTAATTTTTTCCATACAGACGCCAAAATTTTGTTGATAAAGAGCTTTATGTTTACTTGTGATATTTACCCCTAGGTATTTAAACTGATCTGCTATGGTAAAAGGTAGGGTGTCTAATTTAATATTATATGCTTGTGAGTTCACTGGAAAGAGTATACTTTTATTCAGATTAATTCTAAGACCAGATATCTTTTGAAATTCTGTTAGTGCTGTTAAAACAGCAGGGACAGTGTTTTCTGGGTCCGATATATATAAGACCATATCATCTGCATATAGAGAAATTTTCTGTTCCAGTCCTTCTCTGACAATCCCCTTTATCTGATGAGAATTTCGGCAGTGAACCGCCAGTGGTTCAATAGCGATTGCAAACAACAGTGGCGACAAGGGACATCCTTGTCTGGTACCACGTTCTCGTTTAAAGTAGTCTGAGCAAATTTTATTAATACAAACTGAAGCTTCTGGACTGGTATACAGTAGTTTAATCCAAGCACAAATATTCGGGCCAAACCCAAATTTCTCCAATGCAGTGAAAAGGTAATTCCATTCGATCATGTCAAATGCCTTTTCTGCGTCTAATGATAGTAATATCTCTGGGGTGTTTGATTTTGCTGGTGAATATATAACATTAAACAAGCGTCGGAGATTTGAAGATAGATGTCGGCCTTTAATAAATCCAGTTTGATCTTGTGATATTACCGAGGGCAGCACTTTCTCCATCCTTCTAGCTAGGATTTTTGAGAGTATCTTAACATCATTATTCAGGAGTGAAATTGGTCTATATGATGCACATTGTAACAAGTCCTTATTTTGTTTAGGAAAGACGGTGATTAATGCTTGTCGAAATGTTTGAGGTAGTATTTGGTGGTCTTTAGCTTCTGTAAATGTTACCAATAAGAGTGGAGCTAGCTGAGTGGAGAATTTCTTATAAAACTCTACGGGGTAACCATCAGGGCCTGATGATTTCCCGCTTTGTAGTGACTTTATAGCGTCTAGTAATTCTGTTAGCGTTAGAGGTTTATCTAGTTCCTCAGCACTTAAAGCATCTATTTGTGGTATTGTGAATTATCCAGAAATGCATTAGATTGCGTGTTGTCTTCTTTGGGCTCAGTGGAATATAAAGACTTATAGTAATCTCTAAATGTGTGCATTATTTTATTATGGTCGATGATTTCTTCTCCATTCTTGTTGGTGATTACTGGTATTGCATTGTGAACTTCTTGTTTATGAATTTGTTGAGCTAAAAGCTTATTAGCTTTTTCTCCGTGTTCATAGTAATGCTGTCTAGACTTATAAATAAGTTGTTCAGTTTCTTTAGTTCTCTTTAACTTCAATGTTTTTATGGTTGGTGGGAAGTTTGCTTCCAAAATTTGCTGGTATTTATTTGAATCCATTCTTCTCTCTGCCAATGAAATGTTCCCTGTGCCACTGGCTGCAACACAAGCCCAAAGCATGATTGATCAAACCCCCCATGCTTAATAGTTGAAGAGGTATTCTTTTCCTAGAATTTGGCACCATTTTTTTCTCCAAACATAAGTTTGCAAATTGTGGCCAAAAAGGTCTATTTTGACTTCATCAGTCCACAGAACTTGTTTCCAAAATGCATCAGGCTTGCTTAGATGTTCATTTGCAAACTTCACATGCTGAATTTTGTGGCTGGGACACAGGAAAGTTTTTCTTCTGCTGACTCTATAATAAGGAGTGTCGCTGCACAGTAAAACAGTGCACCACCACTCCAAAGTCTGCTAAATCTTCCTGAAGGTCTTTTGCAGTCAAACAGGGGTTTTTATTTGCCTTTTCAACAATTCTATGAGCAGTTCCTTCAGAAAATTTTCTTGGTCTTCCTGACCTCAATTTGTCTTTCACCTTTCCTGTTAACTGCCATTTCTTAATAACGTTACGAACTGAGAAAACAGCTACTTGAAAACACCTTGCTATCTTTTTGTAGCCTTCTCTTGCTTTGTGAGCATCAATTATTGTATTTTTCAAAGTGATAGGAAGCTGCTCAGAGGAGCCCATGGCTGCTGGTTCTTGGGACAAGGTTTGAGGAGTAGGAGAATTTATACAGTGTGGGGAACAGCCCGGACACAGACAGGCAGACATAATGGTTTTACCCCACACGTGTTTATTTATACAATATATAGTGCACATACGGTGGCGCAGTGGGTAGCGCTGCTGCCTCGCAGTTGGGAGACCTGGGGACCTGGGTTCGCTTCCCGGGTCCTCCCTGCGTGGAGTTTGCATGTTCTCCCCGTGTCTACGTGGGTTTCCTCCGGGCGCTCCGGTTTCCTCCCACAGTCCAAAGACATGCAGGTTAGGTGGATTGGCGATTCTAAATTGGCCCTAGTGTGTGCTTGGTGTGTGGGTGTGTTTGTGTGTGTCCTGCGGTGGGTTGGCACCCTGCCTGGGATTGGTTCCTGCCTTGTGCCCTGTGTTGGCTGGGATTGGCTCCAGCAGACCCCCGTGACCCTGTGTTCGGATTCAGCGGGTTAGATAATGGATGGATGGATAGTGCACATACTCAGTGCCTCAGCACCTATCACCCCTTAAGTCCTGGCCACACGCACAATGCCTTTCTCAGTCTTTGGTCCGCCTCCACTCCTCTCCACCAAGCTTCGTCCTCTTCCACCTGACTCTCGCTCCTGACTGGAGGGAGGCGGCCCCTTTTAGTCACCCCGGATGGGCTCCAACTGCATCCTGAGGGCCTGTAGCCACACCCCTGTGTGGCGGAAGCCCCAGCGGTGAAACCGGAAGTCCACCGGGTGTCTCCAACTCTCTTCCCCCCAGCACTTCCCGGTGTGACGGAAGTACTGAGGTCCAACATTCCCAAGGCATCGGGGCGCCCCCAAAGCCACCAGGGAGGATGCCCCCTCGTGTCCTGGAGGAGGCACAAGCCCTCCTCCACTCCTCCTGGGCGTCCCGGCCGGGCATGAACGCCCGCCGGGCACCACAACAGCTTTGCAATTTGCATCACCTGGGGTTTCCTAACAATGACTGTGAACAATCCATAGTT
Organism: Erpetoichthys calabaricus; assembly: GCF_900747795.2. Lineage (NCBI taxonomy): Eukaryota > Metazoa > Chordata > Cladistia > Polypteriformes > Polypteridae > Erpetoichthys > Erpetoichthys calabaricus. Next base: position 67,707,101 of record NC_041399.2, on the reverse strand, counting down.
GTAGCAGGCTAGTGAAGGTCTGAAAGCTTGGTAAAAGTTATCCGAAGGCTGAAATATCTTGGGGTGCCCAAACTTTTCCATGCTAACCCTTTCCATTTTTCACTGTACAATTATACAGAACAAAAACAATACACTAATCTGGCATAAAATGCTGAAAAGAACTGTGTCAATTTTAACTTTATGCCTTTTGGTGCTCAGTCATCTTCTGCTCACTTAACTATTCTATTAACAGACATTTTCAGAAAGGTTGCCCAAACCTTTGCATGCCTCTGTACTCTGTAAAGTATGAATGGTGCAAAGGAAGCTGCATGCCAGTGTCTTGGGAGATATGGAGGGCTACTTGACATTATTGCACTACAATGTCCATATGTTTAGATGTAGAAAGCGTAAGGCAGCACCAGGGTCTGCTGTAAGAGTTTTCAGGTATGCAACAGATGTCATAGTAAGCCGACTAAATGCTAGAAATAAGCTCTTTTGTGTGTGTTTAGGTGAAGGCACACGTTAAGAATACACTTCTTCAGATAGAGGAGGTAAACAACATCATGTTTTCAGACTCGCTTGGGCAGAGTGATATTTTGCACATTTTGTTTATTGTTCCTTTATCTTTAGTTTTTTATCTCTTACTCTTGTGGATGGTGGACTAGTGAGTGATAAGCACTCTTGCTTCACAGCTCTAGCATCCTGAGTGAAGCCCGCAAACTCTTCTTGTATTTCTGTGAAATTTTGCTGATTACTTTGTACCATTCTGTTTTTTAAAGATGTTAATGACAGGTTTGTTTGCTAATCTAAATTTGCCTTGTATGAGTGAGTGTTACGCTGAGCATGACAGTCCAGGTGGATTCCTATCTTGTAGACAATGCTGCTGGGATAGGCTATGGCTCCATGTTATTGATTTTGTTATATAAGGTGTTTTATAACCAATGAATGGCACTAAAAACATCTAGCACATAGCAAGCAAACGCAAAGGTTGGATATAGTTGGATATAGGCAAAGGTCCATAATGTGTATTTTGAAATGTAAGATTTTAATAATATTCTGTAATATATCATGCTCGGAGGGAATATAATTGAGTGCTATGAGTTATTTTGTGTTAAATGGAAATGGAGAGGGAAGCATGCAGTATAAATTTACTGTCAGTCTGCCATTTACTGAATCTGTTTAGTTCAGCTAAAGGTCATGGAGGTCAGAGCCAAAATGTACAAAGCAGGAAGCAACCCCAGACTCACGTGGGCCTATTTAGACTTCACAATCAACCTGCATGTCTTTGGGATGTTAGAGCAAAAGCAGAATATCCAGGGAGAAGCCCAGACAGACACAGGGAGAATCAGCAAACTCCACATAGTCTTCTGGAGTAGTGACGCAGCAACACTATCCATTGCACCATAATTCAGTTAAATGTCAATCAACCCTTTTCAATCGTGTTTAATTTGTTTTAATCCATGAGCGGAATTGTATTAGTAATATATCTTCTTATTACTGTTTCTGCAGTTTAGTACATCTTAGATTTAAAATAGTCCACTCCTGCTAGTCATTTCACATGAAAGATATGTGCACATTAAATATGTGTCTCACATGAAACAGAAGAATTGAGTTTCACACTTTTATGCAGCTTGGCAGACATATTAGAGTTAGGGCCATTGCTAATGATTGATGTACAGATGACTTGATATCCCGCTTCGATGTTGGTCAATGGTAAATGTATGCTCAGGCACGGCAGCACCATCCAGACTGAAACTGCTGTACATTTTGATGTAATGCTCAGAACATTGAGATTAAACTGACAGTCTTACAGGCCTGCTGAGAAGTTTCTTACAAATTCGGATGAACCTTACAAAAGACTTGAACATTGCCTCCCACCAGTAAAGCACTGATTGACTTTTGTTCTCTTTTTCTTTTATTTCCAATGACTCAGAGCCAAGAAATGAGGCTCAGTGTGCTGTTGCAAATGATTGTGTGAGGAACATGTTCAAAGAAAAATTTCAAACTGATCTCTTGATGCACCTGAAAAATGCTGGTATGAACCACAATATCACTGTGACTAATGCTGGCTTTAGAAGAGCTTTATCCGCAAGCATTTGTCAATAGTCGTTAATTTGTTGTCAGGTGGTGTTTTAGCTGTGCTCTCAGATATGGAAAAGAAGTAATCTGAGTTTTCACTGTTATTTCATTCTTTACAGATGTCTTGAACATTTCCTGCATTTCTCGCCGATACACTTTTAGGCAAGGCGAATGTAATGCAGATAATAGTTTCTTATTCCCTAAGGTGACATCTAGGATTTCTTACTGATGTAAGCAAACTACTCTAGCAAGGCTCCTGTGGATTTCAAATGTCAGTTTATACTCACGACACTAAATAGGTTCTTTGCATGCTATGTCTGAATTCTTTTTACCAGAGTTTTTTTGAATAATCAGAAATTCATATTCGGGAACTGCTTCCTTTTTTTTCTTTCAGCTGTGGAATTTTAATTTTTCAAATGTGCACAGTGATATGTTAAGCTTAGAGTTTGTATTTGCTCTTTTTGCAACAATAGGACATGATTGTTCTGTTAAAATGTGTCGGAAGCTTTCACATCATGGAGCTACAGTCTGTGACTTGAATAATCCTAACTGTTATCTTCAGATGCCAGCCTTGAAACACTCCCATTAAGCACTAGGACAGTGAAGTCAAAATTGATACTTTTGCTGTATACTGAAGTAATGTGGATTCAAACTGAAAATACGAATATGAGGGAAAAGTGTACATTACAACCTTCAATTACAGGCTATTTCTACATTAGACAATAAATAGTTTAACAATGCTACTTTTCATTTTGTGTTATTTATGCACATACTGTATATACCATAACAGTACAACCCTTTTTTGTTCTGTTCTCCCAATTCAGGATAGAATAAATATGAGGAAATAGTACGTCAAACAAGTATTTGGTTGCAAATTCTTTGCATGCATGAACACTGCAACCCATAGATATCAACAAACGTTTATTTTATGCTCCAGAAATGCTTTACGACACTTTTCCTTTGGCCATATATAGTTGCTGTTTGTTTCCTGGCCTGTTTTCTGTTCAGTTGGATTAAAAGGATGAGACTGACGTGAACTCTCCAAGGATTTATTTTTCTCCTGATAAACCCCTTTGTGCTTTTGGCAGGGAGTTATCAGTCATTTGCCCCCAGCATGGTGACATACCATTCAGTGAGTCTGCATGCATTTTCTTTCGCATCATCCTTGCAGCATCGCTGTACACTCCTGAAGTGATTCTGCTGCTCCTGTCATTAGACATAAAGTTATAAAAGGTGTGCAAGTGTAAGTCAGAGGTTGCCTTCACCATTTCTGACAGATAGCAGGATTATCCAATGAATGACCAGGCCATCCCTCTGGTCAAAATTAATGTTTGCTTTATGTCCAGCATTGGGCACAAGACGGGGGATAACCCTGGATGGTGCACCAATATCATTCAAACATTGGCCTACATTCACATTCCCACATCACCATCTGCGAATCATCCATTGACCTAACACACGTGTGCGTGTGAGAGGAAGGGCTAAGAACAATGCAGAAACCAGTCCAATTATTACAATTTTTTATCACCTGCATTTTATCAAGTCTTTATTCAAAATAAAAGTTTAGTTAAAGGGCCTCCTTGTTTAACTAAACCCCATTTCTCACCCTGTGCACCTGTCATCGGGTTTTAGGGTTTCATTCATAACAGGCACCAAAATGATTTCCCCTGCTGCTGGTTACAAATACCTCCGGTACTGGGATGATCAACTGAAACCCTTCAACTCCACTAACCTGAGGTGTGAATCTCAGACAAAAGCATCTACTAGGAATACCCACAATGTTTTAAAAAGCCATTTGCTTCTGACCAGCTGACACTCTTCATGTTTCATCCAACTCACTATCAATTTGTGACCAGCTGAGAGCTAAGCTCTGGATATTTGTAACATACAGCCTCATGTGAGATGATAAGACTACAAAAATAATCAGTGACCATTGTGTTGCTTGATTTGTTACTTGTCTATGGGAAGTCTACGTTTGGCACTTAAAACCAATAACAATAGAAATGGCAGATAGGTTCTCCAAATTTCGTACCCCCAAGTCTCTCTTTCATTAATCATGTGAACATTGCCGTCTCCTAGCAGGACTACCATATACCGTAAATATATGAGCCTGTTGTACACTGCCAAGAAAGTATCTGGGTCTGTACCTTCATGCTTCAGGCACCTGAATTGCATTATACTTGAATCCTACTCATTTCCTTGTGAGTGGCAATCCCTCTTAACAACCTTCTGCTTCCATTTTAAGGTTTGCTTGACTTGATTATGAGGTTCGAATTGCCTCTCAGCACATACACCAGCCCTAGGCCTGAATGAACAAGTGAAGCCTGTATCCATTTTCATTGCAGAGTCATATCTTAGTTTTTATCTGACCAGTTATTTCACTAACTCTCTGAGAAACACAAGGTTTCTGGATTTTATGCATCTCTTTCTTGATTTATTTTATTTTAAAGTAAGGGCAAGTATAATATTCGTAAATTACAATATTCAGTTTTAAACTGTTAATGACTAATGCAGCACTGTTTTTTCTTATGCTAAAATAGCTATTTTCTCATCCATCCATCCATCCATTATCCAACCCGCTGAATCCGAACACAGGGTCACGGGGGTCTGCTGGAGCCAATCCCAGCCAACACAGGGCACAAGGCAGGAACCAATCCCGGGCAGGGTGCCAACCCACCGCAGTATTTTCTCATTGGTACTAGAATTAAATATTGTGCAGTACTTTCTTACAATCTTTTATCATTCTTCCTCCAGTTGCTTAACATGAATTTCAGTTACATTGCAACTGCAAAGGGTAAACACAGCTTCACGATAACAGAAGTTTAATTCTCAGGTTTTCTTGAGTAAGGAGTAAAGCACAAATGTAGATAATATATTAGCTTTATTTTAAGTTTACTTTAATATACGGAAAGTAAATGTCTCTCTTTCTCCGCCTCTTACTACTTGTCAGTGTTCATACTCCAGCACACGTTGAACACTAGCTACTCTGCAGCTGCACTTTATTGTTATGATATTTCAACCAAAAAATTAATTTGGCTACAGCGTGCTCCTCTTATTATATGTTTGACTAATATGTATGTCTGTCATATAATTTCACTCTTCTGAAGCATATATGTTTTGTCATTTAAAAACTGTTGTATATGCCAGTTCCTTCTTCAATGGAAAATATATTATGATATGATGCAGTGAATAAATGGGCCTTGTCTTGACATTGGCTGTGTGGCATTTAGACATTCTCTCCATTTCTCAGGTTAAGTTAATTGGCAGCTCTGATTTGGGTCCGTTTGAGTAAGTATGTGAGTGTGTGTCCCCTGAGATGGACTCAGGCCCTGTCCAGGACTGGTTTCTGCATTGTTCTTGGTCCTGTCAGAATAAGCTGTAGGCTTTGCTAGATAGAAATGGGGTTTGATCAAACTTGTAAGTGTCAATGTCAATTTTTTTATATAGCACATTTAAAACAACATAGGAATGCTGTGGCCAAAGTGCTTTACAATAAAATAAGAAAAAAACATACAATTAACATAAATAGAAATAAAATAAATTAACATAAATAAAATAAATAATAAATAGAAGTAAGATTACATAATCACAAGTGTGTGACCTGTGCTGTTTAATGCAGGTTTGTATGCAGCTCCAGATCAAGACCTCAGGTCTATAACTCATCAGCTCCTATTTCCTTCCATAGTCCAAAGTCATGCAGGTTAGGTGGACTGCTGACACTAAATTGGCCCTGTATGTGTGTGTGGCATGTGTGTGTGTATGAGTGTGTTCACCCTTTGATGGACTGGCACCCCATCCAACCATTTTTCTTACTTTGTGCCCTATGTTTGCTGGGATATGCTTTAGCCACCCTGACCCTTCTCAGGATTAAGTGGGCTTAGAAAATGGTATGATAGAGCATATTATGTTATCCTGACTTGCTGTTTTTAGATTATTTTTCTGTTAAATGACATTTACTTTATGATATTTGAGCGTAACTTTTAAACCTATATCTTTTGGCAGATATAATAGTGAAAATCAATCAGGTGACATATTATACTGACACTTATTCTGGAAAATATTGCTTTGTCATAGCATAAATTATTTAGGCTTTGATGTTAATCTGGAAGCTACAGGTGTTGACTGAATTAAAGAAAAACATTTAAATGTATTCCCACTATCAAGGTGCAAAGAAAGTAAAAATTGTTAGGACATAAAGAAACGAGGACATACAAAAGTATAAAAACAGGGTTACAACTATCTGCAGGAAGATTCTGTACACATTAAAATATTTTTCAAAATACCCATAAAAAGTGATATAGTAGCTTTTAAAATGTCCTATTAAATAGATTTAAACATGTACAGTGTGAGATTAAATAAGGTGTGTATCACTAACAGATGATGCATCACAAGTGCCACTATTTGGTCTGTTTTGCTAGCTAAGTACATAATGCAGTAGCTTTCCCATGGAGTACTACAGGCAGAGATCATACTATGCATTTTTCATGGCTACATCTGTAAAGAAATCCTTGCCATATAAAATCGAGAAATTACATAAAACAGAGTCGTAGATGTAAAGACAGCTGAGATAATTGTGTTCATTTAGGCCATCTGGATTACAACTGTATAAAGCCAGAAGGCACAGAAATCACATATAATTACTACTGCAAGGTGTGGTTTGGCAGCTTCTGATATTGTATATTCAATAACAGAAAGGCTATTTTGGAATTTTGCAAAGTGTCTCAACATTTGGATGTTTTTAAAATCTTAATCTGTTATTACTCTTGTGTTCCACAAATATTTATCTTACAGGGCAGAATGTTTTCCCAATATATAGGAGTGGATATGAACAGATAATATCGTAATACTACAGCAGTGTTTATTATATCAGCTTTTATGTCTCCACAGACATTACCACAGACCAAACAGTGTGAACATGGGAAGTGCCCTGCTTTTTAAGTTATAGTGGTAATCGTGAGATTGGAAGAAATCTATAAGTGGTGAAAAAGTAAATAAAGGTTGGTCCTTAAATGTGGGATTTAGGTTGGATATGTGCCACTGCATTAAAATGGAGTGGCAACAAAATTATTGGAAAATGGAGAATAAGTAAAAGTACAGACCAGTTTGCCATGTGATTGTTTATGAATGGCAAATATATATGTGCTGTTTTTTTCCATCTATTTGAGCCATATTAATCACCCATTCTTAACTTTTAAGCAAATGATTCTAGGAATTTACATCTAATTACAGTAATTGCCACTTGTATCTTGTCACCCACTGCACAAGACACATAAACTCTTGTTGAATTTTAGGGCTGTTGCAATGTGCTACAATTGGTCCAAAGGGCAAAACACAAACTAGGCTCTTTGCCTGAGCCTTTCTTCCAGCACAGCACATCCACAGCAAGTGTTAGGGAGGCAACGTCGAGTCTGCAATCAACGCAGAGTGTGGAAAGCAATCAACTGAACCAGTCGAGTCAAAGGAGGGCTCTGCCAGATCTGGGCTTCTGGCTATGAGACATCCTTATAGCAGCCTTGTTCCATTTGAGCCCTGCAACACCATATTTGAAATTTACATTATTAAAAAAAAATTCAATTTATAATTTAATCTACAGCAAAATATGAAACATATATTGCTTTTTAAAGGAAATGCCATGCATTTGGTACACAATTCTGTACATTTTAATTAATCTGTACAATGTTTCATTCATTGAAGTTGACTGAAAATTTGAAGAATTCATTTTACTTTTATTTTTTATTTGCAGTTACTGTTTAACAACAAAAATTTAAATAGAAAAAGTGTTTCCTTTTTATTGCTTTTCCATTTAAAGCTGAAGGCAAATGGCAGAATATACTGTTGTTTAGAGGGCGCTACAGCTTTTAAACAAAGGAGATGATAATGACCTGCCACCACTGCTGCCCTCCAGGACTGGATTTTGACACTCCTGTTTTAAGTCATATTTATGCAGGAATATGGAAAAACTCTGAAGGGTTCACAAACTTTCAAGCACTCCAGTATGTTGACCTTTTTGAATATATGCTACCAGAATTAAACTGTCACCATTACGTGTTTGACACCTCTGCAATTTTTATTGAGTGTAAAGTTGCAATGCAAAAAGACAGTTCTAGTAACTATTTGTCCAATAGTTAGAATAAATGTAGCCAGACAATACACTGGCACTCCCCTTTTATTTTCTGTCTCTTAACATTACCTGCGTGTAGGTGACTTTTAACACCACCTCACTAAACCCAGGGACTTTCTAGGTTCATTAGAGTATAAGCAGGAAGCTGCCATTTTTATGCTTGTTTTTGGATATGCTTTAAGGGTAACCATTAAAAATACTAAAGCATTAAGCTAGTAAAGCACCTAATGAGACTGCAGCTGTAAAGAAGGACAACATAGCATGTATGAATGACAAAGTGGGAAACTACAGACACACTTGTCTGGAGCATTTTAGATTAATTATCAGATGATCACCAGCAGTTTTAGCTCTTACTGTGTGTTTTAATGGTATGTTCTTTCTTCATTTACTCTCCCAAGTCAAATTTCTTTTAATTGCTTTCCAGATAGAAGCTTATGCAGCCCTTATATTTGGCTTAACAGGAGTTTAACAAAGATGGTAATTATGAAGTAGGAATACATTAATCCTGAAAAAATGGGATTGCTATTGGGAGGTTGGCAGGCGTCAAGCCCTGCTTTACCCAACTCATTAGATAGAAGTGAAGACTGCCAGCAAGTAGTAGAGGTATGCTTTAGAAAGGAGCAGACGGGCAGTTCAGCCTTTTAATAAATATACAGTAATCCCTCCTCCATCGCGGGGGTTGCGTTCCAGAGCCACCCGCGAAATAAGAAAATCCGCGAAGTAGAAACCATATGTTTTTATGGTTATTTTTATATTGTCATGCTTGGGTCACAGATTTGCGCAGAAACACAGGAGGTTGTAGAGAGACAGGAACGTTATTCAAACACTGCAAACAAACATTTGTCTCTTTTTCAAAAGTTTAAACTGTGCTCCATGACAAGACAGAGATGACAGTTCAGTCTCACAATTAAAAGAATGCAAACATATCTTCCTCTTCAAAGGAGAAAACAAATCAATAGGGCTGTTTGGCTTTTAAGTATGCGAAGCACCGCGGCACAAAGCTGTTGAAGGCGGCAGCTCACACCCTCTCCGTCAGGAGCAGAGAGAGAGAGAGAGAGAGGGACAGATAAAAAAATCAATACGTACCCTTCGTGCTTTTAAGTATGCGAAGCACTAGTGATGGGAACTCCGGCTCTTTTCAAAGCTTCGGCTCTTTTGGATCGGCTCCCTTCAAAGAGCCGGCCCTTACGGCTCCCGAATGGCTCTTCGTTTAGTATCACTTGGATGCTTATATTTTAGCCTAATTAAGCAATTATGAATGGTTTGTGTATGGCCTAAGCAATTTCTTATTCATTGTTTTCAGACATTACGTATTTTATGCATTTTTTCATTACAATAAATACACAGTTACTATGGTTTAACATTTTAATAAAAGCTTTAAATGAACAGCTTAACACAAAACCACAGCAAACAAATTAAAGGCCAAACTCAACAACAACAACACCACACTATGACTCTTTGAATAAAAGTTTTTAGGCCAGGTTGGCATTCAGAAATGCCAGATGCCTCAGCTTAGATGGGCTAATGCGATTTCTCCTCTCCGTGATTATTTGTCCTGTTTTTGAGAAGACTCTTTCTGAGGGGACCGATGTAGCGACAATGTAAAGTCTTCCTACCATTACCTTAACCAGGCGTGGGTAGACTGCAGCCTTGGCCTCCCACCAGCTCACTGGGTCTTCAGATCTTTGGATGAGGGGCTCCTCAAGATAGGACCTCAACTCCAGCATAGCATCAGCTGTGGGATTTCTCCTTGCAGTGTCTCCTGTTGCTCTTTCATCAAAGAGCCTCCACACAGCAGAAGCTTGTGGTTCCTGTGAACACGCCTCTGCTCCAATTTCTTCCTCTTGGCCCTCTGATGGAGGAGCAGACACGCTGTTGGGGTTGCATCTTGCTGCTGCTGCACTTATTCTTTGAAATGCCTCATCCACAGCTCTGTTGTCATTAAATGCTACTTTTTTTCCAGAGCAGTGGTTTCTGAAAGCACAGTGTTGTACTCCATCCTCAGATATATAGTTATGGAATAATTATTTGGGACAAAGTTTTTCTGCTAGGGAGAACATACATGGGGTTTAAGGCCTGTACAAAAGTTGTAAATCCTCTGTCCTCCACAATGGAAAATGATTAAAAGTCGCTAGCTATCATTTTAGCCAGCTCCTCATCGACACTTATTTGTTTGTTTGGCGTCATTTGTTTTGGAATAAATGTGCTTATTTTAGTTTGAACTGAAGACCGTGTTATACCTGCAGTTTTCGGTAAGACAGTGGATGCTGCAGCAGAAGTACTTGGCTCTTTTCCAGGGTCAGTGGATGGCAGGAGAGAGGGCACGCTCTCCTCCAGTTGCACGGATGGGTGGGTGGTTCTTATATGTCTGTGCAGGTTTGTTGTTGACCCTGCTCTAACGGATATTTTCATATTACAAATTCTGCACTTAGCTTTGCAGTCTCCAATATCACTGAAATGCAGCCAGATGCTGCTTCTTTTTCGGCTTTCACTCAATACTTCACTCTTCTTTTTTTCTTCACGATGCGCTTGCATTTAAATCTGGCTCCTCGTCTGTCGCAGCGACAGGTACACAGAGCGTACCTGGCCTGTACCAACACTCGCTGTCTTCGGAGCGTCTGCCCCCCCTTCCTTCTTTCACATAATGGTACGATCCTAGTCCTATGTGTCGTTCGTTAATGAGCCGGCATTATGAGCCAATGTTCTGTGTGCCCATATAAGTAAAGTCCCGCCCCTGCCGAATGGATTTTCAGCAGAGCTGAGCAGGAGCCGCTGAAGCTTCGGCTCTGCTCGACGGGCATCGGCTCCTCTCGTTCGCTTCAAAGCATCGGCTCTTAGAGCCGGCTCGTTCGCGAACGACACAGCACTACGAAGCACCGTGCTGCATGTCGCTTCACAAAGCAGCTGCACAGAAGGTAGCCAACGTGAAGATAATCTTTCAGCATTTTTAGACGAGCGTCCGTATCGTCTAGGTGTGCGAACAGCCCCCCTGCTCAATCCCCATACGTCAGGATCAAAAAAACTCAGCGCAAGAGAGAGAGAGAGAGTGAAAAGTAAGCTGGGTAGCTTCTCAGCCATCTGCCAATAGCGTCCCTTGTATGAAATCAACTGGGCAAACCAACTGAGGAAGCATGTACCAGAAATTAAAAGACCCATTGTCCGCAGAAACCCGCGAAGCAGCGAAAAATCCGCGATATATATTTAAATATGCTTACATATAAAATCCACGATGGAGTGAAGCCGCGAAAGGCGAAGCGCGATATAGCGAGGGATTACTGTACAAGGTGACAAACATAAATAGGAATAAGGTGAACAAAGCGGATTCCTGTGATTTAGAAGCTCTAAGTGCTTTACAAATTAAAACTCTGACACAAATGTACAGCGTAAATATGTAGTACAACTGAAGGAAATGACAAACATTCAAAGTGCTCCCTTCATGGTCCTTTTACAGTTCATTTTATCAGATTTCTGATTTTATCTTTATTGATTTTGAGGGCAAAACTTCATTTTCAAAAATGTTTTTTTAACAAATAACTACCTGTAGAATTTAGATTTCTTTTTTTACATTTACAGGTGAAACTTGTGCTTAATAAACTGTATGAGAATAAGAAGATTGCAAATGCCACCCACAACATATATGCTTACAGGTGAGATTTTTTGTCATATTTCATAAAATGTTATGACACTTAATAAAACTAAAATAAGCAAAACAACTAGTATGTTTTCAACATCTACAATACAAAGTTTCCTGGTTTAATTATGCAGTTTTTATATTTTTGACAGGTGTGTACCAAAAGTATGTTTCCTTCAGATGTATTGGTCTGAATTTCAATATTCATAAAAGTGTTCCACTGGTAACTCCATAATAACCTTGCACCCACTATGCTGTTCTTCATACTGTATTAGTGTATCTTTGTTTACATTTAATAAAGCAGATGAATTTCTGTCGTAAATGAAAGCAGTTTTCTTCTGCTGTTATATAATTAATAATCTGAATAAGTGCTCTTAACCCAATGAAAAGCACTATACTAGAATTAATTGAGTTGAATTGGAGTCATCTGACTATGAGCAATGACACACACTTCAATGGTTCATAGCTGGCTGTGATGCACTTAGTCTGGGAATCACCACCACCCAAGTCCATAATCCTCTCCCAGAAAACATTGCCTTGTCCTCTGAAGCAGCTGCCCCAAGTGGAGATGTTCAAATACCTTGGAGTCTTGTTCATGAGTGATGGAAGAGTTGATCATGAGATTGACCACAAAATCAGTTTAATGGCAGAACTTTGAGAATGCTTTGTGAAGATGGAGCACAAGAGTGAAGATGGAGCCTCAAATGGTTTTTGATTTACTAGTCAGTTTACCTCCACATTTTGAGATATGGTTTTCAGTTCAAAGTAGTTACCACAAGAACTACTTCTTGGACTTGCTGTCAGAGACAGAGTGGCAAGTTCAGCAATATGGGAGAATCTTGGAGTAGAACTGTTTCTTTCTGGTTTAAGAGTTGCCATTTGAGGGGCTTTGGGCATGTAGTTAAAATGCCCTCTTCTGGAAGTTGGAAGTCTTCTTCATAAATGTGTACAAGCCAAAAGTCCACATGGAGAAGACCCTAAAGCAGACCCAGAACAGGATTGAGGGATTCTTTCTTTTCTATGGTCTGGGAGCATCTGGTAATTCTCCAGGAAGGAATGCAAAAGAGTGATTGGGTGTTGTCAGGTCTGCTCAGCTTGGTATGTTGCCACCGTGAATCTCATGAGAGTATGTGGAATGAAAATAAAATGAAAAATAAATTGATTTAGCAAAAAATGAACCAATGTCTTACATTTTTGGTGATGAAAGGGCAGACAGAAATTATAGAAATCACATTTCCATCATTTCATACCACAATAGTGGCCCAAGTTGTGTTTTAATACAGAGTGATACAATTCACAGTCATTTCTTTCCTGGTTTTGTTTGTGGAAGAAATTGACATGTTAATTAAAAACAAGTTTGATAAAACCTTGTGGAGTCAGAAACCAGGCAGGAAAGAACGTGTTCATTTTGACTTTAATGATCTCATAGCAAATGCCGAAGAGGGAGCATTCATCACAGTAGTCTGTTACAGAATGATCAAAAACATAACGGCTGAGGTCTGCTTTATAAACAACTGAATTTGTAAATCAGTGTTGAATTAATACTTGCATATCATACTCTGATTGGTTAAAAGACATGAAGTGCTTTAGCATAGCGCACAACCAGCCTAAAATAAAAGTCTTTCTCCATTATATCCTTGTTTTTCAATATCTCTTGAATTCAGCTCTTATTCTGGTATGAAAACTGTGCATGTGCTAACTAGCAAGTCATCCTAGTTGCATGAGAGAACATTACATCAGCCAGTTTCTATCTACTATCCCCCTGTAACATTCTGTTTGTTAACCTGAAAATTTCAGCAGTCTATTCATCCATCCATCTATTGTCCAACCCGCTTAATCCGAACACAGGGTCACGGGGGTCTGCTGGAGCCAATCCCAGCCAACACAGGGCGCAAGGCAGGAACCAGTCCCGGGCAGGGTGCCAACCCACCGCAGGACACACACAAACACACCCACTCACCAAGCACAATTTAGAATCGCCAATCCACCTAACCTGCATGTCTTTGGACAGTGGGAGGAAACCGGAGTGCCCGGAGGAAACCCACGCAGACATGGGGAGAACATGCAAACTCCACGCAGGGAGGACCCGGGAAGCGAACCCGGGTCTCCTAACTGCGAGGCAGCAGCGCTACCACTGTGCCGCCCCAGTCTATTCATGACATTTGTAAAACAAATGCTTGTATATTTCAATATGCACTACAAACCAAAATACTTAACTATTGTTATCTCCAAGTTATTCTCTCACAGTTGCTACAACACTTTCTTTGGATATGTAAAATTTGTTTTATGGGATACAGCATATCACCCTTACCTAATTAGAACATTTTAACTTTGGTTTTAATAATAATAATTGTTTGTATTTTTATAGTGCTTTTTTTCACTACTCAAGGCACTCTCCACGCAAGGAGAACCCAGGAAGTGAACCCACATAGATAATTCCCTGTTTGAAAAAGTTTGCATCTTCTGTAAAGCTATTGGTTTGCTTCGTAGAATGTGAAATTAATTCAATGTCCAAAGTTTTGTTCAAATATTAATATACTAAAAGAAGTCCATGTGCTATCCTTAGCATCTGTCTAATGGCCTTTATTATAGCATGTGTAGAACGAGCCCCAGACACAAACAGGCAGACATGGTATTTTGCACCACCACACATTTATTTACAGTCCAAAAAGTGCACACACACAAACCCCAAGACTCCCCCAAAGTCCAGGCTTCTCCCTGAGCCTTCCTTCTCTCTCTCTCTCTTCAGGCCTCTCCTTGCCTCCTCCCAGACCTCATCCTTCTCCTCACCCGACTCCAGCTCTCAATGAAGGGAGGCAGCCTCTTATATAGGCGGCTGGCTGGGTACCACGCCCAGCCGCATGTCACACATGAAAAAGAAGCGTAGCTTTTTTCTTTTAAACTCCAAACACTGCCACCACCCCTCACCCCCATTCCTGTGGAAAATGACAAATTAACATAGATAGCAATTTTTTTGTTTCTGACCATTTTGATCCTGCTGCAGTTGGGCAATGCTGTTCCAGTTTCTGAGTAGCTCTGTAAAAAAAAAAAATCCCCAAAATTTATATATTTAATATTTAAAAAATAAAATGCAGTGTATAATGATTTTAATGTGGAACTAGAGAATTGCAGGTTGAAAATATTATTATTCTATAACTTGCCTGCAATCTTAAGTGTGTGATTGCTATATATGGGGCGGACTCTATTGTGAATTTGTGACAAATAAATTAGGAATTGATCAAAATAAGCGAATAATTAAATATGTAATTATGTTTATCTCATGCTTTAAGGAGTCATAATGGAAGAAGCAGCCTTTGACTCTCACCACACTGGTTCCCTTAACAGTTTTTAGTATGGCTTTGTTTGTCTCTGCACCTGTGAGTAAAGTACTTGAGTTTTTCACAATTCCTTACCCTGTGATTTGCACATATCTACACATCTTAACATGCAAAAACTGCTTTCAGAGTCAAATACTAGTTTTGCAGATACTGATACATGTTAATTAAAACATGAGTTATCGTGAGCGCCTAAAACCATGCTGCTTTGGAAGTACAGCGGTTAGTATTGTGGCATCTTAGTTCTGAAGTCCTAGGTTAAAGTCCAGATCCAGACATGGTGCAGATTTTACATTAGCCCTGTTTCTTCATGGATTTTCATCTGGGACATTAATTTCTTCTTCAGTTTAGATTGAGCAGTGCCTCTACATTGGTCTGTATGAGTGAGTGTGATTGTTTGAGCATGCTCTGTGAGATAAGCTTCAGTCCTTCATGACTTAACTTGGAATAAGCCAGTTTGGAAACTGTTTGTATGCAATCATGTGGCATACTGAACTTCATTTATTATTGCTACTGTAACAGTGGTACAGGTGCTGTTGTGCCTCAGTTCCTGCAAGGGTCATGTTTGCATCATAAGCAGAGTATTGTTTAATATCATTTGTTAATGTCAGTGCATTGGAGTGAGCTCTCAACATTCCCTTCACCCTGTTTATGTTCCAGGAAGCACTTAAGAATCCACTTCTGTTGAGTTATTAATTATGTACTCTACCATGTTTTTTCATTGTTGGTCCACTTATAGCTCCCTTCTGACATTAGTAAATGTTATTATGATTAAGTACTGCAGCCTGTCGTGCTGAATCGTGTGAATTTTATCACTTCCATTCATCTTATTTTAAGTAAGTTTAACACTATTTGACCTCCTCTTACACAATGATATGCGTGGTGCTATTTTAATGCGGATATATCAATTCAGTGAACAGATCTGTCAGCAGATCTAATCAGTGATAAGTGTATATGAAAAACCAATGGAGAATTAATGAAGACTTCATTTACAGCAGAGATTTGCTGTAGGTAAAAGGAATCCAGTGGTCCATCTGGCAACCATGGCAGGTTTTCAGAAAACACGTATCTAAACAGCTGTACCACTAATTATGTAGCACACACATTAATGTAAGTTATAATGAAAATATGAAAATGTTAAGAAATATTTATCCATTATGCTATGTTACTTCAGGTTAAGATTATATTCCATGATAAAAAACAGGTTGCTATATCTTATTGCACCTGTATTTGGGTTTTTAGAAATGACCATGATCCACTTTCATTTAGTTACACATATAGCATATTAGATTAGTATTTCAATTTATTTATTATACATTGTGTTATTGTATGTCTGCATGGTGACCGAGTGGGTAGACTTGTTGCTTCACAGTTCCAGGGACCTCAGCTTGAATCATAGCCACACACTGTTCATGTAAAACTGTACGTGTTCTCCCAGTTTTCAGATCAGTCTTAAACCAGTACTGCAGGTTTCTCCACATCTCTAAATCTGGCAACTCACTACATGACTTTGAGTGGAAGAACATGTCAAACTTAATGAATGCAGCTACTGGATATCTTCATCTCGAGGATATCCAATTGCATGACTGAAAATCACGAAGAACTCACAACTTTTCAGCATAGTTTTAAATTTCCAAAGTATCATGAGACATTTTCCAAACTGTCAGCCTTAACATGCAACCTGATGGTATCAGTGGGCGTACAAAAGTTTTCAAGGTATAGCAAGTTCACCTTTACTCTTGGCCCATCCTTTTCTGTTTTCCTTTCTGCCATGACAAACTCAGGACATTGGACAGACAAACTTTTGTTCTGTTTGTGTAGTCCAAAATACCACTTTTTCTTTCTTTCCTTTAAGCTGCATTGGATTCATTATACTTATATATGAGATCTCACTGGTTATCAGTTCTTGCACACACACCTCTCTGAATTAAGACAAGTCACAGACCACTATGAGTGAATTGCTGGTGGTGGCACACTAAACGACTGATGGCCATGGGTATGCACCGCAGCTCTTGATAGCTCACTAAGATTATATAAGTGAAGGCTATGACTGAATATCACTGGAAAGGTCAGGTAGTGTGACTCTGCCTTTAGGGTGATTTCTAATGTTGATTTAATCCTGTGTGAGTGGATGTGTGAATTTGTGTGCCAGTTAAACCTCATCTGGAGAACTGCATGCGAGTCCTCACACTAAAAAAAGACATAGCAGCTTTGCAAGATGAGCAATTAAGTGTATCTTTGGACAGATTTCACGGGGTAAGCAATTCAAACCCATTTAGTCTTGAGAAGCTAAGTCTGCATGGGGACTAAATCTAAGTCTTCTAAAATCTCTTTAAGGAAATTAACAACCAGAATTATTTCAGTTAAATTGTGAGAACACTGATAGAAAATGAAACAGAAGCCATGATGCACTTCTTCACATAGTTGGTTGTGGAACAAACTACCGAGAAGTAGAAATGTAAACTGAGATAATGTTTAAAAAGGTGAGATATTTGGATAACTTAACTGCACCTATGACAATACTGATCCTAATCAAATGAGTTTTATAGACTAAATGGTAAGTCCCTCTTTCTGGTGTATACAGGAAATGCCTGCAGTAGCCCCCAATCCAAGCTGGGTCCTGTCTTCTGCACAGTGCCGCTGTGATTGGTTGTATCCTTAGCTACTACATAAGAACAACCCAGGTTAAAAATGAATGGAAAGGAAATCTAAAGGGATATTGTGTTCACATGTTAAGGGTTAGAAGGTTAGTACTTTCCATTTCACTGTAGTTAGTTTGATGTCAGAGAGGTGCTTAGCATTTTATGTAATTTTACTAGTGAAAATGGTGATACTGTATATGTTAATGTATTAGAGATGCATTGGTACAGTTCAACGTATTTGTATAGGAAATAATTTAATCAACAAACCCAGAGCAATGTAGAAATACCCAGATAAAAAGTGTAAAGTTACATACAATGTCTCAAGAAAACATCTTGCAGTACATACATAGAAATACACAAAATATGTGCAGTAAACACCCATGAGTCAGCATTCAACTCTAAAACACTATATGGTCCATTAGTAGAAAGATGAGCATTTACTGAGCACAAATTTGAAGAAAGGTTAAATAAGTTTAGGAAGGAAATAATAGAAAGAACACATTCAAAAAGGTATAACAAAGCAACAAAACAATACTGATTATGATTTCTGGTCCTAACTAACCAGCCAGAGCTAACTAATTGCCTCACTGCCTCTTTTAATCACATTAAGTGATCTCTTATTCTTCCTTTCTAGAGGTGTCCTCTCCAACATCAGGCTCAGACTAACTGAGGAGATGGAGACCCCTAAGATGCTAGCCCAGGGTGTGCGTTTGGTGCCACTCCAGCCTTTCTTCGTCCTACTGGCTCTTACAGAGACTCTGTCAGAAACTACAAGTTCATGGAGCCTCTGCGGCTCTTTTATTTAGTTCCATTAGCTGGTGTTGCTGCCCACTAGTGACCTAGTGACTAGTTTACTACCTGCTCCCAGCCTTGAATTTCCTACCATGGCATCCCATTTGGGGCATGAACTGGTTGTATATAATATTTAGATAGATTTAAAATTAGTACAAGAATGCATGCATACATACATATACAGTATGTATTGCACATCTTGCTATTTATTCCTTTTTTTGGTGCAGCTTATATTCAGTATTGCACAAAAGCAAATTTAATACAACTTAAATCAAATGCCATTTTAACAAATAGCAAGTTTCCCTGCTTCCATTTATGTACTCTTAAAGGGATACACTCTTAAATTCCAGCAGTGGGCGGAAATATTAATCTTTAAGCCGCAGGGCCATCACAGCATTTCAGCCTGCTGATTTAAGACTGAGCCAAGGAAGATAAGCTAGGCAGGAAAGCATCCTCCTTTACTTTCGATGTACAGTATTTCTGGCATTAACGTGCACTTTGCTTTTAGGAATATTCTGGCTTTCAAGAGTTTTTTTCAAACTCCCCCAGTGAGAGCAGCCACTGTTTTTAAGCTAAAACAAGTCCTATAGAGGCGCCTGACCCGACACAGATGGACACAGAGGAACACGTAAAAATAAAACACAATTTTTTTTTCTTCAGGTGGAGGGCACGTCTTCCCCGTTTCCCCCAGCCACAGCACAGTCCCCAAAGCACCAACACAAAAACCACACTAATTCTTTTCTTCCTCCACCAGTCCTCCCAGGCAGCCTAGTCCTCCTCCTCCCAATTCTGGCTCCTGGAGTGGTGGCTGCTGGCCCCTTTTATTGTTCACCCAGAAGTGCTCCTGGTGCTTGATTGCCGAGTTCCGTCTGCACTTCCGGGTGGGTTAAATACGCTGCCCATATGGGCCCAGGAGTCAAAGCTGCAGCACCCCCTGATGGTGCCTGTGGGACCCAACATGGCTGCACCCAACTCCAATTCCCATGGAGCCCTACGGGAAACTGAGGCACCGCTCCAACCCAGGGGGGCGGCTGTCTAGTGTCCAGAGGAAGGTATTGCACCGCCCAGGGCTGCTCCCCCTGAATATAGAGTGCAGGGGCATCCCGGCTGCCTGCCACAGAAGAATAACTTTAAGTGAAGCAGTCCAACTCAGAAATGACACTGGGCTCACGTCAGAGTTCCATATGTCACATATAATGCTTATAGAGGTTGTATTACCTCCAAAGAGGGCTAGCATAGAAGATGATACAGTAGGTTACGTCTCCTTTAGTGCCACGCCTGAAAAAAATCGTTTGATTGATGAGGTATGTTGAGAGTCCTATTGACAAATTAAATTAGAGAATTCTAGACTTTCTGCAGTAAAAATTGTTGGACATCTAAAACAGTGAGCTCCATTTTATTCATAATGCCCCTTTATTTCAGGCATTCACCGCCTTATTTGTGTTTCTTTTCATACACTGTGATTACTGATGCCTGGTGCAGAGGTGGTGCATTAGTTATTATACTACTCTCACTGCACTGCTCAAAGTGTTGTAACTGCTTGGTTGTATCAAATTAATTTTGCTAGACATCTTTACTTTCACTTCGACCACATTTTTTATTGCAAGTGTTACAGATAGAAATTTATACACATTTCTGCAAAGCTGAAATTTTCTTCAGACTTTTTCACTTAGAAAATCCTTCTGGTACTCTGAATGATTTCTCCTTAACGTACTGTACCTCAGAGAATTAGCAGGCCACTCAGCTATTTATTAGCTGCTCACCAATATCACAGTTGGAGGGAAAAATGTCTGATTTTGATCTTGGGCTATTTGATTCATATACCACAAATATATAATATTTATGCCACTTTGCATTCCTTTTTAAGGGGTTTATTAATCAGGCAAATGAACATGGTGACCATCCTCAGAGATTCATTAAAAATCTTAGAATACAAGTAAAAATACTCATCAATTAGAATCAAGTTTTAGTTTGAGAAAATGCCAGTATCACTGGATAAAATAAGATTTAATCTCAATATTTTAATATTCTAAGACTGTAGACTGTATGTTTCACCTGACCGTTTCCCAATGCTAACAAGTGAAATATAACATAACTCGTTGAACTGGAAGATGTGTGTTTTGTTATAGTTTTGATAAATGTTACTATTGAGATGATTCTGTAAAATATAAACACTTTACTACAATTCTTCATTACTGAATAATGAAAATACTGTGTACAATATCAAAGAGAAACAGTAAGATTCATTTTAGTTTTCATGGCTGCTAATCACAACTGCAGTTACTTTCCAAGTATTCAATTTCAAAATATGGTTTTAATATTTCATGGGGGCAGGGAGGAATGGTACAAAATGAGCTCATATTCCAAATACTTGTCCATGTTGCAGGTTCATCTTGTACATCTGCTAATGAAGCAGCAGCTCTTTCTCCTACCTTAGCCAATATTTATTCCAGCAGGTCTAATGCAAGTATTGTGAGTCTTTGTAATAGAAAAATTCTATTCATAAATGCTTTTTTTAGGAAAAGTCTCTTGATTTTTCAAGGAGTTCTGTGAGCTGAAAAAGCATTCATTTGTCTTGCCTTTTTTAACATTTAACAGCCTCACATTTGGGACTTTGATGAATTACATTAGGAGGCTGATGCTTGTGTGCCTCAATAATCCTTACATTACACTGTCTAAAGATTTATGCTCCTTGTAGGGGAAAAGGAATAGCTGAATGTAACGGGTAAAACTGGACCCTCTCATTGAGCAAGGTCTAGGAGTGGTTAGGCTCAGTCTTCAAAATCTGTGTGGAGCTGCCATGTGTGTTTACACTGACAAGGTAAAGAATAAAGGTCAGGGCAGTGCCAGTTGAATGGATTCAGAGTTTGGCCTATCCAGTCATGGAAACCAGCACTTAGGATGTGTAATGCATTTCTCAGGCAGCAAGCAGCTGGTACTTTGGCTGACAAATACTGGCTATGTGTAGTTGAACTCCCTCACTCGGGAGTTGCCCCAAGTGTAAGAGGCACCAGATTCGTGTGAGGCAGAGCCTAAATTAATAGATGGTATTGGGTTCATCACAGTGGATGAGGTTATGGTGGTTAAAAAATTCTGTAATGGGAAGATTGCAGGAGTGGATGAGAGCCTATCAGTAATTCTCAATAAAGCAGGATATTATTGGAATATTTTACCTTTAGACTGGTAGTCTGGTATAGGGTGACAAGAGGGTGTCCTTCAGTTACAGAGGGATTCAAACTCCTCAGCCTCCCAGGGAAAGTCTATTCCTAGAATGGAGGCACTAACTGATAATGGAAACGGTGATGCAGCAGGAACAATCGGAATTTTATGCTAAATGTGGAATAGTATACCAAAGCTTTATCCTTCAACACATATTTGAGAGGACATTTGCAAATTAGTGTCTACATGTGCTTTTTTGATTTCAAAACAAACAGTTTGGGGTTCTGGAGCCTCTTCTGCAAGCCGTCCAGTCCCTGTATTTGCAATGTGAAAGTTATGTTCACATATTTTTCTTTTAAGACTTCATTCAGAGCAGGTGTGGAACTCTGTCAAAGGTGAATTTTGACTCTTGCCCTGATTTTTCAGTGTGGGGACCTCATTACTGCATCACTAATGTTTGCCTATAATATTACCCTCTTTATCGGATTGATATATTTTGTGTGATGTATTTGTGATAAGAATTTGTATCTCAGACTCTGAGGTCATGGTCTGATCCAGGAAAACAGTGGTTTGTTCCCTTTTAAACTATGATAATAACAGTGTCATAAGTGGGAAAATTCAAGTACCATGAGTTTCTTCTTTACAAGTAAGTATGGAGTCGATTGTAAGATTGACTAGTGAATAAGTGCATGCTTAAATCACCATGAAGAGCCTCAGGGGGGAGGAGGAGTCGTGTGGGCTGTGCTCAAAACAGAACTGGTACTCTGAATCAAGAGTAACCATTCTCAAGTGATTTGTCCATGTAATAATCATGATAGCCCATGGACACCTCCCTTTTTAGGGTGTACAAGGCATAGGCAGCTGTTGGAGAGGTTATACCTCTCAAATGGCTTGGGAGCATTTTAAAATTTTCTAGCAGGAATTAGAAGAAGTTGCTGAGGAATAGTGTACCATGATCTGCTCAGCTCAGTGTATTGCTACTGCAACTGTCATCAGTATTAGTTGAGAAAATGGTGCTGTTGATGAGTACATTTAACAAACAGATTTCTAGAAGGTAGGAAGGAAAAACCATAGGAACATAGGGAGTACATGCAGACTCTACACCAGTGTTTCCCAACCTCGGTCCTGTGGCCCCCCTGGCGCTGCAGATTTTTTTTTCCAACCAGCTTCTGTTTTTAATTGGACTCCTGGGCTAATTAAGTGATGTGTTATTTCCCAAGTTCTGTGTTTTGGAAACAATATAGAAATTAGAAAACTAAGTTTGTGAAAAAAAAAAAAATATATATATATATATATATATATATATATATATACTGTATATATATATTAAAATGTACAAAGCAGCTATATGGGAATAATGTATTTTTTTTCTTTTTAAAAATATGTTAATCTTTTCATTCTACTTTTCTAGGTGTTCTAATTGTTTAATTAATCCAGTATTTACTAATTAACGGGTCTGATGCTAAAGTAGTTGCAGCCTTTGATTATTCCGTGTTGTTTTCCAGCGTGTCTGATCTGCTCATTTTTAATTGTCATTGATAAGATACAACGAAGGGGAAAAACTGCACAGAGAAAGGGCAAAATATAATGAAATCAACAAAAGAGAGTTAAGCATTTAATTCTATAGCAGAAGCAGAAATATTTCTAAATGTCTTATAAATGTAAAAATCATGTTGCTGTGCTTTTCTGAACGTAGAATGAAAGAAAAATAATACCAGCTAATTAAATGAGCTCAGTTCTACCAGGTATTGTCACTGACTAAGAATCTGGTTGGAACAAAAACCTGCAGCCACAGTGTGCCCCCAGGACCGAGGTTGGGAAACACTGGCAGAGGCGTAGCTAGGGTTTTCAGCGCCCCGGGACAACTGAAGATTTCGCGCCCCCTCCTGTTTGCCAAAATGCAATGGGGAAGGGAAAGAAAATTTTAAAAAAGTATTTAAAATAATAGTATTTTAAGAAAAAAATTTCCTATTTTTTATTTTAAATAGCTTTAAATTTTTAAATATTTAAATTTTTTAAAGCACTTTTATGCGTATATTTTCAAGGTTTCACTAAATTTATAAAGATAGAACGAAGTAAAATAATTAAGACAACAATGGTAGTTCGAAAATACTGTATATCCATCCATTATCCAACCCGCTATATCCTAACTACAGGGTCATGGGGGTCTGCTGGAGCCAATCCCAGCCAACACAGGGTGCAAGGAAGGAAAATAACCCCGGGCAGGGTGCCAGCCCACCACAAGGCGCGCGCGCAGACACACACACACACACACTCACCCACCAAGCACACACTAGGGACAATTTAGAATCACCAATGCACCTAACCTGCATGTCTTTGGACTGTGGGAGGAAACTGGAGCACCCGGAGGAAACCCACGCAGACACGGAAAGAACATGCAAACTCCATGCAGGGAGGACCCGGGAAGTGAACCCGGGTCTCCTAACTGCGAGGCAGCAGTGCTACCACTGCGCCACCGTCATATCACTTCTTAATCTTCATTTGCTTAGATGAAAAGATTCAACTCCTTTAGTCTTTCCTTATAACATGTACCCTATATGTATGGAATTAGTCTAGTAGTATTTCTTTGGACTTCCTCTAACATTATTTTGTTCTTTCGCTAATGCTCTATTCCAGATGGTACTTTTAAAATGTGTTATACAGCTTAACCCAAAATTTCTGCTTATCACATAACAAATACCAAGGAAAACAATCCCACCATGTTCATTTCACAATCACCTTAAAAGGATTTGCTTATCACCTATATAGTCATGAGATCAAATTGCTGTAACTACCTATGGATGCTGTGTGCTTCATAGTATTTGGAGAACTTTTGCTTAAATTTGTATCACTCTCTTTGGAACTATTTGACTATTTCTGTCCTAACATTCCAATTCAAATTGAAAACCCTTCCCTTTTTGGTTACATTTGAGAATTACACATAATTTTGTTTACTTTGACACATTTCATTTACTTATTCATAAGTCTGATTAATTTCCTGTTCTTTTGGCATTTCTCCCCTCTTATGTATTAATGTATGTGTACACTTAACTGCTCTGTTTGATTCTCTTTATTTTGTAATTTTGCTTTACTTGTTTTCTGAGTCTTTATACATCAATCACATTTTGAATTTAACCTTTTAGGGTAAAACATGGGTTTAGAGTTCAAACAATTGGATCCACTCCTGTGTATTTGTGAATAAAATGATTGTTAAAACAGTTGCTAAATTTTACTGATTCCCTGCAGTAGATATTTAATAAATCTCAAGGCTGCCAGGGAACAATAGTAAAAGAACTATTGTACTGTCTTATTTTGTGTTTTAACAGGTGGCATTTCTTTTATCATGTCTGCGTCTGTTGATATCTCAAAGAAAAATGTCTGTGTGAGTTGGAGTCACAGATAATGCTATCAAATCCGAAAACAGAGGTGTCTGACTCCATTTAACTAAACCTAAATGTTGACAAACACTATTATTGTTAATAGATTAAGAGTCTTTTATTATGGTACAAATTAAAAGATAGAGAAAAACATGGCATATTGTAAAACTAAAACTATTCACATTGTGGGAAAACCAAAGCAACCACCCCCAAATTGCAATAATGTAATGCTGGAAATATGGTGATAAAAGCCCATTTTCATTCTTATTGCAAAATAATTGAAGGGAATAGGTTATATATA
This sequence comes from Erpetoichthys calabaricus, assembly GCF_900747795.2. Lineage (NCBI taxonomy): Eukaryota > Metazoa > Chordata > Cladistia > Polypteriformes > Polypteridae > Erpetoichthys > Erpetoichthys calabaricus. The sequence continues at coordinate 67,681,685 of NC_041399.2, read as the reverse complement.
TTTATCGATATGTTTTCTAAACCAACTTTTTCCTTTTGTAAGTTGAGAGGAGCTAGAGCAGCATCATGTACATGGCAGAAAACAGAAGACACGATTACATGTGGTCCATTGTAGGGTACACTCACCTACCAGCCCACATTCAATTACACAGGTTCAGTTTTGGGGAACATTTACTTTTAAAAGTAACTTAGTTGCATTACTCATTACTTCCAAAAAAAGTAATTAAATATATTACATATTTAGTTTCTGTTCGTTTGTATGGAAAAACTACACATTTCACTGGTCGGCCTTTGTTATTAAATCCTAAACACTTGAACTTTCATGAAGCTGACCAGAAACACAGACAAATTTGACCATTTTCTTGTGTTTTATAAATACTGTAACGCCCCAGGGTCCTGATCTGAGAGCAACACATAGTGGGCGCAGACACAGCACTAGAGAGCCCTGTGGTCATATCTCCAGGCCAGCTTCTAAAGCACTTTAGTCTCCTTGCCTTACATCCAGTGCTGCTGCCATGATCCTTGGCTGCCTGTGATCCTATACTGGCTGGATAAAATTCACTCCTCAGCACATGCTGCATTAAATATATACTTTGTGATGGACGACCGGCTATGGACTCCGGTCGCCACCCCCAGGCCGCTAGGAGGAGCCCTCCGGACAGCATATTTGTGCCCCGAGTTCCAGCAGGGCCTCATGGATTTTGTAGTCTTGTGACACAGCCCTGCTGGATACCTTGGGGGCCGCCAGGAGTCGCTGTAGGGGGGCTAGTGGGCGCTTGCATGCCCTATAACCCGGGAGTGCGTCACAGTCACGTGACTAGAGGAAGCGGCGTGCTCCCGGGATGAAAAGGACTGTTTACCCTGACCCGGAAGGGATAAGGACTTGGGGGTTTGGCCAGGAGCCACTTCCGGGTCAGGGGCTATAAAAGGACTCTGGGTAAGCCCAGACATTTGAGCTGAGCTGGGAGGAAGGGTGGCAAAGTGTCTGGGAGTGTGGAGGATTGATTATTTGTTTATTATTGAGTATTGTGGAGAGGAGGGTGCTTTGCGCACTTATTTATATTAATAAATATTATATTTGGACTTTTACCTGGTGTCTGACGTCTAGTCTGAGGGTTCAAGGGGTTACGGAGACCTCAATCTGTCACAACTTTTAACTTTAGGTCTGTTCTTTTCACTTGATTGCACACCATACATGTGCTTAACCTATTTCTCACTAGCTGTCGCCAGTCGGTAGGAGCAAGCATGTGCACAATGTTAATGTGACAGCAGCAGGCAAAATCTTTTTGAAATTCAAAAGCAGTGCCCCTGTGAAATAAAGCAGTGGGTTTTTTTTTGGAGTGCAGGAATAATGTTCCATAGTAACAAATGTTTTTTGTTTTTGTTTTTTTTTTCTCAAAGTAATGCAGGTCTTTTTATTTCAAGATCATAAGCATTACGTTAAAGCATAGGTTCTTAAACTATGAATTTGGGGCACACAGGGTCATGACTCACTGTTGTATTCAATGGGAAAGGGTTCCATGCAGTTTGCAAAATGTTTCTTGGCTCCACTATTATGGTTGGTGGCGATTTTCCAAGGGGGACCCCGACCCCTCGTAACTACAGTGATTTTCCAAGAAGGAAAGAACAATGGTTGTCATGGACTGGGTCTCCAAAGACTCTAAGATGTGCAAGATTGGATCACGAGAAAAACATAGTTTAAGAAACACTGCTTTAAAGTGTAATCTGATTATGTAATGCACATTGCTTTTAATGCAGCACTGGTCAACACTTAACATTACATGCATGTGTTAGTTATGTGGATGATGCCTGAATTTCGAGTCCAAAATCCTAATGGACAGATGAAAAACAAAAAAAACTCTACAAAGACAGTGACTGCAAACTACCCAACCCTTGTAGCTTCATATGTACAGTATATATTTACTGTATTTAATTAATACCTTGTAAAAACTAGCCCGGCCACAAACGGACACGACAACGCAGTGTCCAACACACACATGTTTATTTAGCAACCACTATTATATTTACAATTATTTACAGGTCACAGTCCTTGGTTCTCTCTGCCGCCTCCACTCCTGCCACGCAAGCATCCTTCCTTCTTCCACCCGATTCCGGCTCCCTGATTGGAGTGAGGCGGCCCCCTTTATCTTGTCCCGAATGTGCTCCAGGTGCCTGACGATGTACTTCCGGCAGCACTCCCCAGTGTGGCTGAAGTGCTGCCCTTGAACCCGGAAGCACTCCGGGCATACACCATCCCTGGTCTGTCAGCACTTCCTGGTGTCCCGGAAGTGCTGTCCCCCAGGGAGCAAGGACCGGTCAAGTGCCCAGGGAAAAGAAGCGCCGCTCTCCTGGTTCCTCCTTCCTCCAGGCATCACGGCAGGGCAGGGTTCCTGGCCATCTATCACAACATTTATATTTTCTTCTGTTTGATCATTTTTTACTGAAAATTTGTTGTGTTCATATGGTAATTTGAATCATATTGATAACAGTGGTTGATTGCAAGGAAATAAGACCTTCCTCAAAATAAAAGTAAAAAAATAATAGATTAGAGTGTGCATGTGGATCAGAACCAGCGTATAAGACCAAGGTAACATCAGTAAATTTAAAATAAATCTTTGGGACTTGTGATTCATGGAAATAGGAGGCAGAGAAACTGAAAGTATAGAGGGGGTTACTTTAAAGAATAGAAAACAAAAGTGATTTGATTGACCTCTCTGCCAGCCCAGGGTGCTCTGAGTAATTGGTGGAACTGTGCAGAAGTTTCATTGAAAATAATTTTTTTTGTTCCTAACTTCTGACTTATTTTAAGTGAGTACATGCAGCATAATAAGTCAGTCAATAACTAAGAGCCCATTCCATTGAATGAGCATCCCCAGGGTGCAGTGCACTTAGACCTTCTGAGGCTGTAGCCGCCAAAAATATCTGTGTGAGGACAATTCTATAACTTCACGTACAGTATGACGCAGAACCTAATTATTGAAAATGCTCAGTACAGCTTCAGAAATTTTTAAATAATAAAGAATGAACAGCCAGTTTTCCCTTCTTCCTTATATAATAGATAGATACTGTATAATATTTCATTTTTAACATAATATATTCATTGTACTTTATGTGCTTAATGAAGGTAGGGTTTTCAGTACTATGCAGAGCCAGATCCTGATTTGAGCTGAGTGGTTCCTGTGTTTTTTTAAATGCAGAGCTTTTAATAATGCTATCCAAGAATATATGTATAAAAAGTTTCCACTGATTTTACATAAGGTAGCCCTGTTGTAGAGAGGCCTTAATGCCTAACAGTTCTGGAGTTATAATTTTAGGCACTGCATATGTGAAGCCTTACACATTCTTGTGAGTCAGTGTGGCTTTCCCTGAAGCTTTCCTCCCACACTGCAATGGTGTACAGGTTCAATTAATTGGTGACCTTATATAGCTGTTGTGTACGTATGAGCGTGAGTGTGCTCTGTGATGAATTGGCACTTTTCTCAGGGCTGGTTCCTGCTTTGCAGTTGAAGCATTTGCTATTTTCTGTGATTGTAGCCATTTTGTGACAGTTGGGGTAATGTTTTTGTACATTACTATAGCCTGTAAATGTAGTCATTTTATATAAATGCACTTAGATGGTTTAGTAGGCAGTTTTTGAAACATCCATGGAACTCTAACAGGCTGGAGCAGATTTGACACTTTAATAAAAAGTTCTAATGGGCTGGAGAGGTCTTTTAAGTTGTATGAGAAGAGAAACTTGATACTCTTACCAATAAAAAACTAAACATGTATGTTAGTTTTATGTGTTTACCTAACTCATAAAGGTCAGGTCAGGTTGGGGAGCATGCACTGGTACAGCGCATTGCCACACCCACCACATGACAAAACAGGACAGGATCATGGTTGGCAACCCACCAGGCAGACACGCAGTCCAGTCCCACCCTCTGGAAATTATCCTCTATCTGCCGCAGCCAGTTTGTTACGTGTGCGTCCCCTTGCCCTGGTCCAGCTACTCAGGAAATCATGCCACATGGCCATAGTGCCATGACTGATGCTCCCTCACAATGCAGGTAATGTGCCTCATTTGGGAACCTCTAACTCATAAAACAGATAGTAAACTCTGAAGTCAGTTGTGTAACTTGTTGGTGGGTGAAGAGCGACAATATTAGCTGAAGATGCCAAGCCAATAGTCTTGCAGGGCCAAACATATTAAACATTCATCTGTAATCAACCATGAATGAATCTGGAGAAAAAGTAGGTGGGATTAATTAGATGGCGTATTCAGTTTCAAATTATAAACCAATCAAACACCTCATTAAGGCGGAGCTCAGATTAGTGGGGAGATTTAAAAAGCAAAGGGTAGTGGTGCACTTGTTAACCTGGCCTGATAGACAGCAAGCCTGTGGTCACGATGGATAAACTTCTGTGGATGAAAAGTCTCTTAAAAAGACCTCTGTTGAACATAGAAATGTGTATAGTATTTATGCAGAGAACTCATCAAGCGCCTTGAGCATGGGAAAGGTGCTATATAACCAAATGTATTATTATTACATTTTGAAAGTAAACACAACTAGTTGCAAAGAAAAAACCCTTCTGTAAAACCAGATTTTAGGCTGACATTTGACATCACTTGTGCTACTTGTAAAAGAGAAAAGAAGCTGCCACAGGCCATATCCAGTGTCTGTCGCTTTCCATTACGCTGATACTGCTGCGGTCAATGTGACGATGAAACAAATGGCAGTTACATGAACTGTAAAAATACTTTCGAACTGCACAGGGGGTTATCACACCCATTTCAACGGAGGTATAAGAAATGCCATTAAGCAATATGTCAATAACTTTTCAGTCTTTAATACACCCAAAACAGTAAATGAGCCTAATAACCCTGACACAGTCCAGTAGAACCATGAATGAGGCTGCACAGCACCCAACATCTCACTGGAAGTCCAAACGAATAACTAAAGTTAACATTACAATCTAATGAGAACTGCCAAATATACCATACCAGATCATATAGATGCAGCATTTCAACACAAAGTGTGTACTGTATATATAGACCACAGTGTTTATCTAAAAACACTATTTGCTGCTGCAGTACTTAAAGTGACAGCAATATATATAAATATATGATTAAGATTCAAGTAAAGAGCTTTTGAATTGTAATTTTACCCTTCTGTTTCCTCTCAGTTTCAAGTTTTTAGTTCAGTTTCATTTGGCTCTCTCCTTGTATTTCCATTATTATTTTAAGTATGTGTCTAATACATGAGTAGAAAATAGAAATGTAACCCTGAATGTTTAAATTGCACAGACTAGAGGAAATTGGGTCTGGCCCCATGAGACTACCAATTCACCATGATACGTCCAGGCGACTGCAACAATGAACTGGATAACCAAGTTAAAAATGCTGCCTCGTAAAGTCTGAGTCATCATGTGTTTCTTTTATTTTACAGATTTGTCTGATGTTTCAGCATATTAACTAAAGTACAAAATTGTAATGTCAACATAACCCCACATGTTCATTTCCAAAGTTTGTTTCTTTTAACTTAGCTTCTCCCATTGTGTTGTTAAATTACATTCTTGTTATGTGTAAGCAGCACGGTTTTGGTGTCCTACTTGAAATGGTCATTTTCCAAATATTTGACTAGAACTACACATCGAGAAAATCAAATCCATGAAGAACACAGATAATGACCTCATTTGTGGTTCAGTATTCACTGCTGGCAGTAATTATACTTGCTCTGAAAGGCACTATAAAGGGGTTTTCTAATTAATGATGCACCAATCAACTAGTGTTAGTTTTGTTTGCTCTTCAGATGCAATCATCAGTCAGCTTACAAGGGGATTGTATTGTGATGATTTTATGACACATAATCTCAAGCCACTTTGTTTCCTGCCTTGCACCCTGTGTTGGCTGGGATTGGCTCCAGCAGACCCCCGTGACCCTGTAGTTGGATATAGCAGGTTGGATAATGGATGTATGGATTTATAGGTCTTGTGACCAGTGGGGCGATGCTCTAGAACAGGCCCAACACTTGGAATGACAAACTGATGTGCCTGACGTCTAGTAACAATGGATTTAGCACATGAAAAAAAGGGCTCGGGCAGGTAGAGGGCCCAGGTTTACATAAAAGAAAACAATACACTGTCTTCACTATACTACATCCCCTGCCTACCTTTCTCCTTCACTGTCCGATCTCACCAGTATCTCTTGTTTGTCTTTCTCTTCTTCTCTTCTTCTCCACCTTTTTGCCAGGCAGGCCCCTCGCGTCCACTTCACTGCTGACTCCAAGCTCTCCTGGCAGAGGGAAGATAGTTTCTTTTAAAGTGTAGCTTTTGACTACTTCCTGAGTCAGAGCCAATTGCCTGACCAACAATTCTGGTTCATCCAAGTTTTGAATGTTTCAGTCTTAATTAAACTACTAAATTACAGTGATTCCTGAATGAACAACCCACATAATACTGATATAGTGCTCTAACTGTCTTGTGTTTATGAATGTGTCTTATGCTGAACTGGTATCAAGTCCAGGTCTGTTTACTGCCTTGCTGCTTTTTTTGCTACAACCTCACAGGCTTTCAGAGAACCAATTTAGTCTTTAGTCAACTTACTGTATGTAACAGCATGTCTTTGGAAGACAGAGGAAAAAGCCCATACAAACATATAGCGATAAAGCAAACTCACAATAATGGAACCACAGCCAGGAATCAAGCATGACCCCAAGAACTGCATGGCTGCTGAGCTTGTAATTGTCTTTTCTGCTAACTGTTGCTCAGTTACCTTTTCCTCATACCTACATAAATTTGTCTGGCGGCTTCAAGAGCTGTTCTGCTAAACTGACAATCTCTCACAACCCCCTCTCTTCTTCTGCTGTCAACAAGCACTGCCAGCAGTCATCTGCTGTTGTGATTGGCAGCTACAGTCATCTAAGCAACAGCAGCACGGTGCCAGTAGTGCCCACTGTGATCCACTTCTGCCGAAGCAGTGCCCCTTAGGTTAAACCTTTCCACTGCTGATTAGTAACAGATGTGATGTATTATGAAAGAACAGACACGCATGGGTTTTAAAATACTTAAATCATTTCATCGGTTTTACTGTAGTAAACATACAATTAGCAAATTAGATAAAATGCTTACAGAAATACATGACAAGGATTTTTTTTAATCAAAACTAATAATTTTACTGTCATGTGAAGGACACTATTACTGTTACACATTGACCAGGTGGAAATAATACAACCAAGCATTGGAAATTCATTGATATCACTGCGGTTTTTGAATCCATGTTGACTTGATTCGAAACATGAAACATATACTATACACCAAACGGTGCTAAGCACTTTTAATTCTTGTATTTTAGCTAATCTTTGATCACTTTCAAAATCAGTATGATAAAACACCTTAAGGTTCAGGCTGAAAACACATCTCTCATATAGCAGCTACTCTCAAAAAGTGCATGGACTTAAAAGATACGGTAAGTTGTTCAGTTGAGCTTTTAAATATAAACCATCAGGAATATAAATATTATAGTATCAATGCATATTTTGCCATACTGTGTTTATATTTGTTTTTATAGAATATATTGTGAGGACAAGCAAACCTTCTTACAAGATTGTGAAGATGATGGAGAAACAGCAGCTGGAGGGAGGATGCTTCATTTATTACAGGTACATAAGTGGTTTATGTTTTTATTTATGCTTGTGTTTATAATTTAGATAAAATCAATTCAGATTTCTTAAGACAGAATTTATTACGATTCTAGGTACATTAGAGGAGGAGATTCTAATTTTTAGAATAAAAATACATTCTTTCAAATTCTTTCACAAATAGCACTTATTTTTAAAGTCTTTGTGATGGAGGGGCACCTCTATGTATCATCTTATCTCTGAACAAAGAGTGCCAGAAGCAATCTCAGCATCAAAAATAATGATTTTTAATACACAAAATAGAGGGTAGGTTAAATAACAGTATAATACAAAGGTAACAACACAATGCACTGAGAGAAAAGCATTGTTGTTCAGGTCCTATAAGGGTTACTATACTGAGAATCCTTACTCACACGCTCTCCGAATACTGTGACACAAGCATCACTAGAGGATCTGCCAGTTACTTCCTGGTAGCCTTCTCTTCATTAACTGTGCCAGGTGAGCCTTTATACCAACTCACCTCACTGTATGTTCAAAGATCCTCAGACTAAAGTGTGGTATCATACACTGTCCTGGATTAAACACCCACAGTAAGTCCTGTGGCAGTCCATCTAGAGATCTCCCTTGTGGCCACAAATGTTCTTGCGTTCCTGAGCTATAATACATATTTAAAGGGCCAGACATCCTTAGTGCACTTGGTGCTGCCTTTTCACTGCAACATGACACCATGTGTCTCTAGAACTATAATAATAACAATTATTATTACTTTTTATATTTATATAGCATTTTTCTCATTACTCAAAGTGCTTTACATAGTGAGTGGGAAGCCAATTCAACCACCACTAATGTGCAACATCCACCTGGATGATGCAATGGTAGCCATTTTGCTCCAGTATGCTCAACACACTTGAGCTCTTAGTTGGTCAAGGAGTGACAAAGATACTTAGTCAGAGGCAGGGGATAATTAGGGGGCCAGAATGACTAGGAGATGGAAGGCAATTTAGTCAGGAGATTGAGATACACCCTACACTTTACAAAAGATGCCCAGGGATCTTTTATGACTACAGCAAGTTAGGACCTCTATTTTACGTCTTACCTGAAGGACCAACTTGTGCTATCACCTGACAAGCTTCAATAGCTTCCCTTATGACTCCTGACATAGATCAGTAATGAGGTGGTCTTCTCTTCATGGCAAGATAGTGACAGAGATAGAAAGGTGAAGTGACCAATGTATACCATTCAAATAACATATTCTGGACCAATGGGTGCAGGTACCTCCCTTAGTTCATCCAGTCCCTGGACATTTCCTGATACCATTCACCAGTAAAACAGCTCATGCACATCCCCCTTCCCAGTTCAGCTACTTCACAGTGTGGGTGTAATACAGTGTGTACTGCACATGAAACAAACGAAATAATTAAATCATAAAATTGACCCAGATAGTGCTTTCCTTATCAATGAAACTTTGTTTGTCCAGCTTCAAGACTCTTTAACATTACAAATAAAGACATACATGATAGGTATCAACTTGTATGCTAGATATCACTCATTTTACCATATTTGGCCATTAGGACCACTTCATGTCTTGTAAGGGTCATGTCGTTGTAGGCCAACGACTTTCAGTTACGACACATTAGAATAAAAAATCATCCAAGAATTCACTTCCTTATCCAAGTTTCAAATTTAAAACTCTTTCTTAAATTGCTCTTTCTAAATGTTTCTTAGTCCTAATGTTTCCTGGCTATTTTACTCTAAATTTGTCATTATGATTCTTTGACATTTGTGTTTAATTTCCTGGTTTTGGCTCTTTTTCTCTTAATTTGTCTATTCTCTCTGGCGTTTCTTACATCCTGTCAGTTGTTTAACTCTGTGCTTGCCGGATGCACCCTTAACAGCTCTCCTCATCAGGAAACATGGTAGGATTCGCCTGAGAAGTAGGATTCAAACCACCTTAGAGTAATTTACATAGTTTATTTCTGGGTTGAAAGGAGCAGGAGCATGGCCTGGCAGAATGTGGCACAAGGCAGAAATCAATTCTAAACAATGGATTCCACAACATTGCACTGTCCACCTAAATGTGACCAGATTGTAGTCACCATTCATCTTAACCTGCATGTCTTTGAGACAGTCATAAACTAACGGTGAATATGCAAATGCAACCCAACAGTGAGTCAGGACCCTGCACCTGCAGTGCAGCATTGTTAACCACTATCCCAGCCCTTGTTCGGTCATTACATGTACACTCATTCATGCCTCTTCTCACACCAGTATAGTTCCATAATATGTATAACCCCTTGAAGAAGGGATTTTGTTTGCACCTTGGGAGTATCATTTCAGAGGTTATTGCATTATCTGCAAAGAGTGTGGCTTAGTGGCTTACAGTGAACTGTAAACGGTTGCTGAATCAGTCTGTTAACCTGAGCAGGTTACTCCATCAGTGTCTTCATTTTAAAAAAATGTATATAAAACAATTATAAATACTATATTTTTAAAGTATTTTGAGATGGTGTTCACTACAAAAAGGCAATTTCGAATAAAAAATACTCAAAAAAACACTTGATTTTGTTGAAATGATACCAACATAGTCCTATGTAATATCATCCATTTACTGATCTCACAGGTAGTCATTGCCTAACCTGGCAGCATGTGACTCAAAGAGGACGTCAACTCTGGTCTTCAGTCCATCAAAGGTCATTACTCATACCAAACCAATTTAGATGCACATTTTAATCTAACTTGTAAATTGAAGTACACACAGGAAATCCCATCCAAGCATAAAGAGAATGTGCAGATACTACACAGGCATTACGATTCAGTCACACTAACCTCTAGAGCTGATATGTCTCCATAGTCATATGTGTAGTCATAATTATTCTTGGTTGAAAGTAATATTGGTATGCATATTTAGCTGTGTTTTTTTAAGATTCTGTCTGTAGGTGTCTGTAGGTCAGCCATGCAGTAAACTCGTATCTCGTCCATGTGTAAGAGAATTACAACAGTGTGACATAAAAGGCAGTCATCGACAAGACTGCTTCAGCAGTGCATGTGAATTTATATTTCTGAAGCTTATTAATAGTAATCATATCCATTGTTAGGCATACAAAAGGCGATAATCATAAATAAAGAGCTCTTTTAAACTTTACAAAGTACAACAAACATTTAACTATTGAAACCCTCTTTTGGAGTTTCATTTCTTCCCTCTTCTCATGGAAAACAAAATAAAACAAACTAAAGAACCTTCTTAATTTCAACCTGACAAACTTATGTACAGTTTTTAATGTAGAAACACCTCTCAGGAAAAATCTGTTTAACTTAAAAACACGTTTCTCCTAAAAGAGAAACAAAGAAAGTCCTATAAGTTTGAGATTGGTTTTACTTATGTTCTGTTTTGTATAACAGAAAGAAGGGAAGAAACGATTGAAGGAGTCCTCCATCCAAAAACTGATATTTTTGTGTACGTTACAGAGGGAACACCTTGATAAGGGAATGAGCTTTTAAATTGAAAACAGGACTCTGGACCAGTGAATGAGGGGCAGGTCTTCAATTTAAAACTTCGGTTCCATGGGAAGTCCTTTCTTCTGCATGCACAGCTCTGATTTTCCAGAAGTTATTATTATTAAAAATCCATGTACTTTACTCATTATGGTGGCTTGAAGCGTGGAGTATGCAATATGAGTAACATGAGATTTTCTTCATGGACGTTTTTATATTGTTTGCTTTGGTCCAGTGTTGGTTGTCTCAGACACCTATTCTACCAGAAAGTGTGTTACCTTCATTCAAATTTTTTATCAGCCATCAGTACAAACCTTATGGGGTAAATGATACTGAATGTATAAAAAAAAAGTTATTTTTCAGTGGAGTATTGCTTTAAGTAACCAAGGTATTCTGGAGGTCATGTCTGTCTTCCCACCCCAATTTCCCCAGTTGAATTTCCCAACTTACTTGAATATAAGTCTGGTGCTAATACCTATTTGACACCAGAAGACAATTACACACGCTATTCTTTTCAAAAAGTATAATTTTGTCTCATTTATCTATGGAAAACAGAAAAAAAAACATTCATAGCAAACATCATACTGCAATAAATGTACATGATAAAAATAAACAAATAATAAAAGTCCATAAATCTTATACATACTGTTTTTAAACTAAGCACTGCTACGTGATGTTGCATATTTAAAAGGCCCATAAAGAAGTTATTTGGCAGTCTTTTGCTTTTTCTTTTTTTCTTTTTGAACAGTTAACACACAAAAAAAAACACAGTAGAGTTGCACAAATAATTATATTTTCCAGTTCACATGAATGTCATAGAGAGAAAATGCAGATTAGTCTTCATCAGGCCATGTTTGTATTCTGCCTTGTGTCCAGTTTTGTTGAGTAGGCTCCAGCAGAAGCCATCACCATAAAATTGGACAGAGAATGTTAGCTTGTTTACTACTGTGCACTTGAATTAACAGAGTGAGTTGACCAACTTGTAGAATATTAAAATCTCTAAGCCTGATGACTGGCAATTCCCAACTGTTACCCACAGTGACACACTAAAATAATATGGATTTAACAGGTTAACATATGTGGAAATAGCACACCTTGACACAGAAAAAGGTTTATCTATGGGAATGGGAGGAAAGCACTTGCACACAAATTGAGATCATGAAGACTTCACATACACAGAGAAGGATTTTTAATTCATGAAGTAGCAATGTTAACAATTGTACTACTGTAACATTCTAACAGCCATGCTAAGTTAAGATCAACTTAAATGGCAAAATCTAAGACTACATTTTTCACTATTTCCAACTATGACGGAAGCTGTTTTATTTGTTAAACTGGACAGTCTTAGATACCTCATATAGTGCACACTACCCAATTGCCCAACATTTTGTTAGATTATGTCTGTGAAAACGTCTTACTGCCAGTGCAGTAATATGATAATAGTCTATCGCTGTTGTCCTGGCACACTTCGCAACATCCTACAGAGATCCACCTGTTGCAGTCTCTCTGAACTTGCATTTCCTACTGTGCTTCTCTCAGAGTGCACCCTGTGTCTCTAAAGCCATGCTTTTCAAATCCTTTCAAGTTTCTATTGCAGCAAAGGTCATCAAATTTTTTTACAACTTTGAACCCCATATGTCTAACATGCTGGTGTAGTTTCCTTAAAAATACATAGAAAATCTATTTACTTAACCTGACACTGCTGAAGTTATATTTCACATTGTATTTTATGGTATTATTCATCACTACTTTTTACCTTTAATCAATACAGGCCTAACTGGTTATTTTTGACTAAGCAATGTCTTATTGTGCATTCCCCATGGCTGACACAATCCCTCCTGGGAATTGTCATACTTCAAATGTTATGAACAAGTGTAGCTGTGCTCTCTCATTTAATGAAGCCTTTACTAGATCCTTAAAGGTATGCAAAGAGAATAAAGTGTTGCAAAAAGCTGCTCTATTTTCATCGTTAACTCCTATTATTTGACAGTTTATCATGTCTTGATTTGGGTCAATTTACAATTACCATCACCCCCCTGCCATATTTTTTTTATTTTCTTTGTATAACTTTATGCTTTCTCTCCCTCTCTCTTGTGTATTGTTCACTTGTGTTTATTATCTATACTAATTAATAAAAGGCAAAGCCCTCACTGACTGACTGACTCATCACTAATTCTGCAACTTCCCGTGTAGGTGGAAGGCTGAAATTTGGCAGGCTGATTCCGTACAGCTTACTTACAAAAGTTAGGCAGGTTTCATTTCGAAATTCAACGCGTAATGGTCATAACTGGAACCTCTTTTTTCACAATATACTGTAATGGACGGCAGCTCGATGGCCGTGGGAGGAGGAGTTGAGTGTCACGTCATCACGCCTCCCACGTAATCACGTGAAAAGACTGTGAACGCAGTAGGGAGAAATGAAGGAGGAGCCGCAAACAGTGAAGAACAAAAAATTCATTAAACAATTGAGAAGGGAGCGAAACAATAAGAAGCGAGCGAGTGAACCATACAAGCATCTTCATAAGGGAAACAAAGCACGGTGTAAAACGTAAGTTTAAATTAAGTTTATAAAAACGCTCCCGCTGCGGATTGCAATAACATATTCGCGAGATAAAAGAACGCAGTAGGGAGAAATGAAGGAAGAGCCGCAAACCGCGAAGAACAAAAAATTCATTAAACAATTGAGAGGGGAGCGAAACAATAAGAAGCGAGCGAGTGAAGCATACAAGCATCTTCATAAGGGAAAAAAGCACGGTGTAAAACGTAAGTTTAAATTAAGTTTATAGAAACGCTCCCGCTGCGGATTGCAATAACATATTCGCGAGATAAAAGTTTAATGAGAAGACACGAGGTATAAACGAACCACACGCCATAGCGCAACGTTAGGGGCTTCACCTCTGGCACTGACGATAGAGATTCGATTCCCGAGAGGGGATGCAGTGAGTGTGTACGCCTGATGAGCCCAGAATTAGGGAGAAACACATGTCGCATACTCTTTGCATTATTTGAAAGTAAACTATTAAAACCATTCTATGATCTGCTTCTGGGAACAGAAAGAGGGCACGTGGCGGACGTAAGGCGACTTGCTGATAAACCACAAGCGTGACCTGGCAGGTAACCACCCATACAATCAGATTGTGATTCAGAAAACGACTGCCATGAATGTAATTACCACGATCTACATACTGTCAAATAAACGAAACACACGCCGTAGCGCAACAGCTGTGAAAAGGGAGCTTCACAAAAAAACAGATCCTTAACAAATTGTTATTGGTATATTTTCGATCCGTTTAAAAAGGTTTTCTTTTCTTCGTAATAAAAAATTAAAAGCAGTACTTCGCCGCAACAAAGCGCGAGAATTTGGCTATATATATCTGCTTCTCGCAATTAAAAGAGGGCACGTAGCGGATGTTAGACGAATTGATGATCAAGCATAAGCGTTACCTGCCAGGTAACCACCCATACAATCAGATTGTGATTCAGACTAGGAATGCAATGAATGTAATTACCCCAATCTACATACAAGGCGAAAGTCTTGCAACATTCAAAGATGATGGTTTGGGATAAGTACACCATGGAACATAAAAGAGCTTATGAAGCCTTGAACCGAAAAAAGCAAGATCTCAGAGATCGTAAAAAAAAAAAAAGGAGGTAATGTCGTTTTACTCGCTGTAGATTTTAGTCAAACATTACCAGTTATTCCACGAGGGAGACCAGCAGATGAACTCAACGCGTGTTTAAAATCCATGCTTCTCCCACGGTCGGTTATATGTCGCATGTTCTCGGGTAGGTACACCAAAAGATGTATACATTTAAGCAAGTAATGGGCAAAGAAAAAATGAGGTATACCTGAAGGCACTGCAGTAGTACTCAATGTAACTTTACTTCTTAAATGTTAATGTTTTACTGTTTAATAATTTATATGCTTCTTATATGTTGTTCAAATTCTTTTATCAAAATACCAGTGACAGCGCAATGCACGATAACATGGAGTGAATACACCATACGCATCCGCCCACGGCCGCTCTGGTGTGCGCAGATAGGAGTTGATTCTACAATAAAATAAAATAAAGATAAAAAGAGTAATACAATCATCACCCATAAAGCAGATAGCAGACGTGACGTACTATATGCGTACCAGATTTCAAGTCAATAGGTGAAACGGTTTGCGAGCTACAGGTGATTTAAAATCCTGGACAGACAAACGAATAGCCACGGTAGCAAATTATAGAAGAAGATTTTACTGTTTAATAATTTATATTTATATGAAATGTGCTTCTTATATATTACTTCATATTCTCATATGATAATGATGTTAATGTTGTTTATATTGATTTCTATGTTATTGTAAGTGCATGTATGTGTGTATATGTATGTATGTATGTATGTATGTATGTATATATATATATATATATATATATATATATATATATATATATATATAAAATATATGTGTATATGTATATATAATATATGTATATATATATGATATATCTGTATATGTGTGTATATGTATATATATATATATATATATATATATATATAGATATATATATATATATATATATGTGTGTGTGTATGTGTATATATATATATATATATATATATATATATATATATATATATATATATATATATATATATATATAATATATGTGTATATGTATATGTATATATATATGACAGCAACACTCATAACAATGACAACACAATTACATTGACAATCATGTTATGTTATTTTTAAAATGTTTCCTTTACTTTTTCATAACCTCTTTAACACACTACTTCTCCGCTGCGAAGCGCAGGTATTTTGCTAGTTTTTTTAATAAGTGCAATTTTTAATATCTATGTTCAGGGGGTTATTCACTATGGTGCACATAAAAATATTTTTTTCATTCTGTCAAAAAGAATTAAAAAGAGTTTGTCTTGTCACACCAGGACCTTTTGCTAACATGCTGTTTATTTATATGGCATATACACCCATCAACACTTCATTTCTTGTATGTAACACATGACTACTCCTCGTACTAAGTGCAAAACTAAGGGGGACAGGGCTTTTGCAGTTGCTGAACCTCATCTGTCGAATTCTTTATCTAATTACATTAAGGAATCACCTTCAGTTGAACTGTTTAAAACAAAACTAAAGACACATTTCTATTCTCTAGCTGTTTGTGACCTTCAGTGATACTGATGTTTCCCTCCTCTTAGTTATTTGTTTCAGTTTACTGCTGGTTGTATTGTGTGTTATTGTATTTTATTCTGTTAATATAATATATGTTTATTGTATGTTTTAATGTAAAGCTCTTTAGCTACAGCATTACTGATGTTGTTTTAAACTGCTCCATAAATAAACTGACAGTAGCTAAGTTTCCATCCAGTTTTTTGCGACGTTTTGTTATCGACAAACAGAATATACGTAAAAAAAAATGTGCGAAATTTGCTGTCTCCAGCCTGTTTCCATCCAACTGGCTTTTTATCGATAAAATGGTGTGCGTGATGACGTCATCCCCCCTCAAAACGAACTGTCGCATAACTTTTGTTGTATCGCGAAAAAAATCTGCCCTTGAGCCGTTTCCATACATAATTTTGTGTATGTCGCAAATTATTTACCTTTTGTTTTCCACGTTACACCGCCTCCACTAAACAAAGAAACAAAGAAATGGAGAGATTATTCAGACCAGCTTACTGTTATTTCAGTTTCACAAATAATTGGAATTGTACATAATATCCGAAGACGACAGTAGAATGAAGCAGTTGCTTGTCTGATAGCCCTAGAGCTCGAAGAAAGTACCCCAGTGCGACGAAACTCACGGGTATGGGAGAGACGACGGAATAAGACCTTCTGGGAGGAGGTGGTGGAGAGACACTTAACAGAAAATCTCTGGCTGCAACATTTTATAATGACACGTCCGACGTTTGAGATGTTGTGTGGATTCATCAGTCCTGATGTTGCGCCCATCACAGGTTGCCACCGACCACCGGTTCCAACCCAAAAGCGGATTGCCATCACCCTTTACAAGCTGGCAACCTGCGCCGAGTATAGAGTAGTTGGAGAAACTTTCGGGGTTAGTAAAACTACCGTCCATCGATGTGTTTATGCTGTGTGCACCGCTATTAAAGAAAAATTAATGCGGCGTTATATCAGACTTCCGACTGTAGCGGAGGCCAATGAAATTGCATACCGCAATTCCTTGGTGCATCTTGTGCCACAGATTTACGGTGCGCTGGATGGCACGCATGTGCCTATTCTTCCCCCCGACAGAAGGCTACCGCGATTACATTAATCGCAAAGGGTGGCCATCTATTGTTCTCCAGGCCCTTGTTGATGACAGGTGCATGATACGAGACATTTGCGTTGGCACTCCTGGAAGTGCCCATGATGCAGCTGTGTTTGCAGCATCGGATCTGTACAGGTGAGCCTACCTTTCAACATCCCTTCACAGTGCGATAACAACTGAATTAACCTGCTTCCCTTAAGGTTTTTAATTAAAACTGAAATTTGAATTAATACAAAATAACGACGTTTAATAAAAAAAAAAAACTCTCTTCATCAGACCATGCGAACCGTTCCGCCATTCTCGTTTTGATTGCACGTGATGAAAATGTGACACATTTATTTGCGTTAAAGCCCTTTTTTCCGACAAAAACTGTTTCCAATGTAGTTTTTGCGACATCTGAAGTATCGATATGGAATTTATGCGCTAAAGTTAAACGGAAAAATATTATGTCGACATGTACAACATTTTATCGATAATTAGCATTTCCATCAGCTATATCAGTAAAAAAATTTGAAGCGCTAAATATTTTTTCGCAAAAACTCCTTGGATGGAAACCTGGCTATTGACATTGACCTCTCAAATTTGCATTTACTAATACACGGCTTTGTCTAACATCCCCTTTAACAGTCAATAACAGGCAATGCACATCTCTTTAACAGCAGATTCTAAACTGTTTCCTATCCCATCGTCATGGATCCACCATTAAGGAATGCAACATATGCTTACTGTGTTTAAGCATAAGTTAAGTTTTAATTTACCCTGTTGTCAGCCTTTCATGTGTCATGTTTTCACAGCCTTCTTACAGTGCTTTTCTGGTAAAGTTGTGAAAAAATGTTAGTGTCATTTATGTTTTTTATTAGCTCTTTGATGCTTAAATCAAGGGCAATTGTTTTGTTTTACCCCATATTATAGCCTATTTGTAGAGGACAGTTTTAAAATTTTTGAAATTAAATTGGCATAGGGCAGGGAAAATGCCAAAAGCTTTGGCTGACCCCTGCTTTTGTAAAGACATGGTGGTGTCAGTGATCTGATGTCCTACAGAAGCTGTACAGTTATTATTCTTGTATTACTTGCATTTCTTAATTTCTTTCCAGTATTTAACTATTTCTCATGTCCTAGAGAGCAGTGTTAGTCAACCGTGACCATAGCAGTGCTTTAGCTGTTACTAATGGAGACACACAGACCACCACCTTTGTTCTTCATCCTGTCTGCTCTGTGAACGGAGCAGCCCGCTAGCTCAATAGCAGCTTCAACGAAATAGCTGTCCAGCCAAGTCTCTGTAATGGTCATCATCCAACTCTCCAGATATTATTGAAGAAATCAGCAACAACAAATCTAAAATGGATTAAAAGAAAGCTCAAATGTTCCAACAGTGTACACATATAGGGTATACAAAATAAATCCACAAAATGAGCTGGGTACTCCGATGAGAAGCCCTATATAATGATGTTGCTGTTAATGGATTGTGGGTGCACAAGCTCCTTTCATATAAAAAACTCTCTGATGGTTGAAGGATTGTATTATTATTTCTGAATTGTCTCTCGATTCCGTCTTCATCTTTCTGGGTCCTTGTAAGCTGCCCCTCATATGGCAAACATGACTGAGTGAGAGGAGCTGACCGGGAGTCAAAGTTCCTGCTCTGAATTGGCATTGTCGTAACTGAGAAAGAAGCAGATAGATGTGTGAGTTCCTGAGTCTTCCACGCAATTCTTCTCAGTGATCCATTTTGTGAAGTCCCTTCTGAGTCAGGCAGATCATCACAACTTGTTAGATGTTGAGTTACATAGTTCACTGTGTCAAGTACAGATCAGTATCAGAGTCACATTTATTGCCCATTGAATCTGACTGTCTTTTGTTTTTGACTCTACACGTAGTTTCATGACAAACATACACACAGTTGATTTGTACACACCTGAAGAAATTACAAAAGAAGAAATGTAAACATGCATAGTGCAAGGCAGTTTACGCCTTATACACAAAGGGAGTTTTGGCATTATTGCACCTAAATTTCATACCCAAAAATAAATGGCTATTACTCTGTTTATGTAATAAAGGAGCTGCAACTTTCTGAAAAGTAGTGAGTACAACACTTCAAATGTTTAAAAGAAAGTATGTACAGTAGAGTCTCGCTTATCCAACATAAACAGGCCGGCAGAACATTGGATAAGCAAAAATGATGGATAATGGGAGATGTTAAGAAAAAGCCTATTAAACATCAAACTATGTTATAATTTTACACATTACGAACCTAATAATCATGTTTTACAACAAAACAACAGAAAAAATTAACTGAATACAGTTACAGAATTGTCTGAAGTTAAATACAGTATGTACTGTACTTAAAAAGTTCAGTCCTGTGATGATTGAAAGAAATTTTTGATTGTAGTCTGCTTTCCTGACGAGTGCTGTTTCTTCGCTGCTAAGTCTCGCCATCTTTGCAGCATCATTATGTTGATTCCTGTAGCTTCTTCTTGTTGCTCAATATATTTAATTGCAGTTTCTAGAGCCTTAACTCTGTCACTCAGATAGTCAACATCCGAATGAGCGTATACTGTTTACTACAGCATTGTGACCGTGTGTGTGTATGTGTGTGTGTGTTTGTGCTGTGACGTGCAAGTCCCCGTCTTGCACCCGAAAACACGAAGCTGAGTCTCGGTACTTTAGCAACACCAGCTTTATTCAGTTTGAAACAGCAACAGGTCGGTTATTTATTGTAGCGGGATCTACCGCTCTCCTATACACAGACACAGCAGTCAGGCAGGGTCGTTGTCAAGTAGTATTGTGCCCTGCGCATTTATAATGTTCCTTGTTCCTTGTATCACCCATTGACAGCAGGCGCTTATAGCATGTCCGCGATCTTTTCGAATTCGCATTTACGGCGAACTGCTACAGCGCTGGGAGACTGCGATTGCTTTGAGACGCTCTTCCGCGTGTCTTCCCGTTGGGTGGAACACCACAAGAGTTTAGAAACTCACTCACACTAGCCATGATTCTTTTCAAAGGTAAAGTGCAGGTTAATTTGTTTTATGTATTTTTACTTTATATTTTGTATTAATCATTTTTATATGAATAGTTGTGGAACGAATCCTCTGAGTTTCCATTACTGTATTTCTTATGGGGAAATTCGCTTTGATATACGAGTACTTTCAACTGCGAGCACGTTTCCAGAACGAATTATGCTCGCAAACCAAGGTTCCACTGTAATTAGCCGCGGTAGAGTCGGAAGCAACAAAAAATAGACTACGCTCACGCTCGCAACTTACAGTTCTTGTTGCTGATTGATGCGCTTGTTTTTTTTTTGCGGTGGGACGTCGGATAATACAGAATGTTGGATAAGCAAAGGTAGGATAAGCGAGACTCTACTGTATATGATTTAAAAACTTTTGTTTACACCAATATCAACTAAATGAAACACAAAAACTGCGGAGCTTTAGGGATTTCTCTCATTAAAACTGTACATAACCATTTTATGATGCACCACCCTGGAATCCATTTTCTTTTGTGCCCCAATGTGTCAGCTATCATTGTGCCAAGTTTCGATGTCATATTCCATTGCATTGCAAAGTTATACTGTTTGACACAAGGTGTTCCCTAATGGAAACATTAAGTCTCTTGCACCTGAACAATCTCTCAAGCCAGTATTGTAGTAACAATTATATGTTTTTTTATTTTTTAGAAAAAAATATACATTTACACACAAATATATCATTCTGAATGACCAAGTAAACAATTTGTAACTATGTATGTAAAATTATGCATTCATCCAAACCTTTACTTTCAAAATTATTTTTCATGCCAATCCTTAAAACAAATTCTGTTTACCACTCAACACAGAGAAACCTTGCATGTTGTATAATAGATTGGGGTTTTTGTGGTGTAATTTACACATTTTGTCCTGCCTTCCGCTGCCAGTGCATTTTTATTAATTTTGTTTTCTTGTTATTGCTGCTTTTTTCTTGCATTTCATGTCTGGAATAAACTAACTATATACAGTACATACATCGTAGACATGTACAGACTCGTAGACATAAACCAGTGTTTCTCAGACACTTTTGAGTCGCACAAGGCCATTGCTGGGTAGTCAGGTACATGAGGTTTCTTCACAGTATACTCTGCCCCACCCCTGCCACCACCACAGAAAGGATGGGCAGAGCTCTGTAAGATTTTTTTTTATCCCAGTTCTAATCTTACATGCATATCTCCCATAAACTAGTGACAGTGCCACAATATAAGCAAAAGGCAGTGAATAAACTACCGTACATTAAATATAATGTCAGGTAATACATGTATGAAACACTCATGCATTTGTCAGTACATTTGGTTGCTAAATTACATCATGGATCTGGTGGAATCCTGAATATAGTGGTGTGTAATGGTCTTGTGCCATCTGTCAGAGTGGAGAAAAGAAGAAATGTGGGATGGTAGAAGTTTTTACTAATACAAGAAGTGCAACACGTTATGTCACTGTAGTGACTCCCAGACCGCAATCTGGTGTTTTTCTGAAAGGGTAGGATAAGTAGAGATTAAGTTAGGTTAGGCTGATTGGCTTATGTTCATCAAATTTTTTCTCTTGTTCTTGTAAGAATTATTAGTTTTGTGAGAAACAAAAAGAAAGGATTCACATAATGATGGACTGCCTGTGAAATCTGCCCCTAAATTCCGGCAGTTGTCTCCAAAATGGGGTTTGATTTTGGCAGAGTAACTCCTATTATCAGCCAACAACTGCAAACAGCACGCACAGCAAAGTGAAGAGTCATGGCTGAAGATTATGTCCTAACTGCTTTGCTACTCCCTGCCACTAAGAAGTAAACACAGTTGTGTGAATACCTAATCTTGAAGACCATGAGCTCAAACCCCACCGTAGTTTGTTTCTTTGTAATTTTCCACAAATGCCACTGATTTTCATGCCGCTGGTTTTCTCTAATGCCTTTATACTGTGATGCAACTCAGAACATATCTATTGTTTCTATTAAACCTTGAATGCTGAATATGGAACCCTAACAGTGACACAGTGCAGAATTTTAAAGTTATAAACATCACAATTGGATATTTTTGACACTAAGAAATAAAAAAGTATAAAACTGCATTTGTTATATTTCTGTGAATGGTTTTAAGAAGATTACTTTAAACCTTAAATAGAAATGTAGTGATTGGAGCCCACTGTTGTTACGGTTTCATAAGCTTTATGGCCTTAGTCTTGGAAAGTCTTTCTTCCGTGGGACAACTGGGATCATTTCTTGCATTTCCTATCATCCTGTATTCACCCAGATTGTTGTAGACACGGAACACACATGAAATGCATGTGTTCCAAATAACAATATATTATTTACCCTATACAACTCTAGGCACCTCACACCGAGATAAACAAGACTTGAGCTGGGAGAATTTTTTGCCCGAGTTGACTGCGGCAGTGGGGTGACTGCTTGCTGCTTGTGCTGATCAACACATTTACAAAACAAAAGACGCTAATGGAAAGGTGAAAAGGAATTTAAGGTGGCCCAGGATTTACAAGTTTTTATCATAGGCTTCTGGGATTCTAGTGTTAAGTTCATACAAATTCTCTGAGTGAAGCTCACACCCTAGGATCGTATGAACATTCATAAAATGGCAGAGGTATTGCCACATACTATAACTTACTCACATTAGCCTAAGAACAGCAGCCACTGAGGCAGTGCATGATGCCAGAAACACCCAGGGGGGTCAGATTTTAATCAACAATGTTATGCTTTTTATTTTATTTTATTTTATTTTATTTTTGGCTTCATATGTGTGTGTGTGTGGCAATTTTGCTATTATTACACTTTATGTTGCTAAGTACAGTATATGAGGCATATGCTGCTAAACATGTGACATCTTGGTGTTGGCTGGTTTGTGTATTTTTGTGCCTCATTATTTTCTTGAGAAATCTGAGAAATTTTCTGGGGTTTGAGAAGGTCTAGCTTTGTGACCACGAGTTTTGTTTTGCCCACAAAATAATTTGCCAAACTCTATTATAATGTTTTGACCAGTGCCTGTAAGATTTTGATTTTGAAAGTACTTTGCTAAATATCTCTAAATCAATTCTTTTGTTTATATTGAGTTGGGCTTGTCACTAGGAAGCAAACTTATCTGCCGTTATTCAATAGAAAAAAAATAAAATTACCACAATGATTATAAGAATTCTCAGAACCTGCCTAAATTTAATTCACCATACCTTCAAGAAGACAATATTTTTTTTTTAATTACACAAGCAGAACCATTTTCCGTGTGTGTGTATTATGATGAGTTAATCATAATGAGTTACAATGATACTAGACTGAGACAGTGCCCAAAAAGATCACAGAGGAAAGAGAGAAGCTTGTGTTCGCAGTGACTAGTCAGGTGGCCAGGTTACTGTCAAGAGGAAGGAGGAAGGGCACTGCCAGGTGATGGTTAAATTCTTCCAAATTCCTTAGCAAGTTTTTTGTCAAAGTTGTCATTTTTAGGCAAATGTATTTGATATTCCTCTGGGAAGTTATTGAGCAGATGACTCTACAGTTGGGATCATTAATAGGTGACTCTCAGTTATCCATCTCTAACACTTCTTTCAGTTATATTAAAATTATGTAGAATTTGAAAAGTGTCATATCTATAAAATCAGGCACATGCAGAGAGTTTGAAAGGGGCAGGTTCTCAATGCAAGGTTACAAAGATGCACAGGAGGGAATTCATAACAAAATTGAATAATTCATTTCTAAGTTTGTTGCTATGATTCCACAGTGCTTGGATTTCAAATATGGAATATCCTGGTATTGTGTCTGTTATTTACAAATCCTGTTTGGTTTCACTTAATAAAGTTGAAATCATGCTGCTCTTTTAAGTTAAAAAAAACAAACTTTTCTTATTGTAACATTTATTCCATTCTGAATTAGTTCGGAAATAAAAATGCATGGTTTGAGTTTGCTTTGCAAGGATGATTATGTTAGTTTGCGGCAAGTCAGCTGAGTTGTAATCGTCTTAACTTGTGCCATGCATTTGAATGATAGCAAAATCAATTGCCTTTTAATGCAGCACCATACATGGCCCTGATAAAGGGCTGGAGGATTTGCACTCATCTGAATGTAATGTACAGTATATTGCTACACAAAGGTATGTTGGAACAAAAATAATAAAAAAGGGAGCAGGGAATTTGAAACATTAAAGCATCAGTAGTTTGTGACATTGGAAATTCAAATGAATTTGAATTGTCCATTAAATGTTACTGTTATGTTTCCTACATACTATATACTGATGCATGCATTAATATGAAAAACCTGAAAAAGTGATTTTCTGACAAACCTGATTTGAAAAGTGTATTGCTCTAAAGGCAGATTTAAAGAATTTATGAAATGAAAATATTGGAATAATCTTGGTATTCACCAATTCTTTGGTACTAATATAATGTATAAATATTTTATTTTTAGCATTGATTTTTTTAGCAGTATTTGTTTTTTGGTTACTGGGCAGAAAATACAAGTGAAGAATACATTTAGTGCATGTACATGGTAAAATAAGTAAAGCAGACCACGATAAACATGCTGTTTTTATAAACATCTCTTGCTGTGACCTAATGTGTATATGATGTGAACAAGTGGGTGACTAAGCGAGAGTGTCCTGAAGTGAATGAGCAAGTGTGTCCATTAAACTGTACGAGACGTGTGTGTCTGTGTGTCGTTTGGCCCTAAAAGTATTTGTTTTGTGTGAATTGTGCCCCCAAAAAAATTATTTATAAGTTTCCTGAGAACTAAACCCTTTTCCTAAAGGGGTAATGAGGCCAGGGAGGTTGAAAGACCTTCAAGCTTCAGCAACCCCTGTCCTCAGAAAGATTCTGTGCTTTGGCTTTAGAGTAGAGTTCAGGATGTTTTGAGCCCCACGGATTTAGGACTGTGTATTGGCTCAGCTTCTGGCTTTGCCTTTTTCCCCCTATGTATCTTTTTTTGGAACTGAGAATCATGTTGTGGTCATGTGATACAAGGTGCAAGAGAAATATAAGAGACCTCCTAGCTAGATGCCTTTTATTGTTATTACATTGTGGTTTTATTGCAGAATGCTTTTGGGGTCACCCTATCTCCCATAATCACTAGACCCCAGGCAGAAAGATAGAGCAATAAAGAAAGTCAGCAGGTAGGGGGAAGGTTTGGGTACTCTATTTTAATGGCCTTTAACATTCTTAATATTCTTACCATGCCAAACGCAGAAGCAAATTAAATGGTTTACGACATCATACAACCTGGATATTTCATGAGCTGTCATAGACGATGCTGGTCGACAAATACATTCAGTCTATTAGGATCATTTTGCTGTTGTTCAGACACCTGAAGGCATGGGTCATTATACTGACTGTCCTTCCTGTTTCCTCATCTTCTGCTTGAAACCGCTGACTTTTTAAAGCTTGTCTGGGGCAAGGTGAACACCCCTAGCCATTGACAAACCATATCAGTAAATATTTACAAGTTAAATGCTTTGTGGCCTCGCTTTTTACAAACATGGAAAGTCCAGTAAAATCACCATTTGGCAATATTTATGATTTTTTCCATTCTTAAAATATAATCATGCTTGACTGCCCATTTGCTAGAAAGTTTCTTTTTTCAAGCTTGTCTTCTCCGCCTTCTATCTTGTAACACTTCATGTTTTGCATGGTTTGTGCAGACTGCTATTACAAAGATCAGAAGTTCATAGTCATTGTTTGTAACAGTGCACTTAGCATCTTCAAAATACTTTTAACACACCCTTAACAAGATTGCCCAACAATTGTGCTTAGATCACTTTCTGATAGCCAGCTCTCAAGTGATTCCAGTGTTTAGTGATTCTAATGCACTTTACTTACCTCTTTTAGACTTAGCTTTATTTCTGTTTTTTATTGTTGATGATGATGCTTCACTTGCCTTTTGTTTGTCTGTTTTTAAAACACTCTTTTAAATTTTCAGCTTCATTAATAGCCATTTCTACGTGCCCATCATGGCTTCTCCCTGGCTGCTTCTTTTGGACTGCTGTCACACAAATAACTGATCTGTCCGCTGAGTGTCAGGGTGCAGCATTCTTTTTGTGTGGCTTAGTTTCTTTGCCAGTGAGGCACATGTGAGGAAGTCATTCTGTGCAGATGATTTGAAGTTGTGGTTGGGCGCTATACTGATGACAGAATTAGACAGGACAGGGACAGAGCCCAGGTCATACAGTATTCTGGCACACTGACCTCAGAGAAGAATGGTTAGCTTGGACAAAGGAGGAAAAAGAAAGGGTCAGTGCCTGGAGTGAGACACAGGAGATGGAAAATGGAGTGTGTTTTCAGTACTTTTAATGTGATTTAGTGATCAGATAGTGATGTATAGTTAAGCCCAGAGGAGCTGCCAATTGTTGTTTTGCCCTCTTGTTATTAATATATTTGTGTTTTGCATGAATGAGCTTGTGTAATACAATCTGTAATTTTACAGTTCAGTAATTAGTTTTGTCCTTAATTCTTTGATCTTCAGCAGTGAACAACACAGCTCATATTGTGGGGGTACATTTTAAATTCATTCTCCCTAAGCTAATTTACACAGAAGCTCTTCGATACCATGCACTTTTTGACATGTTCATGCTAATTCTCAGTAAATCCATCCCTTACTTTTCTCCCTTTCTTCTGTTCTTGCCTTTATTTACTATGATTTGGTGTTTTAAGATTACATGTATTCAAAGGGTTGTTATTATATAAATTATCATGTTAACTATGTATAATAGCTTTCAGTGGATGTAAAGCAAAAGTTGTTTGTTTTACAGTATTGTATATATGAAAATTACTGAATTTTTTAAATTAAGCCTAAAAATGCTAATTAATGCAAACCTAATATATTTTAGGACAGCTGCCCTTTTCATCATTTTTAATTATAGTAGAAATATGAGTTAAATTGTGCATTCATATTTTTCAACTACTGTACACAGTTACTGATACTGATATAGTAAAATCCACCCATCTGCACAAGAGGTGTTGGTGCTAACCACTGTATCAGCCCACTGCCCAATATCTCAGAATTGTTTGCACTTCTGCACCATTAATTTAGAGCAGTTAACAGTTGTAAGGATTGAACAAACAATCTCAAGCTTTATATTTTGATTTCTTAGCCATTAAGCTACATTAGAGCTTTCTGACTCTGTTATCTTGTGCAATGTCTCATGTCTCATAAGTATGGTATTTAATTAACTATACCAAATATACTGTATACACATAACCCACATTGCGACATTCTCTCTCTTTTTTGTTGTTTTTTATGATTTATTTTTGTGTGCATATATGTGTTTCGAAAGATGTTTAAGATTTGACAAAGCCCCTGGCCTGGCATGTGGTTGTAATAACATCTTTAGGTCAGCACAAAGGGATATTGATAGATGATACTTTCTACAACATTTTAGCACCTGTATATTTAACGTTTACATTGCCTATAATAAGTATTCATCCTATTGAAAGTTTTAACATTTTATTATTAGACAACATTGAATCACAATGGATTTAATTTGGCTTTTTTGACAACAGAAAAAGACACTTTAATGTCAAAGTGAAAACAGGTTTCTACAAAGTGGTCTGCATTAATTATACGGTGGATTTAGAAAGTATTCAGACCCCTTCACTTTATTCATATGTTGGTATGTTGCAGCCATGTGTGAAAATCATTTACATTTATTTTTCCCTATATCAAGTAATGCTCAGTACCCCATAATGACAAAGCAAAAAAGGATTTTAGAAATGTTTGCAAATTATTGAAGTGGAGAGAAAATTAGTTTAAATGATTTTAGCCTAAGGCTGCCACATAAGTGGTCTGAATACTTTCTGAATCGACTGTATAAAACACATTGATCACTTAAGTAGTCACCCCCTCAAGTTGGTATTTAGTTGAGGCTTCTTTGGCAGCCATGACAGCCTTGAGTCTGTGTGCATGGGGCTCTAATAGCTTGGCACATCTGGTTGCTGTTATTTTTTTCCCATTTTCCCTTGTAAAACTGCTCAAGCTCTGTCAACAACAAGAACAACAACATTTATTTACATAGCATGTTTTCATACAAATGATGTAGCTCAAAGTGCTTTACAAGATGAAGAAATAAAAAAGAAAAATATAAAAATAAGTTTAGGCAATACTAAGTAACAAAGAATAAAGTAAGGACCGATGGCCAGGAGGACAGAAAAACAAACAAACAAAAAAAAAAAAACTCCAGATGGCTGGAGAAAAAAAACCAAAATCTCCAGGGTTTCCGATGCCACTAGACCACCAGCCCACTAGGCATTCTACCAAACATAAATGTCAGGTTGCATGTTGATCATGAGGTAACAGCCTTTATCAAGTCCAGCCACCAATTCTCAATTGAACTGAGATCAGCCTCTGAGTCTGGGACATTAACATTGTTGTTTTAAAGCCATTCCTGTGCTGCTTTGGCTTTATGCTTGAAGTTGTTATCTTGTTATAAAACACATCTTCTCCTAAGGTTCAGGTTTCTTACAGGTTCCATCAGGTTTCGCATCAAGATTTTCCTACTGTATTCATTTTACCCTGTACCCTCATAAGCCTTCCTGGGCCTCCTGCCAGAGAAGCATCCCTACAGAATGTTGCTTTCACCACCATGCTTCACAGTGGACATGGGGTGTGTGGCTTATGTCAGACATAGTGTTGAGTCTGTTGGACAAAAGCTCTATCTTGGTTTCATCAGACCACAGAACCGTCTTCCAGCTGGCTTCAGAGTCTTCCATGTGCTTTCTGTGTGTGTGTATGTGTGTATCTGTGTGTTTTTTATAACAGTGGCTTTCTCTATGCCACTATTTCATAATGCCACAAATGGCCCATCAACAATGTTTGTATGTATAGTCACTCCAGTCTCGGGCTCTTTGGTTACAAAGTTCACACTGGTCTCTTGTTGGCTTCCTTCATTAGCCGCCTTCTTGCTTAGTCCCTCATTTTTTGTAGAGAATTTTTCCTGCTTTACACAAATGTGCAGTTGTGCTATACTCACTAATGATTGATTTAACTGGTGATATTCAGTGACTTAGATATTTTCTTGTCTTCATTCACTCACTTGTTCTTTTCAATTGCCTTTTCACAGAGTTGCTTCATGTGTTCTTTTGTCTTCAATGTGTAGCTTAGGCCACCAAACTGACTCGCCACAATTTTGACTGTCCAGATAAGGTGTATTTATACAACAATCAGTTGAAACTCCTGGACTATAGACATTGAACTAATTATGTGCCCTCTAAATCCAAATGGCACCCCTGTGATGATTTAGGTGCATCATATTAAAGGGGTGAATGCTTATGTAATCAATCACCTTGTGTTTTATATTTGTAATTCATTTAGAACAGGGGTCCTCAATCACGGTCCTGGAGGGCTGCTGTGGCTGCAGGTTTTCATTCCAACTAGTTTCCTAATTAGAAAGCAGTCCATGCTGATAATGAAACTTGGTATTTAAAATTGCACTATAGAGTTTCCTTCTGTGAGAACATTAGCCATGTGTTTTGGGGACCACAATAGATTTAAACTTAATGGTCTTTCCATTCCCCTCTCATTCATTTCTAAACATTTTTATCACAGATACTTCATGGTAAGCACATTAGCTGGAGAGCTGCTGGTTTATTGGTTATCTGGATCTCATTATTAACTAATGTCTTGTTAAGAAAACAGGCAACAATAAAACTTAATGCAGCAGCTAGAAACTAAAATAGGCAATTAAATGTTCTGCATTGAGACAGGCAAGATAACTAAAATTAAGCCCAAAGAACGTATTGCTTTAGTAGTAAACAAATGGGTTCTAATTAAGAAATTGGTTAAAGTGTAAACCTGCAGCCATAGCAGATCTCCAGGACTGTAATTGGGGACCTCTGATCTACAAAGTAACTAAAATTTGTATTTGATGAATGAAAGCTCTAACAAGACATATAGTAAAATACCACGTTTCATTATCGGGAAAGGACTGAGTTCTAATTAGGACACTGGCTGGAATGAAAACCTGCAGCCACTGTGGCCCTCCAGGACTGTGATTGAGGACCACTGATTTAGAACATATTACATAAATTTGTTTTCACTTTGATATTAAAGAGATCAGTGTCAAAAAACCCAAAAGTGATGCAATGTGATATAACGATAAAATGTGAACGTGATTTCCAAGGAGTTGAGTACTGTTAATAGTTGCTGATAATTAATTATGCTTACAGGTACTGTATGCAATGGTCACGTATTCTGTGAAGTGCAGAGCACATCATTCATTTCTCATGTCATAGGTTATGTCTCTGATCGGGTTTGGTTTTTAATTTTACAGCAGAAGCAGTAGGTGGACCAAATGTTTTCTGACTATTATATATATCAGGATCATGTTCCATTTATATTCACTAGGGTTAGGACAACTGAGTTAATGTAATTGTGCTATTTTGTGCCCATTTTTGATTAAGTTTTTCAAAAGAAAAAGAGTGTGTTATGAATGGCGTAATGCATCAGAATCTTCAGTTCTGGTACAGTTCAGTACTATACTAGAAATAAGTGAAACTTTAGAAACAAAATATATGAGAAGTAAATAAATATCTGTATAGACTTTTTGAATTGAGATAATCTGTTTTTTAAACTTTTGCCCACCATTTGCTGGTGCTGTCATTTTCTTTTTTTTTTTTTGCATCACTTTCTCAGATAGTAAAATAAAAGGGACTCAAGCTGGAAGGACATCTTTCTAAATAGTCTACTTAATATGAATGTGTGAAAATAACGTAAAAGCAGAAAAATATAAAAAATTGGAGATACAAGTCAGAACACTCATGCTGCACTGGTCCAGACTGACATCAGGTTTGGGAACCTTCTTGGCTCTAAACCCTGGAAACTGAAAGAGGGAGCTTTTCAGGCAGGTCAGCAGTGGGCTCAGAGGAAGTCTTGCAGAGGAAGAGGACCAATAATCAGCCTTTGGTGTAAACTTAATTTCTTTTCCTAGTGTCCCCATTATGTTTGGCACACTTATATGTATGTAACAAAATGTTTTTAGCATTATATGATGGGGTAGAGCAGTTGTTTTATTTCCCATAAAGGCACAGTCTGAGCAGGATTTGCACATGGTCTTGTATAGTTATCCCATTTGCATGTGTGTGTATGTGTATGACTGTGCCCTGTTAATGAGCTGGCATCTAATCCATTAGTTGCTTCCTGCCTTTGCACACAAGTTTCCTGGCACAATGTAGGTTAATAGGGCCTCGTAATGAAAAAATTAGGTTCAGAAAATAAATCTGTGGGAAAATAGCTGTTTTTGTAGTATTGTTTGGCAAATTAGTCAAGTTGGTCTTGACATACATAACCAGTCAAGAGTTTGGAAACACCCAGAAGCTTTTATGTTTTTAATGGATGCCTTTTTTATCAAGATACCATTACATTGATTAAAAAGGGATCATTTCAATCAGTAATGGCCTTTAGAAACACAATGATGCTCTATTTTTAAACAATTTAATGGTATCTTGATAGAAAAAGTATCAATTTCTATCAAAAACATGAAAATGTCTTGAGCATGTCCAAACTATTGACTGGTGGGATATATATGCTACATATTACAGTTAAAACATTTTAAAAGTAGAAATATTTACTGCTTATTATTATGCAGTATTGTATAATCCAGTAAATACTGAGAAATTCCAGAAATGCATGGTGTGCAGATGCTGTCCTATGGTAGCAATAGCTCTCTTTTATCCAAGCCAGAAGTTCTTATGGTGGAGGTGGTGATTATTTGTTTTTATTATCATATATATTTATGTGTGTGTGTTTTTATTTATTTATTTATTTTTTTGATCTTCAGTTAAATTTTAATTTTCTCTTGAAGACAAATAAAGTATATTCCAATCTAACATGAAATTGTTGCTTTGCTTTTATATCTCTAATAATCTATGCATGCAGAACACTTTATTACTATTTTAAAACATATAAAACTTAGAATAAGTACATTTAATCAGGTGAAGGAGTTTTGAATAATAATCTATATACATAAAGCAGAGCAGGGAAAGGCTTCTTGTGAAGATGAGAATAATGAATAATTGAAAGAAAGAGTTATTAAATTCACAGAAGTCAGTGTCATACCACTAGCTGTTTAAAACAACCTTCCAAAGAATTCCCATTTGTCAAAGTAAAATGGCACACATGATAATGACTTTGAGCCAAAGGTAGCTTTAATTAAGGCTCATTTCTAGGCCCAGGAGAAGTGCTGTGCTTCTGCAGAGTCTAATGCTGCAGGGAGCCAATTCAACTGTAACTCATACGTTCTACAGATCAAGCTTGGCTCACTCATAACCTCTGACCTTAAGGGTTCAGATATAACCACTTTCAGGTAGGAGCACAGATGCAGCAGGAGCATTTTTTTTTGCCATGTAATTATTCAAATGCCAACAACAACTTATTCTTAATTTAATAGGATTAGGCTGATTGGAAAATTACATTAATTAAGCGTTCATTCTGAAATCCTTTCATTATAAAGAAACAATTAAAAATTCATTTGAATGTTGAATGTTAAAACTGAATTAGTTTTAATGAGTTTTTCCAAAGTAAAACGGTGCTAGAAATGAATAGCAAACAGGAAGAAAGCACAGCAGATTACTTTTTAGTAAAACTGGATTCACCTCTTTGTAGAAATAATGTGTTAAATTGCCATGTACAACTTTCTTACAATGAGGATGTCACTCTCAGTAATTCAGCTTACTAAAGCAATTATATGGTCATTATTATCTAAACCCCAAAGGTAGGCTGAAATGCTACACTAATTCTTGAAACTAATTCTACAAAGGCCTTAAATGTATTGTTAATATGCTAATTAATTTGCTGCTTGCAATTCATTTTCAAGGATCTATACATGATTATAGAATACAAGTGCATTTTATTAAAATTAAAGAAGTATATCATTTTTATTTCTGTTTGGCATGCTTTTTTAAACTAATCTACATTGTTACCATACACAAGTTTTTATTTTAAGCTGATCAAGCGCAGTATGTGTTGGAAATCAATTGCATTTGGCAGGCAGTGCAAGCTGCCACTCTGAAAATCCTCAGAGCTGAATATAAAGCTGAACATTCCAGCGTTTCACATTCAGTAAAGCCACAATTAAGTATTTGAAACTTCATATGTCAAAAGATGCAATGCAGCCAGATTCCAATGGCTTATCCTTCATTGTTCATGCACCTGCTGCCAAGAACACTGCTGCTGTGCTCATTACGTGGCCTCTCTTCTTAATTTAATACATTCATGCCATAGTACACAACTGTGGTAGAAATACTTTAAATGTGGTCAGGGATTTATTTAGTTTAGTTTTCAAATTAATCAACAAGCCTAAGTATAGGTTTTCTGCTATAAAAAAGGCTACAGTCAAAGCCAAAACTGGCATTTTTCACTTCTAAACCTTCCACCTACATTAGCACTGATGCTTCTGACTACTGTTTAACAGGTGTTCTGATGCCATTTCACACAGATTGCTCAAAAGAACAGTTGCACTTGCATTCTGTACACTTTTCACATCTGGAACAGAATAATTCTGCTGTAGAGAGAGAGAGATGCACCTGGCTGTGATCAGGTAGTGGAAAAATGGCACCATGGTACAATGGTTAGTGCTGTCTTGCAGCTCCAGAATCCTGGCTTTAATTCCTAGTTAACACAGTGTGTGTGTAGTTTGTCCATGCTCAGCATAAAAGACAAGCAGATTAGGTTGGTTGCCATGTGTCATTTAATCCAGTGTCTAAGTGAGCGTGCACTGCCATGAACTGTCTAAAATTCCGTTTTGTACCAAATGTATCATGGATAAGCTGTAGCACCCTGCAACCCTGAGTTGAAGTAAGTCGATTTGGAGTGCTGAGCTAGAAATGGAGTTTGCTGTTTTAGTTGCTGCGTTATTCTTCATAAACTTTACCAGAACCCAGCTGTATAGCTGACACCTAAAGGTACAGGCCGTATGAAAATGATTACAGCATCCATTGTTACTTTGCTTTCTCCTTGAAGCTACTTACATCTCAGAAAATTGAAGATGATAGCTAGCTGTCTGTTTAGACTTCTTCTTTCAAAGGTAAATAGTGCAGGTGAAGAGTTCAATATGGTAGCTATTACTTTTTATTTACAATTGGAAGAATTTACTGCTACTTCTGAAAGCCATGCAGGTAAACCTCTGGTCTCTGAAAGGCAAAGGCTGGCCAAAGGGAAGAAACAAGCAACTGCCTTCAGCACAAGAAATGCCTAGCCCTGAGATGTGGCCACATCCCAATATATTATTGTTCCGCATGTTTTGCTTGTGCATGAAAGTTTGATAATTTATTAAAAAGCGGCACATTAATAGTCTACATGTATTTAATAGCAATGTACCGTTATGTAGCTTCAAGATTTTTAAAGGCAGATGTGCAAATATTCAAACAATATTTTAAATCTAAAATATTCTGATGTCACTTTTTATTAATGGTCTAATTGCTCAATTGGTTTAATCCAGAGCTGTGTGTGTGTTATATAGCGTAACTGAATATGCCCAACCATACCTTTTAGATTGTTCAAAAATGTAACTAGACTTACAGCTTTAAGCATTTAAATGGAATGAATTTATTGACAAAGTCAAAGAAGGGAACAATATGTTGCAATATATTGGATAAATGAATCACAATGTTTAATATTTCAAAATATAAAAAAGTACAGTATTGTTAACTCATGTCCCAAGTTTCAGCAAAACACTGTAATACAAGACCCTGACATTTCCCATTCCTAAGACTGGATTTGATTTTGATTTACTATATCAATCCCCAAGGGGAAATTGTCTTTTCACTTAACCTTTTGGGGTCAGAGCGCAGGGTCAGCCTTTGTACAGCACCTCTGGACCAATTTTCGGGTTAAAGGCCTTGCTCAAGGGCCCAACGGAGTAGTGGGACTTGAAGTAACAGTTCAAGTAATTGGACTTGAATTGGCAACCTTCCAGATACAATCCAAAGTTTGGTTTCATTTAACCAACTCTATGAACAACAATACCCATGCTTGCTTGTGTTTTTGTAACTGCAGAATATGTCTTCTTCTTCTTCTTTCAGATGCTCCCATTAGGGGTCGCCACAGCGTATCATCTTGTTCCATATTTTTCTGTCCTCTACATCTTGCTCTGTCACACCCACAACCTGCATGTCCTCTCTCACCACATCCATAAACCTTCTCTTAGGCCTTCCTCTTTTCCTTTTGCCTGGCAGCTTCATCCTTAACATCCTTCTCCCAATATACCCAGCATCTCACCTCTGCACATGTCCAAACCAACGCAATCTCGCCTCTCTGATTTTGTCTCCCAACAGTCCAACCTGATCTGACCCTCTAATGTCCTCATTCCTGATCCTGTCCATCCTTGTCACACCCAATGCAAATCTTAGCATCTTTAACTCTGCTACCTCCAACTCTGTCTCCTGCTTTCTGGTAAGTGCCACCTTCTCCATATAACATAGCTGGTCTCACTACCGTCCTGTAGACCTTCCCTTTCACTCTTGCTGATACCCGTCTGTCACAAATTACTCCTGACACTCTTCTCCACCCACTCCACCCTGCCTGCACTCTCTACTTCACCTCTCTTCCTCACTCCCCATTACTCTGTACTGTCGATCCTAAGTATTTAAACTCATCCACCTTCGCCAACTCTACTTCCTGCATCATCACCATTCCTTTGACCTTCCTCTCATTCACACACATGTATTCTGTCTTGGTGGTCTTATTGACCTTCATTCCTCTCCTCTCTAGAGCATATCTCCACCTCTCCAGGGTCTCCTTGACCTGCTCCCTACTATCACTACAGATCACAATGTCATCAGCAAACATCATAGTCCAAGGGGACTCCTGTTTAATCTCGTCTGTCAACCTGTCCATCACCACTCCTCAGGCATCCTCTCACTTTCCAAGATTCCATTAAACAATCTGGTTAAAAACTCCAATGCCATCTCTCCTAAACACCTCCATGCTTCCACAGGTATGTCATCTGGACAAACGACCCTTCCATTCTTCATTCTATTCATAGCTGTCCTTACCTCCTCCTTGCTAATCCTTTCCTGATTCACTATCTCCACATCATCCAGCCTTCTCTCTCTCTTGTTCTCTTCATTCATCAGCCTCTTAAAGTACTCTTTCCATCTTCTCAACACACCCTCCTCGCTTGTGAGTGGTATGTAGCATGGCATTTTAATGTATTATCTATTATTTTACATTTGTGAATTTATTCTTGCCATTTGAGCCTGCATTTAAGTAATATGTTACATTATAAAAGATTATGGAAAAATTGAAAAAAAATGCTGACAGAAAAGACATTCTCAGTTTTGATGTAAATGGGTGCAAATGGTTGATGTAAATGGGTGCAAATGGTATGCACCCATTTGCACATGCTCTGTTTCCAATGCCATCTGCATAAAACTTGACTCAAAACAACAACAAGATAGAAGAAGAAAAAGAAAAGAAAGTACTGTTGCTGTGCTTTTGTACTGTACATTGGGAAGCGTTTCCCACAGAAAAATAAAAATGTGTGTTGCTGAGCTTGTGGCTGCATCTGTCTGTGTCGGGTTTGGGGAGCTGCACCCTGCAGGCCACAATATGTATTTGTATAGAGAGAATATATTTTCAGCTTCATTCTGGAAAATAAAATATTCAGGGTTTCAATAATCACAATTGCTCACTGAAGTTTAAAAACATTATTATTGTACACTATACAATTTTCAGCCATTAAAGGTGAACAGAAGTCCACAATTATTGTGATAAATCATATAAACTTAAATATCAAAACTCTTTTCTCTTGGAACTCGGTTAGTAACATGTTGTGTTAGTCACTTCTGGCATGAAGGCAAATGAAATGAATGGCTGGATTGCAGATCAGTGTGAAGGCTTTTTAAAGTAGAAATATGGTGGTATGTGGTGTTCTGCCTTAATGTGCTCAGTTTTTTTTTCTATTCCTCTTAACCTTAGTGAGTAAAGTCATTTGAGTTACTGAAAAACAAATTCTGAAATTCATGAAACTGTTATTTACAAAATCGTGGTGTTCCCAACTGTGAAACAATCTTGCTGATTTTCTTTTCACATTTGAGAGTTGCTGTTTTTAGCCAGTCTGCAAATTGTTTTTGTTACAGTGCTCTAAGCCTGCACTCACAGAAGAACACTATATTAAAATAAATTGAACTGAACTGAGAAATGTATATTTTTTAATACTGGAACATGACAAGAGGAGAAGATAATCACCTATGGAGTATTGTAATTAGCATCTGAAATATGTAATGTAAGATATGTGTAGTATAATGAGATTATAAGAACAAAACTGATAAAGTTTTGCTGTATAAATTTCATCCTAAAATTCTTAACTAATCTTCAACAAATAATGATTGAACTGTATAGAGATCAGCTGTTTGAAATTGGTCACTATAAACGGAGATGTTTTTGTTAGACAGCAAAATATTGTGCCCTTTCCAGATTATTAATAGTTTCGGCTTTTGGTTCACTTGTTTGTAAAGGCTATACTTTTAAACACTTCCTTTAGCTGGCTAGCTATGCAGAATCATAAGTCTTCTAGATGGCGAGTCTCTGAAGTGTAGGTGAAAGTAGAGATGAAGTTAGTGAGAGTGCACCCTGTGTGCTTGCGTTGGAATTGCTTGTTTTTTCGGAGTCCTGAAGATGTCCCCTATGCACAGGCGTTTGACATAGCACCAAACTGCTCATGCGTACTGGTGTGAGCAGACCTTACCGAGAGATTGTGGATGCAAGAAAGGGCATCCGCATTAGTGTCCCTCAGCAGTGAAGTACCTTAAATTTGTAGGGCTGATAGTCCAAAAACAACTGGTTGACGCTAGGATTGGTCTCCTTATGATTTGCCAGCCATTGTAAAGGGGCATGATCTGTAATGAAGGTGAACACCCTTTCCAAAAGATAACAGTTGTGCTGTGTGATGGCCCATTTTATGGCCAAGGACCCCCACTTCATCCCAGAGTACCTCCTTTCCCTGTCAAACAGTTTCTGGCTAAGGTACATGATGGGATGTTCTGCACCATTGACATTCTGACTAAGCACCGCCCAAAGGCTGGTGTCAGAGGCATCGGTGTAGAGAAAAAAGGGGAAAGAAAAGTTAGCCGCTCTCAGAATAGGTACAGGCATGATGGCCTGCTTCAGAACACAGAAAGCACTGTGATTCCATAACTCAATTTTTAGTGCCTGTTTCTGAGTCAGTTTAATTACAGACAAAGACATCTCAGAGAAACAGGGCCCAAAGCAATGATAGTACCCCGCAAGTCCAAGGAAGGCTAATACCTGGCTTTTTGAATGTGGACTTGGCCAATTCTAAATGGCTGCCACTTTGGGACATCTTTATATTGCATCATTCAGGAAATGTTGCGCTTTTCAATTTTGAACTGTATACTGTTGGTCATTTAATCATAATCCTGCTCTATCAAGTCTGTTTGTAGAAATATAATGACTTCTGTTCAGAATGCTCATTTGCACTAAACTCAAATATGTCAGCTTAAAAAAATATCATTGTATATTTAGCTTCTGCTCTGGCACTTTCGATGGTACAGATGGTATAAAACAGACTGAGCTTAGCAAGCTTTGGATGGCAATACCATGCCTGGTAATGTCTTCTTCCAGCTTTGCTTTTCAGTTGAAGAGTAGGGTATTTACTGCATCTGGAGATTTAAATCTATGCAAATCACAATTTATCCATCAATCCATCGACTTTGTAACTTATCATTTTAATAATTTATACTATGCTAAATATTACCAAAAGTATTTTTTTTTGTCACTCATAACCTTTCATATTTTCATTCTGTTGTGTTTTACAAATGCCCCAATTACAGACATGCTCTAAATTCAAGAGGTTTGTGGTCATGAAGTATGATGGTATTTATTTAGCACCGTTTGTTGACTAGTCAACCAAAAAAATGTGGATAATTCATTATAATATCAGTGGTTCTGAAATCAACAGCAAGATTAATATAATAAACTGCTTAATGTGTGAATATCCAGTAGATTAGCAAGTACTGAAGAAAGCAAGTAACAAGTCTGCAGCTGAACTGATGAATGGAAAAGTAAATGTTACAAGGATATGCACCACATAAATGGTAAAACTGTCTTCTTTGCACTATGGCCACAAGTTCAATTATATGATGTTCTAACATACCGGTAAATGTTTATCTGTAAAATTTACAGTTTGTCATGGGAATGCAGGAGAAAGGACAGAATGGCGAGGTAGTATACATCCCAGCAGGGAGGCCATTACGTTGTTAGGATTCAACGCAGATAGTTGTGCCCTGGGCTAAGCTCAGTTGGAGGAATAGCACCCCCAGGCCATTAATGGTCAGAGGCAGTATTCTGCTGAGGGTCCCACAGATGATCTTGCAATTGTAGTCTGTTTGATCTGATAGTGCTTCCTGGTAGCCTTGAATGATACTGGAGGTAGGCCAAGGAGAAGCCTTATGAGGACCTCTACCTCCTTAGGCAGATAAACTTGGAGTCAGGATAGCTAGGGCTCAACTGGCCAGGAGGCCAGTGAATTTGAAAAAGTAACATTGTAATGTAGTAAGGGAGTGTTTAATTTAGTGTTTGCTTTGGGCATATGGCCCAGGGTGGCTTTGTCATTTTGTTACATTTTTTGTGTTTTGTTTACTCCTTCTTGCTGTGTGTGTGGGGACAAATAAAGTCTATCTATCTATCTATAGATAGAAAGAAGAACATTTCATGGATCTTTGGGAATACTTCAGAACATCTGTATCTGGCTATCTTGCCAGGGTTCTATGAAAATACCAAATTAACAAGTACTGCGTAACAACTTTGCTGCTCACAGGGTACCAGTCCAGTTTTAAATGCTGTTCAGTAGTACTTGGATTTTACATTACTTTATATATCAGTTTCCTTTCTTTTCCATTGCAGAATATCTAGGTGGTTGAGCAGCAGTTAACTGTGTGAAAGAATAGAGGGTATTTCTACAAAAGCCTGTCATACTTACACTGACCAGAAAGAAGCTGAAATATTAAAAAATAAGGAGCTTTATTAAATTAAAATAACACTTTTAAAAAAATCATTACAGAAGGAACACTGAAGTACAAGCAAAACAGGCAAAATGAATACCGTAATCTTCCCTAAAACTACCTGTATGGGTCTAGATCCATCTCTTCCTCCTCCCCACTGTTATGGTATTCGGTTTATTATGAATATTTTGGATTTGTTCCTTTAACTAGATATTTTTAAAGAATTACTTATATTTCATGTCATTTTGTCATGTCCTAAGTGACATTTTTCAAGGTTTTGTTGCACTAGTTCCTATGGTGTTTCTTTTAGAGTACCTGGTAGGAGCAGCTGGTGCGGACAACTGCCGTATTCACACATATTTAGTGGCTGAGATAAAAGACCTAGCAGAGTGGTAAGAGAGATCCATAAACTGCATACAGGATTATATGATTATATTAATACTCATCACACTTTTCAGTTAAAATAAAGAATACTTATTCCAACAATTAACCGTTTCACAGTTACCTCTCCAGAAATCAGCCAAAAAACACAATAATTACACAATTTTTCCTCCTTTCTCATCCATGTGAGTGTTGCCCTCTACCTTTTGACTCTGACTCGTCCATGTGTGGCAGCGGGCTCCCTTTTAACCCAGACCTGAGAATGCTCCTGGTGCCATGCTGTGTCTTCCCTTAAGCACTTATGTTCCATAGAAAAAGTAGGGAGGTCCTCCCCTGACAGTGCCCTGTATTGATTTCCAGGGACCCCAACAGGGCTGCGATTCCACACTCCATATCCCAAGCACCCCTGTGGGCGTCACACCTGGGTTCCCATGTGAGGACCACTGCTGCCTGGCATATGGAGATGGAACTGCTCCCGAATCATGGCTATCATTGGTCCATCCATTATTTTGTACCAGTCAGACACAAAGTTATTTTGTTCTCCCACTGGCCAATCTATTTGTCCTTCTGCTAGAGGTTGTCCATTTATTTGGAAGTTCTGTACCTGGCACCACCCCAGCAACCTCTTGGTCTTTTCCTCAAAATGTACCACATTGTTAGAATTGTCGATCAGAGCTTTATCATCTACAGACTTGACAGGCAAACGATTGCTGTCAGATCCTCTCAAACTGTCATAGATAGGGAAGAGTATGGAGTGAACAATATGCCATGTGGAGCTCCCATCGATGAATTGCAGAAATATAATTGTCAACCTTACCAAACTGCTCCCTGTTAAGGAGAAAATCCATAATCAATAGGGTGAGATGGGGTCCACTATAACTCCTGAAAATTACTGCAAAGAATATTAGGCTTCATGCAGTTAAAGGCTGAAGTAAAGTCACAAACCAGTCTTGTCACAAAAAAGTGTGGTTTCTCTAAAATGTCTATAACTAGTATGAAGAACAGTCATGACTGCGTCCTCCGCTGAATGCTTCTGTCTCTCACCTCCCCTTCAGTGAAAGGTACCAGGCCATTACAAATCCCTAATTAAGTCCTAATCAAGTGCTGGACTTACATCATCAATCTGGCAGTAGAATTGTTTCAGTTCATTAACAATTTTAGCTGCATCTGTTGTATTTACCTCTGTTTTTTGCTTAATTTTATTGTTTCCTTTTAAAACAGACAGTCCAAGCCAGACCTCAGAAATCTCTCCATTGCAATACAATCTTTCTACTTTGTTCTTATACATGTTTTTAGTTTCTGCTGTCTGTTTCTTAAGAGTTATTTGAATTTGCTTGCATTTGTTTCTTTGTCCCAAAGAGAATGCTTCACATTTTGCCTAAATTGTCCTTTATTTGTTTTGTTTTCTTATTATTTGGATAACATTGGATGACTTTGTCTCTACTGCCATTTCTTCACAAAAACAATTATATTTTGTAACAAGTATAGTAGATTCATCCAGCGAGTGGTTTTTAATAAATAGCTGCCAATCAGTAGAAGATAAGCTGTCTCTCAGCCATTCTATAGTCTCTTCTGACCAAACCTGTACTTGTTTTATTTCCACTGATTTGCGTTTTCAATTTCTGGTACTCAAAAATAAACACAATCATGTGATCTTTTCTTTCCGAAGAGGTGCTCTCATTGCTGTTACCGTATATTTGGTATACAATTAAGTGCTCCCTTAATAATAATAATAACAACAATAATAAATCTTTATTCTATATTTTTATAGCACTTTCTCACTACTTAAGCAGTTTACATAGTGAGTGGGAAGCCATTTCAATCACCGCTAACGTGTAGCATCCACCTGGATGATGTGACAGCAGCCATTTTCACGCCAGAATGCTCACCGCACATTAGCTGGTAGGTGGTGAAGTGGTGAGAGACAGTTAGCCAATTAGAGACAGGGGATGATTAGGGGGTCAGAATGACTAGGCCCTGGTGGGAAATTTAGCCTGGACATTGGCCTACACCCTACTCTTTACAAAGGATGCCCAGGGATCGTTTTTGACCACAGAGAGTCTGGACCTTGGTTTTACATCTCACCTGAAGGACGGCACCATTTTTTACAGCACCGTGTCCCCATCATTGATCAGGGCATTGGCATCCACATTCAGACCACAGGGTAAGTGCCCCCTGTTTGCCTCACTAACACATCTTCCAGCAACAACCCAAGCTGTTTCCTGGATGGTCTCCCATCCAAGTACTGGCAGGGTCAAACATGCTTAGCTTCAGGTGGATGACCTTTTCTGAAATGCATGTGGTCTCTGTGTCTCTTTTTCATGATAACCTCTGTTTAGACTTTAAATCTTACACCATGGCAAAATTGAGAATAACGACAAGACACAAGTTGGTCATCCTGCATCTTTAATATCTGCCGCAAGCATTTTGTGGCAGGCAGGTGTTTCCAGATGTGCTACCCAATCTCTTCTACAAAAGCACAAACAACTGGGCTTGTTTGTGAGAACTGGAAATGGGACTGGAGCGCAGCAAATGAGAAGCTGAATGATAAGCACTGAGCTGTGAGAAACTGCTGGGATCCTGATACACCAATCTACAATCTGGAGAGGTCTTGTCAGTATTAGTCACCATAAAAAAACTGTGTTCAAAAATCCATTCCTCCAGGGTGGAAAGCCACACAGCTCACCTATGCGCAAAAACACAGAGGCTGGGGTGCTGTTGACTGATGAGTTAAAATTTTAAATTTATAGGTCTCAAAGAAGGCAGTTTGTCTAAGGAGGGGCTATAGAATGGAACAGGGATGAATGTCAACCTGCAGGTTTGGGGCTGCATTTCTGCCCAGTAATGAATGTCCCCATATGAGTGGCTAATCCCTGTTATGCTGGGGAAGATAAGGGCATATCTTGGTGCCCCAGTCTTGCCCTTAGGTGAATCCTCAGTAGTTCTGCGGTGTGAAACTCTTAAAAAGAATATGTTACACTACTGTGTGATGGTACCAAACATTTGTAATAGCAGGATGATGTTTGTCAACAATGTCAGAGCAGGCTGTTAGTCTTCTTCCAAGGCCTTGTTGGACCTTTTTCCAGTTCTGTGACACTCTTTAATGTATATCAGCTGTTCATATTTAGGATAACACCTCATATGCTTCAGTTAAACTGCATACCTCATTATAATAATTAAGTTTAAGCAACAGGACTCAAACAATAAAAAGTAAGAACTTCAAGCAGGAATCTTTTCTATCGTCTTTCCATATTTAAGTGGTAATTCTGTAGTTGTACAAGTGTTTAATTTCTGTTGCTCATTCAAATTTTTCTCCTGATGTTAACAGAAGCAGTAATACAAAGAAAAATTGAATGAAAATTCAAATGTACTGTTTAGATGAGAGCTCTGAAGCATCACTTAGAAACAATAAAGGTGCTGTCTTCTTTTGGCTCTTCT
This sequence comes from Erpetoichthys calabaricus, assembly GCF_900747795.2. Classification (NCBI taxonomy): domain Eukaryota; kingdom Metazoa; phylum Chordata; class Cladistia; order Polypteriformes; family Polypteridae; genus Erpetoichthys; species Erpetoichthys calabaricus. The sequence continues at coordinate 67,637,521 of NC_041399.2, read as the reverse complement.
CTCTACTGCATGGCTTCTTTTCAGACAGCCTACTCACACTCTGATGCTGTCTGTTCTGCTGTTCAGCGCAGGTCATGCCTCCCAATGTTGTATATTGATAACAGCTTTATTGTTCTCTTCCTGAATTCAGTGATGTGCAGCCTGTCATTCAATGTTCTCTAATGTAATAAAAAAATCGAGGACACCCTAAGCTAAAACAGCATAATAATGTAAAAGCAGGTTAAATTTAAGTTAAGTTTTTCATTATTAAAAAACCCTACTCCATATCAATGTCACTCTTTATTTTCATTGTATACAAAGCAGCACTCTTTGCACAGGACTAAACTCTTAAAAGATACCTTGATAATCTGATTTGATTATGGGTAGTGAAGTGATACAGTGTGTAATTTTGCTGTCTCATTGATCCAGGGATTGTAGTTCATATCTCCTCTGTGGTGCATATCTGCCTGGGGTCTAAACATTCTTTGCGTGCCTACATGCGTTTTCTTCAGGACCCCGGTTTCCTCCAGTATCCAAAGCACACACGTGTTAGGTTGACAACAGAGACAGTGTATGACCTGGGATAACTGTCTGTGCCTGTTTGTGCGCAGCCACACTAGTAAGATGAAGACAGGTATTGAACCCAGGAAATGAAATCAGGTCGGAAAACAAAGTAAAAGTTGTTACAGAGAAGACAGAGCGATCGCAGTGAGTAAACCAAAATGCTAAACAAGCTCAAAGTCAAAATGACACTCCAAAAATTTGTTACAACAAAAATAAATTAGAGAGGTGTGTTACAAATTAAAGGTTGTTTCTTTGTTTATCCAAACTCAATAATGAAATGAGCTTTGGGCCAGTATATGACATGTTGTGCCACATCTCCCAACAACCAGCTGGTGCCCTGGCAACCTGCAACCAAAACGGTGAAGTGAACATCAAACAACTAAATAGCAGCATACACAAAGTTATAACAAAGGTACAACCTCAACAGTGCCCTGTGATGAACTGGCATCAAGTTAGATTTTCACCTTGTTCCTCAATGCTGCTGAAAAACTCTTCTGTCTCTTGTGACTTTGTAATGGAATAACCAGGCCAAATATATGATGGGCAGATACATTGATATTGAATATATTAGCTTATATTGAACTATAACAAAAACAGAGAACATAGATAAAGTGTCAAGGCACCAGCTGGTAAACTCAATTTAATTGGCAGGTTCTTAATGCCAAAAAAAGAATAACAAGATTTGAAAAGTAAGCTAGAGCCACATTGTGCATCATTTCAGACCTTAGAATGACTGCCAACTTCTAGTGATGCTGCACTTTACCTCATCTGGGATAGGAAGTAGCAGGATTTCCTGCTGGAGAGGAAGCGGCATCAGTGTTCCTCAACTAACTTTACTTCCATTCTGAGGGCAAAAGAGAGAAAGGCATAAAGGCGTAAATAACAGTACCAACCTGTGGCTTAAGGTTTTAACATTAATTTACAAGTCCTGAAGATGCTTCTGCTATGAATCTCATTCATTTTCTGCATATTCTTTGAGTTACAGAGTGTATGTGTTTACCTTCGTTGAGATAATACATTATGCATCACATTTAGAATTATAATTTAGTATCATTGATCAGTGTGCAGTAATGCCATCTTTGTTTTGGTATGAGCACTTCCATTTTGATTTTAGGTTATCAGGATGCTTTATCCAGTTGCCAGGGGTGCCAACCAGAAGTCACATTGCTGTGATGTCAGCAAATATGCCAATATATAAACTGGCTGGGCAACATTGTCCAATATTCTAACTTTGGAAAGAAAAGACTAATCATCACAATTTACTGAAATTCTGGCTTTAATCCTTGCACGGCTTTGCTCATTATTCTTTAACTCTCTATGTCCACTATAATTGCTGGAAACAGGAAAGAGTATCAACATTGGCATGCTGGGAGCCTCTATAATGCAAACCCTTAAATCCATTTGGCTATAGGTCCAAAAACCATCTTGTAACACAAGGATTCAATTCTTGGTGTGTTGCCATTCACCAAGGTGAACTCCCAGCCCATACCTCAACTGATACCTTCCACTCCAATGCCACATACCTTGTCTCCTGAACCAATAGTTTCCGTCTTACATAAAGGGGTGATCAGTGCTGGTGTTGTTTTGGCTCAGCACAACACTTAAACCTGTGTCCAAAGCATTGGCCTGGACAATAAAAGGAAAAGAAGAATCAGGAGAAGTTAATACAGGTGCTATTGTGAAAGTCCCCATTAAGTCATGGGATGAGCCTCAGATGTTTAATCCTAAACCACTGTATTAGGAGCTTGCCTTCCAATTAAATTAGATAAGGGCTTAGCTCTGTTGGAAAAATGAAGTCCAAACTGCACTAGTATCCCACCAATCTTACGAAAGCCTCTACTTGCCGCTTGGTTTGCAGATGAATAGATAGGAACGCTCAAGAGTCCCAACGCATGTAAATCCTGACAGTTCCAAAACTGCCCACTAGGGGGTAAAGACCATCGAAAGCCATACTCCATGAGAAATACTGTTTTATTTGCACTACTGTATTCCATCTGTTTATTTTACATATTGCGCTAGTAATTATAAATTAGTTAGAAAATTTGGCCATCATTTTGTGAGATGTCAAATGGTTTAACTTTATGTCTTTTAATCAGGTGACTGACAGTTAAATGACGACTTTATCCAAGTAATGAATTTCTGTACTGAATATAAATATCATGCCGGAATATATACATATACTTTCTGATATTGAATGTATTTTTTAATATTTAATAATAATAATATTATACTGTATTATAGTATCTGTGTGATGCCTTTTATGTTAAATACATTTTATATTTTGTTGCTTGATTGACTATCACTGTTTTCATTTCTTTCATCATTTCCCACAGATTTTGGATGTGCGCAATGTGATGGTGATTGTGTCTCGATGGTTTGGAGGCATTCTGCTTGGCCCGGACCGATTTAAGCATATCAACAACTGTGCAAGAAATATTCTTATGGATGAATGCTACATTGACCCAGTGGTAAGATTTGAATGAAATAAACAAATAAAAATAACTAACTTCAAGGTAATATATACTGTACAATAGGAGTAACCAAATGTCCACGCACTATTTTTGAAATCACAGCTGTTGTTTATGTAAAGGTCGTAAGTCAAATCCTGTCATATATTTTTTTCACGTTAAGTAAGAAACAAGTAGGAAAGGCGCTATATAAATAAAATGTATTATTATTATTATTAGATCAATTTTTATGAAATATAATTGTAAGATAAAGTTTTAGTGCTTGGGTTAAATGAGAGCACAAACCAAATTTCCAAAGTTATTTATAAAATAATTTGAGACAGTCCTTTTAAAAACTCAATATTTTGTAGCGCAAAATCCTAATCTTCATGGGTGTCCTACCATCCATTAATGTAAACTCGGTTCTAATCAGTATCTTAATTTTTTACCTTGAAAGCAGTGTTTCTTAATTTTGTGTAATATGTAAACCTTCCTTTTGACACCAAGTGATTTTTAATGTCAGTTCATAACAATATTTTTTATTTTTAATGTTTTGTTCTTAATTTTTGAATATTTAAAACCATGCACAAACTTGGCAAAGCAATTTTTATAACAGAATTATGAACTCATCAACTCCTTGTGTTAGAGCAGGTCATTTTAATAAATAAGTAATTGAATAGCCGGCTCCCTCTCCATGGGTGTGTGTGCTCTCACAGCTGCAATGGGATTGGTGGAGTAATGGGGGCGAGACGCACCTGCACGTGAGGATGCGGTGTGTCTCATTTGCTTAATCGACACCCTGCAATGCATGATTAAAGCACTGTGCCCATGGAGGTATATAAGAAAGAGCCGGCACGAGAAAGTGGGAGAATCGAAAGAAAAATGAAAGATCAAAGAAAGGAGGTTAAAGGATGGAGAGAGAAGGCAGACAGTCAGGAGGAAATCCCTCAAGGGAGCGTGTGGTCGAAGCTCAGGGGCTGATGGTCACTTCAGCTGAGCAACCTAGGAGCTTTAGTGACTGAAGTGCTGCTCGGTTGGAGCGACTCGCTAGTGAGAGGCATGGTGGCTGCAGGGGAATTGAATTGGAAGGCTCAGTGAGGTGTCCTGCAGGTGGAACCATGGACCGCAGGGACACAAGCCTGGTAATGGGAGTCGGAGGCTCGGGGATGGTGCTCTGCCGGGAGCCATAGAAGGCTTTATGGGTCTGAGCCTTGGAGCTTTTTAAGGTGAATATAAACAGTTGCTGCCAACTGTGCAATGTGAATTGTGATCATTTGCTGTTTCCTTTTCTATAATAATAATAATAATGCATTTTATTTATAGGGGCACTTTACATTAGCAGTAAATCTCAAAGTGCAACATAAAAAGATTAAACAAAGGCAAGGCAAGATAAAAACAGAGATAAAACAACAATAATTATAGCATTCTTGTTAATAAGCTTTCCTAAATAGAAAAGTCTTTAGCTGTTTTTTAAAACAGCCCACAATCTGCTGTGTTCTCAGGCTCTCTAGTAGGGCATTCCAGAGTCTTGGAGCAGCAGCTGCAAAGGCTCGGTCTCCCATTGTATGAAGTTTGGTCACAGGGGGGCGAAGGTGGTAGGTATTTGTAAAACGGAAGTTTCTTGTAGTGGATTGTAATATAAGGAGTTCTTTAAGATATTGTGGAGCATTTTCATGTATACACTGGTGAGTAAACAAACAGTTTGTATTCGATACGGAGATGGATAGGGAGCCAATGAAGTGACCGAAGGATTGGTGAGATATGTTCATATTTCCGCACTCTCATCAGGATTCTTGCAGCACTATTTTGAATTTGTTGGAGCTTTTGCAGGCTCTTGTTGGGTATCCCGATGAGGAGTGCATTACAATAGTCCAGACTGGATGAGACAAAGGTATGAACCAGCTTTTCAGCATCACAGATGGAGAGGTAGGGACGCAGTTTGGCTATGTTTCGGAGGTGATGGATGTATATCAAATGACAGATGGGAGTCTAACTTGACACCCAGATTTGTAACAGAAGGGTAGAGGGTAATAGTATAGTCAGAAAAGGAAATACAATTTACAGAGGAACAAAGTTGATGGGGGGGTGCCAATTAAAAGAGCTTCAGTTTTGGTGCTGTTCAGCTTGAGGAAGTTCTTGGACATCCAGGCCTCAATCTCATCCAAGCAAGAGGAAAAAGTTGATGGAGGTGTAAGAGAAGTTGAATCCAGTCTCACATAGAGCTGTGTATCATCAGCATAGCAATGGAATGAAACTCCAATGTTTGCGGATGATGTGACCCAGGGGTAGCATATAGATATTAAAGAGGGTCGGCCCAAGGACTGATCCTTGTGGGACCCCACAGGTGATAGTGTGGGTATGAGATTTAGCATCCCCCAAGGCCACATACTCAGTCCTGTCTGTAAGATAGGACTCAAACCACTCGAAAGCAATGCCAGAAAGTCCAATTGTATAGTGAAGATGATGAAGGAAAATATTATGATCAAATAATATTGTGATCAAATGCAGCTGTAAGGTCCAGGAGGATAAGGAGTGAATGAGAGCCATGGTCAGCAGCCATCAGGAGGTCATTGGTGACTCTATTCATCTCTGTGCTGTGAGAAGTTCGGAAACCAGACTGAAATTTTTCAAACAGATTGAATTTTTTGAGGTGATCCTGAAGATGAACCAAAACAAACCAAAATAGCCTTTTCTGTATATTTTACTCCTGACCTACTTTCTCACAACACTTCACCACCTCTTAGGTTTCATGTTGCTTGATGTAGGCATTTGCTAAGCCCTAAGCCTCCTGAACTACACAAACGTTGGCTGGGAAGTGTTCTGCTTGGTGTCAGTTTTCCAGTGTATCACTTGAATGGAGAGCTGTTTTATCAGTTATGTGTGTGGGCTGAGGTCTTTTCTCTGTAGCAGATGACACTTGATTTGGGAGTGTATTTAATGAAGAAGCAAGCTGAGGATCTATAGGATGTTTGTTTCTCAAACTACACACTCTGATATCCTTCTCTTATGATGCAGTTGTGCATCTGGGCCTTACCCCTCTTTTTCTACCCCAGTTAGATGCATTTAGCCCTCTTCTTTCAAGACAGTAATAGACTCCTTTTATGAAATCTTAACTTTATTGGCAATCTGTCATATATAAAAAAAACAAACAAACAATAGACTGACATGTTTCTTGAGAAAGCCGTTTCATTTTGGCCATTTTTGAAACCAGAAATGAATGTCAGTACCTTGCTACCCAAGTGAACAGAATAACAGGTTACAGTGGTGCTAATGCAATTAGAAAGGTTCCTCTAATAACCAACTAGCATGTGAAATGACTAATTAAGGATAATCTATGTAACTACTGCTGAACATAGGACTTTGCAGCTGTATGTGAATATTAAGTTAAAAATCAGTAATTTCAAACATTAGAAACACCAGTAATGTCTTGGTCATATTTTTAAATCAATCTAATGTTATCTTGATTGAAAAGGATTTCAATTTCTGTCAAAGATATGAATATGTCTGGGTGTGTCCAGATTTTTGATTAGTACTGTACTTTGTTTGCTTAAAGTTTCTCTACAGCTCCTTAAATACTTTTCTATTTTGCCGTCACTATGCTTTTCCATACTTAGGTAGGCATCATCCAAGAAAACAGTGGAATTCAGGCATCCTAAGGAAAGAGGTGTTAAACTGTAAAGCAACAAACAAAGTCAGAATTGTGCCAACTTAATATACATTCTTTTTAAACACACTTTACATTTAATACAACATACCTTGTCATTTAACAGATTACTGTAAAGTTGGTTACAAAACCATCCTTGTTCTTCCTTAGTGCAAAGACACCTTTTGCTACTTCATACTCAAGTCTTCATTAGATTAGGCATTTAGGCCTCTAATATTGACAACTAAAATTCAAGTAATGTAGCTACTAATGTAACGAACAGTTATCTACAGCTTATGTCTTTATAAGGGAATATAAAGAGTGCATAGAAACAGATTTCTTTCAGCTGCTTCTCCATGTAAAACGGAGAACAGAACACCTTCTTAGTTCTGAAATGTGACAGTAACTACTCCACATTTCCAGCCAAAGACCACTTATGCCCACTAAATTAACCAAATGCTTAAGTACCCTAGCACTTGCAAACTAAAAAAAAAGTACTAAAACAAAATTAGCACATTCAATCTTTATCACCTATTTTAGCCACACTTTGTTTTACACTGGTCTAAATTTAGGGTAGGCCGCATTTTCACATTGGTTCTCTCCCATTGTTTGATATGCCTTCAACCATTCATCCATCTTCTCAGCTGACTCCATTAGAAGGTAATTGGCAACTACATTATAGTAGCAGCACACTGAGATGGGACTCAAGTCCACTCCAGGCCAGAGGCACATACACAGCCTCACTCCCACCTTAACATAACCATAACAGGAAAAAACATGGGGAGAATGTGAAAACTCCACACAGCCAGTGATTGGACTAGAAATGCTATAAAAATGCACTTTGAGCAAAATATTTTTACATATATGTTGAAAAAGGAGTTCTCTGAAAGAGTACAATGTGAATGTAAGTCATCTGATAGTGACAGTAAAAAAAAAAAAAAAAACTAAAATAAATATTTCATAACGAGTCACCTTTTATACTGGTGTTTCTTGCTGCAGGGTTATCAGCCTCTTTTACAGCTGAAAAGTAAGTGATAAGTACAGAAGACTGCTAATGAGGTGAACTTGTGGCATTCCTATCTATGTCCATCTTTTTCATTTTTGCCTGTAATCATATATTGGTCAGATACGTACAGTTTCTCCTTAGGCTAAAGTGAAATGACCAAAACATCTATTTTTTCACCACGATCACGATAAGTCACAGGCACAAGAAGCTGCAGATAAAGATAAGGCTTTCTGAAAAAATCTTAAAGGAACTTGTATATAGAAACCAGGATGGTCTTCTGCTGTGCAATCTTGTTATCACCACATTTATATATTTAAGTCTCTCTACGGTTTATTTCATTCTCCTTTTAGCTTTTATTTATTTATTTGTGTTTCCCCTTTCATTACTTAACATGCTTCTCTAAATGTGTAATTTAGCTGTTTTCTGATCCTTTCTAACTATATCAGGCTCTATCTATCTATCTATCTATCTATCTATCTATCTATCTATCTATCTATCTATCTATCTATCTATCTATCTATCTATCTATCTATCTATCTATCTATCTATCTATCTATCTATCTATCTATCTATCTATCTATCTATCTATGCACAGATATATACACTCACTGGCCACTTTATTAGGTTACACCAGTTCAACTGCTTGCTAACACAAATATCTAATCAGCCAATCAAATGGCAGAAGCTTTGTGCATTTAGGCATTATCAAGATGACCTGCTGAAGTTCAAACCGAGCATCAGAATGGGGAAGAAAGGTGGTTGAAGTGACTTTAAACATGGCATGGTTGTTGGTGCCAGACAGGCTGGTCTGAGTATCTCAGAAACTGCTTATTTGCTGTGATTTACATGCACAACAATCTCTAGGGTTTACAGAGAATGGTCCGAAAAAGTGAAAATATCCAAGTGCGCCAGTTCTCTGGGTAATAATGCCTTGTTGATGCCAGAGATTAGAGAAGAACCACTTCAATTAACCACTCATTGCAACCGAGGTATGCAAAAGAGCATCTCTGAATGTACAACATGTCAAACCTTGAAGCAGATGGGCTACAGCAGCAGGAGACTACAGTACACCATGTGCCACTCTTGTCAGCTCACCAAGTTGGACAATAAAAAATTGGAGAAAAGTTGCCTGGTCTAATGAGTCTCAATTTCTGCTGCAACATTCGGATGATAGTGTCAGAAGTTGGTATCAACAACGTGATCCACCCTGTATCAACAGTTCAGGCTGGTGGTGGTAGTGTAATAGTGTTGGGGATATTTTCTTGGCACATTTTGGGCACTTTTGTCCCAAATGAGCATCATTTAAATGCCACGGCCTACTTGAGTATTCTTTCTGACTATGTTCATCCCTTTATGGCCACAATGTATCGATCTTCTGATGGCTTCTTCCATCCAGCAGGATAGTGGGTCATGTCACAAAGCTCAGATCATTTCAAACTGGTTTCGTGAACATGACCATGAGTACTCACTGTACTCAAATGGCCTCCACAGTCACCAGATCTCAATCCAGTGGAGCACCTTTGGGATCTGGTGGATCATGGATATGCAGCCAACAAATCTGCAGCAACTGCATAATGCTATCATGTCAATAGGGACCAAAATCCCTGAGAAATTTTTCCAGGATCTTGTTGAATCTATGCCATTAAGAATTACGGCAGTTCTGAAGGCAAAAGGGAGTCCAACCTTGTTCTAGCAAAGTGTACCTAATAAAGTGGCTGGTGAGTGTATATATAACATTGATTCCATTCAATGGATAAAAATTCCATATATAATGTATGACCTTTTAATGCACTTTGCATGGTATATTTATATACTGCCTCAGCCTTTGCAGATCAAATTCACAAACTGCTTAATGGTTTACAATGACTGAACCAGGATCAGTCTCTTTAACTTTTTATAGTATTGCCATATTCTTCTTCATTCTCCATTTTTTTAATCTCCAGAGTCTTTCTGCTATTTACCTAGAGCCAGTTATGCCACTTTTGCCCTTTCCTGGCTACAGTAGTCACTTTGCCTCAACATCAGTAGAAGCACAGATGCTTTTGGCTCCAGATCACTTGACCATCTCTAGCTTAAACCACCTTTCTTTTTTTTGCCCAGAGACATGAAACTTTTGCCAAGGTTGCAAACAAATTGTTTTTTTGTGAACTGGCATGCTGACTGCTGGAGAATTTTAATGCCACTTTCACTTTATCATGTGATCAGTAGCACAGTATTCATCAATTTCTCAATCACTTGTGTTTTGTTTTGTTTTGGTTTTTAATATACAAACTTGTTTTCACTTGAACCTCAGATGGGAATCTTGTTTAATTGCACTTGACGCATTTTTGTTGTTTTAACTTGTTTTTTTAATTTATTTGTAACAGATCACTTTCTATATCATTCAGTTTTTACTCAAATTTTGTTGGTTAATTGTTTTCTTCATGCTATGGGAAGGTAACCTAATGTGTAAAACATTGGAGTTGAAACCACATGGCCTTTAGCTCAGTGTTTAAACTGAGGATGTTTTAATTAAAGTGTTATTTTAAGTTAGAGATACTCAACCTTTTGTTCCCTGAAGAAAATGTAAATAAATACACACTCATTTCAATGTATTATTAGAGTGTATTTTAAATAATCACCAACAACTACAGAACATCACTTATATTGACTGAATGTAACTTATATTAATTGAAATTAGGTCTTCAGGCAGCTGATCAGTTGCAGATGAGATAACCCCAGCTTGGACGGAAAAATGTCAATGCTTTAACTTTCTCACTCCTCTCTGTCATAGTGAGTGGCGCAACTGTCAGACAAATAGTCAGAGACATGGTTTTATTTTTTCCGTTTTTTTTAACTGAGTGTTTGACAGCTTTTAGCTGATTAATTCTAGTTTTCTCCATGTTCATCTTCTGTTGCTGCAACATGCTGGTTGCTAATAAGCATGTGGGGAAAAATGACTTTGTGGTTATAAATACAGGATTGAACAGAGACAAATTGTATCCCTAAGTTCTTTACTGCACTTTCCAGGGTAAAAAATAATATAGCATGTTATTTTATGGGGCTGATTGTGAAAGCAGTACTACACATTGTGCATTCCAGGGGGCGCACAGCTCTCCAAACACCCGACACAACAGACAGAAGCACAAGTCCCAGCACAACACAGGCTTTACTGTATTTCTGTGGGGAACTGCTTTTCCTTTGCTCCCCACAGCAGCGAAGTAGATATAAGTACCAGTAAACCTCAGATACACAGTCCCTTTCTTCTCCTTGTCTCTTCTGCCTCCACTCCTCCTCAAGCTTCATCCCCCACCTCTCGACTCTAGCTCCCTGAATGGAGTCAGACGGCCCTTTTTATCTCCCGGATAGTGAAAATAGTGGATAGTGAAGTGCTCCAGGTGTTCCACAATCTCCTTCCGGTCACACTTCTGGGTGTGGTGGCCAGCCATTCCCCATATACCCCTAGGTGGTGGTCATGGGCCCCTGCAGGGTTGTGCTTCCATGCTCCAAACCTGTAGGTCTGTAGCATGCCAGGGGGGCTACCCTCTCTTGTCCCAGGGGAGGTATTGCCCCATGCAAGCTCCTTCCCCCAGTCCTTCCATTATGGAGGCTTCCCTGCCGGGTAAGAATTCCAGCTGTCTGTTACAGCATTTTAACTTTTCGATTGGGAAGACCTGTTTGTGACATAGATGCATGTTCATCAGCAGACTGAGTGATACAGTATGTCACAAGTGCATTCTGGCTAATCACATCATGTGGTGTGATTAAAATTGAATCTGAAGGGCATGGTGACTGCATTTTATTTATTTTTTTTAATAAAAAAAAAAAATTGAGATGAGTTGTCTGGTAAATTTATCTACATCTCTGACATGTTCAGTTGGCCTTTCAACTCAGAGACCGAACTGCTTTAGCCAAACTAGACTGTCAAGCTAAACACAGTGATGGCCTTAGCGACTTGAGACCCCAGAGTGAGTCTGTATACATTATGTATTATTTTAAACTAAATAACACTGACTCACAACATCACTCCACATTTCCACCTCCACATACACACTCTGTATTATTAATGTTTGTTGTAAATGGCCATATATCGAACTGTAAACACTCTGGTGACATTTTATTGAACAGTGCTTATTTTGTTAATCAGCACTTGGGCACAATTTTTGCTGATATAATTTATTATTCTTGATCAGAATTTTTTCTTAATTTCAAAACTTCTTTCACATAAAAATGCCATCAAAAGACTGCCTATTAAACAGCCAGACATTCGCATTGTCCAACCTTTCCATCTGCCAGCTTCTTTAATTCTGTTCATTTTTGCATTGACCTGGTAGAAGCTCAGATCTGATGGGCCTCATGTATAAGCGGTGCATATGCACAAAAATGTTACGTACGAACGTTTCCACACTCAAATCGCGATGTATAAAACCTAAACTTGGCATAAAGCCACGCATATTTCTACGGTAGCTCCAACCCTGGCATACGCAAGTTCTCCGCTCTGTTTTGCAGACCGGCGGCACCCAGCGTCAAAGCAGTGGTACTGTTCCTGTGTGGTTACCCTTTCTTTAGATCCACATCCCTGACGTGGCTTTATCGTATACACTGAAACTAACTGCATATTGTTTATTAATTGAATGCATCTGATTGTAATTAACCTGTAATGATATAATGTTCCAGGGAATACCAAATACCATAGCTGCTTTACCGTTGTTACTCTCACTGCACCTTCGTTTTCTTCTTTCAGTTGCTCCCGTTAGGGGTTGCCACAGCGGTTCACCTTTTTCCATATTACTCTCACTGCACCACGCAGAATATTTACAGTATATCACTATATCTGAGTGGGGAATCACAGATCTACAGCAGAGAATTATCAGTATACAGCATCAAGCACACGCTGCCTCAGCCATGCTGCCTATTTGAACTGTTCTCACTAGGCAAACGCTTCAAAGCCTTTCCTGTACGGACCTCGCGGTTCAGAAACAGTTTCATCCCAAGAACTATAAATGCACTCAATCAGTCCATCATTTTATCAGTATGCTGCTGCTGGCGTATGTGAGTTTCCCCTTGGGATTAATAAAGTATCTATCTATCTATCTATCTATCTATCTATCTATCTATCTATCTATCTATCTATCTATCTATCTATCTATCTATCTATCTATCTATCTATCTATCTATCTATCTATCTATCTATCTATCTATCTATCTATCTATCTATCAACTGCTCCTTGTAGAACTATTTGCACTTATTAGTACAATTACCTCACTGTAAACTTGCGATGCAGTTATAATATTGCACAACCTGAGCCACTTTATAAAGCGCGTATTTACATATGATGACAATATCATTTTTAAGATGAAATGCAGCAAAATATGTTTATTATATTATACAGATAAAATGTTAACATCATTTAAATAATATATATTGTTAATAATTAAACATGTGAGGACACTGTGCTGCAGCGCTAGCTAGTTCAGGGACTGTTCCTGCCTTGCGCTGTATTCTTGCTGGTGCTGACCCGGCACTGAAAGGATAGATGAATAGAATAATTAAACATGTACTACGAAGATATTTCAATGTTCCTTAAAAGTTTTGAAGAATGGCGTTCTAAGCTTACAGATGGCTTAACGTCTATTACAGAGCTGATTGTGTGGCGATTGGGTATTTGGAGAAAGAAAAGTAAGGACAGGAATTGGGGGTTAGTACGTTTGAAAGAGACAGTACTGCTACAATAAAGTATTTAATTCAAGGTTGCGCATGGTGCAGCAAGCATCTTGTGTGAGACATGAACAATCACTGTGCCACCGTTTTCCCATGTTTAATAACATGCTTTAACTCCTATCATCATGAAAATTATATCACGTATACAGCTCAGTATTTTAATTATTCAGACAGCTGTAATATTGCAAATGTAATGAATTCTGTGTCCTGTCGAAGCTAGAGAAAGCCCGGAAGCATGTAGTGATTCACACACATAGAGCACATAGAAGATCAAATACAAAACAAAGCATTTAACGCGCTACTTTAGTTACGATGGGATTTGAGAAACTAGTAAATTAAACGATTTTAAGATGAAGTTTATGATATTCTACTTTAATTACAAAATAAGCTACGTGATTAAAGTGGCAATTTCGACATTAAAGTTGACATTTCGTGCTTTTTTCCCCACTGTGTGCCTTTTTTTTTCTCTGTACTCTAATAAGCTTTTATATGACACTCAGACGGTGGGCTTCAACTCGCCTTTTCACGGCGACTTTGATATGTGACAACTTCTTTTTTATTTTGGGCACTGTGCGACTTTGTGAACTTGAGCTTTCGAGTTTCTCCAACACGCTATGTCACTCAGTCAACTTCCTTGTGTTCATTATATCACTGTTTAAACCAACAAATAGTAAGTTTTTCCTTGCCTTCCTTGGTATTCGCTGAAATTCTTCTATTTTCCCCCGTGCATTTACTATTGTCTTTTCACAAAAGGCTGAGCTTAAGGGCTATTTATATTGATTTGCATATTCAAAGAGGCGTAATTCTGGGAGGAATTGGAGCAGGACAGCAGGCATGTGTACGTGTGCTACTTTTTACGCTGACTGGGATTTATGTAGTGGAAGAACGTGGAAGTTGGCGTACGCACAGATTTATGCATCTGGATTTTTTTGTGCGTAAGCACATTTCCAGTTTTGTCCGTACGCCATGTTATAGTATGAATTCTACACACGCCGTTATACAGGAGGCCCCTGATTTGTTTTCAAAAGTAAAGTGATTTTTTAGTAATCTGAAGATATAAGACATGATTTCACTAAAGCCAGTTAATAAACATTATCTTTTAAGGCCTCCAGTTAATCTGAAGAGAAGACACGCTATCTATCACTTCATGCTAAGTGGCGGTTTGTTGATTGAACTGAAGCATAAATCACTAAAGCTGTGAAGTAGCTTTAAGGAACAGAACATTAACCAAACATTATTCTCAGTTAAGAGTTTTTATGTCTTACTCTCAAACGTATTCAGCCAAACTACATCAAGTTAGAGGCCCATATGAACACATCAATTAATTTATGATTAACTGGATTTAAAAATGCCATGTAAAGTTGTTAACTTTTACTGTTGTCTGTCCATATTTCCTTGTTAGTTTTAGCTGTTTTTAAAAACAGCACCTCAGAAATGCTCTACGTGACTATAAGAATTGTTTTTAGCACATGTGGAAGAGAGGTAAAATTTCTGTAAATAATGGAAGTGTTATTGGTCATTTTTTTTTTGTATTTGCAGATGAGATTATCTCTTTATACTTGTATTATGAGATGAAATTGTATTCAGGTGTTAGGCACTACATTTTAAAAATGAACTCACTGATATTTCCTTTTTGACATTTTATTATTCTATATAAAGCAGGGCATACCCGAGAAGAAAAGCCTGAATAAAACATGAAAGAAAAGAGCAGGACAGAATTTACAAGCATTAAATAGACTGAACAAAGAGATATGAAATAGCAGCAAAGACATCTTGTTATATAAAATAATCTTTCAAAGACCATATTTGTTGAAATTAAACATGCCATGTTAGTTTTATTGATAGTTGATCTGTTTATGTCTCAGAAAGAAGGAATAGAAAAGTTCACAGATAATTATGCATTATTTTAAATTCTATTTGCATACAAATATTTCTAATTGTCTATTGTAAATAATGTCCAATATTCCTGAGCTTTGTCTCTTCGGTCTGACATGTCATCTCAGAAACACAGAGAGGCATGAAACCACAAAATGGAAGAATTATTCTACAGTAGTTGCATTATCACATCCACAGAGTACAGTGAAATTCTAACTTGCATGTAGTCATTGCAGCTGCTGCATCATGCTTGCAGGGTCCTGGTTTAAATCTTGCACTTCACTGTTGTCTATGTCCACTTGTGTTTCCCTTCAGTTGTTGTGGTTTTCCTTCCACATCTCAAAGTTCTTCGTTTCTTGACAATGCTAAATTGCTGCAGTGAGTGTTGGTTTCTGGCCTTTCATGGCTGTGCCTGGAATAGGTTTTGGCATTTCACAGTAATAAAGTCGATTAAGGAAGTCTGTGAGTGTTATGTTATGTTAAATGACTGGCTATTACTGTTAGAATTTGTGCCTCATTATTCTTGCTAGGTGACATGGTCCTATATTTGGTGAATTAATTGACTGCTTAATCCCAAAAAAAACTACAATACCTAACATCTGAATCAGTAGGAGATTTCAAAGTTATTATAACACAAAATTATAATACATTTAGCAGTTATGTTTTGGTGCCTGTGATAATTGGAATAATCCAGGAGTGGTATAATTGAATCTAAATAATAAAGCAATAAAAATGTATGTAGTGTACTGCTGTGAAGTTTTTAAATGGTGCTCTTCAGCGTATTCAGCTATTTCTTTTCAGCAGGTTATTTCAAAGGAACAGTTTGGATCCACTGTTATAATTCCCTTCCTAATTTTAAACACTCTGGTCATACTTTGTAGTCTCTGTTTGCTCTAACTAAATTCTTTCATCATAGCTCATACCTGTCAGTCTTGGAATTGTCCTAGCTGCTCTTCTCTGAAATTTCTCTTGCAGTGCTGTGTTTTTTTTTTTGTAATATGGAGACCAAAACTGTACCCATTACTCCAGGTGAGACCACACTAGTGCATTATGTAGCTTAAAGTTAGCCTCGTTTAACTTGAACTCCACACATTGTGATATATTACCTAAAATCCCGTCCAGCTATTTAATCGCTTCTGTACTGCACACTGTTTTGATGTAGATAGTCACAAGTCCTCTACAATTCCTGGGTTCTTCTCTTAAGGGTTATTTTCAAGTTTCAGGCCTCCTATTGTGTATTCAGATTTAACATTTCTTTTTCTAACATGCAGTACCCTACTGTGTATTTACTTACTCTACATTAAATTTCATCCGCCACAAATGTGCCTCCACCTGAATTCTGTTCAGGTCTGTCTGTAATAATTTGGCTGATTCGAGAGTATCTGCCATTCCACCTCATTTGGTATTATCTGCAGACTTAACCAGCTTGTCATTTTTATTGTTATTCAGATCGTTTGTCAGCACTGATCACTGGGGAACATCACTTTTAACATCATTTGCATCATCTTACGTAAAAAACAATAAATATATGAAATAGGACTGAATATATTACGAATATAAAACAAAAAAGGGGTGGCGCAGTGGCTTGGCTGCTGCCTTGCAGTTAGAAGACCCGGGTTCGCTTCCTGTGTGGAGTTTGCATGTTCTTCCCGTGTCTGTGTGGGTTTCCTCCGGATGCTCCCGTTTCCTCCCACAGTCCAAAGACATGCAGGTTAGGTGCATTGGCGGTCCTAAATTGTCCCTAGTGTGTGCTTGGTGTGTGCCCTCTGGTGGGCTGGCGCCCTGCCCGGGATTTGTTTCCTGCCTTGCGCCCTATGTTGGCTGGGATTGGCTCCAGCAGACCCCCGTGACCCTGTAGTTAGGATATAGCAGGTTGGATAATGGATGGATGGATATAAAGCAAAAAATTGATTTTTATATTTTTATAATGTTACATATTGCTTAAACTATTTAGGGAAAATGTTAATAATTTATATAGTCAGTACAAACCTGTCAACAAACAAACAAAAAATGTTAATTTTAATTAAGAAATATGCAATAGTGGAAACATTGCCTTTTTCTATATAGAATTTTATTTGATCTGTTTTGTTCTGGCAGCTCCGATCAATTGTGTGAGGTGTGCTTGTGTTTTTTAAATGCGTACAGCTTTTAAGAAGGATGTTGCAACAAAGTTGTTCTTGAGTCTTTAAATCACAAATACATATTCACTCTTTTAACTTTTGTGTGTTTTCAAGAGTTATAAAGTGGTTGCAACCTCTTAAGATACAAATCTGCTGTAAGTACCATATTGAGAGAAAACATCTTGTCAGAAATCGTATTTGTCTTCTTGAGCTTTTGTTGTGTTTAGTTTGTGTTAAATGAATTAATAATAATCCTGTACACACTGTTTAAAAAGCTGTTCCTTTATGATAACTCAATAGCACCTGCTTTACCGCAAGTCATCTTTTGTCTTTGAGTAACCTGCTTCACTTCACGGTAAATTAGTGTGTTAAAATATTTCAGTTTGAAAATCCTCAATCTTCTGCTTAGTTTTTAAAACTCTTTTAAGAGCGGCAATACTGTTAATTTACTCTTTTCACAGATTTCTTGACAGTTGAATGGGTGAAGGTAAAATGTAAAGTTCATGTACTCTCACTTTCATGTAGAATAATATTAGAAAAATGGAATGAATTGCCAGCGGATTTCATGTTACAGTAAGCAGATATCAACAACTCATGTTAGGCCTTTCTTCCCATTGCGTATGCCCCCAGCTTTTTACTTTTTCCTGATTGAACCTCTGGGGTTAAATAGGAATGTTGGAATAATGGCAATGCAAACAGACAGGAACTACTAGTGTTGTTATTTAAAGAAAAAATTGAGAATGTGAGGCAGAGAGCTGGACAGTTTGTAGATATTGTTGACCTTGAAAAAGACCAGTCATTGAAGAAGCATGAAGCAGGTGAAGATGTGAATAGCTGCACTCAAAAAGTTGAAGTGCGCATTCTATAAAATGAAAGTTATGTAAGTAAAGCTAAACCACAAGAGAACTAGCAATGTGCTGTACAAGAGAAGCAGCAAGCAACAGGCAGCTGCGTTTTGAATGGTCTGAAGGAGAGTTAAACCAGATCTGCTTAGACAGGTATAAAGAGAGTTACAAAAATCAATGCATGATGTCATAAAAGCATGAATACGCATTTCCATCTTGGCCTTAGAAATAACAGTTCTTAACTTGGATAGAGTTCTCAAGTGAAAAAAGCAGTGACTAAGGGACCTCATATGGGCATCAAAATTCAGGGATTGATCAAAAACAAAATCCGCATTGCATACAGAGAAACTAAAAGTGATGAAAGCTTTTGGCTGATTGCCATGTATAGGTTAGGAGGGGCAAAAATTAGAAGCTCTAAGTTGCTGGTTAAAAGCCATTTATTAATCTCCATCAGATAATCAACAAGAAAAGCAAACTTGTATAGTTGTTGGCTCATAAAAGAACAATAGAGCTGGATGCCATCGGCATAAAAGTAATAAGAAATATCCTTAAAAGAATCAATAATATGAGCTAACAGTAGCATACATAATGAAAACAGAGTAAGTCCAAAAACAGAACACTGAGGCACCCCACAAAACAGCAAAGCACTGACTGACATGAACATCTAGTTCTACCTTTCTTTGTTGCAGAACTTCATGTTTATAGTTTCATTTTTTCAATTGAATCCCCTAACAGACCTCAAAATATGTTGTGCTCCGTGTTATGACTGACAGTAAACTATAAAAGTTTGACATCCCTGCTCACCATCACTGGTTACACAATTCATTATGTCTTATGTACCAAGGCAGTCTGAAATGTGAACTAAAAATCCTTTGCTATCATCAAAAGATTTAGAATAAATGAATACAAGTGTAATATATGGATATATTCTCTAAACATGAAGTTTCTTGACATTTCATGGAGCAGTTATATCATTTTATGAATTTAAAATAAACTGTTTCCAAATAAGTAAACCTCATCCAAAAGGTGGTGATTTCAGTAACTGTTTCCTCCACCACAAAGCATTTTGGATTTTCAGGCTTAGCACTTGTTTCCCAGTGAGATTTAAAGAGTTAAAATAAATTACCTAAACTGTCTCTTAAGAATATTCCCTAGGTGCATGAAATGGAATTTGACTTTTTTTTCCAATATATCCTACTGTTTTGTTACCAAGTGAGTGCTTTCTGTTCTGGTGGTCTACTATAAGGTGTTTCTGTTGTTTATATTTTACTTCCCTGCTCAGGTGTACTGTCTATATCTGTAGTTTCAAACTGTTTAATAATAAAATGTATTTTTCATCCACAAAGTCCAGTTGTCCTAAAGATGAAGGGCTCAGGAGATTGTCCTTCTTCAAAACATGTTACCGGTTAGTTTATCACACACCTTTTTTTGTGACCTTTTTCATCACCATTCTGGTGTGGACAATGCCCCCTGGAATCTAGTGAATGAGTCTTTTGTGACTTTCTCTGTCCCATTTTTGAATTTGTGTTTAGGTTGGACTCCTACTTTTGTTTACTACCTGCTTTTTTGTTATTCACTGTATTTACTAGTCTGTGCATTTCTTTCATTCCATGTCACCTTACTATACAATTCTAACAGTTAGATATTCATTTGCTCTATGAAATACCCTATGCTGTTCTAAACTTATGCATTTTCTATCAAAGAGAATTTTTTTTAATAGACTATCGGGTCACTATCTTTATAGAGTTTGCATGTTCTCCTTGCACCCATATTGTTTTTCTTCATATAGTCCAGTTTCTTCCCACATGCCAAAGACCTGTTTGTTCGAGAAATCTGAAGTGTCTTCAGATTTTTGCTTGCACACATTTCCTAATTAAAAGCCAATTCCTACAGCTAATGCAGCCTATTATTTATTTCTTTGGCTTGCTATTGTGTCATTCTGTCTTGTTAGTCATGTCTAATATTGTAAATATTGTCTTTATAAAAACACTGTTTTATGGACCAGTTCAAATTAGCACTTGTTAGTTCTTCACTTTTTCCTTGTATGGTTTTCCAAAAGATTTATTGAAACAGCTATTGTTTGATGAACACACATATGTGTAAGCAGAACCGGTTTAGGGAATGACTTTTAATAATCTTATTTTCATCTCATTGATAATTGATGCTAGTTAAGAAAACCAAAAGTGACTAATATTTGTGAATGCAACGCAAGTGTAAAGAATCAAAGATTATGTGAGTGTTTGTAATTTTTATTTGGATAGGCAGATAATCTGGAATCCACTGAATCATTAAATAGGGACATGGACCACACAAAGGCTTGGGCAGATTTGTGGCAGATTAAGTTTAATGCCAGTAAATGTAAAGTATAACATTTAGGAAGTAGTGGGAGTTCTGAAAATCGAGAGGAGAGAAGGATGAGAAGGATTTAGGAGTTGTAGTAGACTCTATGCTATCAACTTACCCTTCATCATTCAGAAGCCATTAAGAAGGCTAACAGAATGTTAGGTGACATAGCACGATGTGTGGAATACAAGTCCAAGGAGGTTATGCCCAAGTTTTATAACGCACTAGTGAGTCCTCATCTGGAGTACTGTGTGCAGTTTTGGTTTCCAGGCTACAAAAAGGACAGAGCAGCGCTAGAAAAGGTCCAGAGAAGAGCGACTAGGCTGATTCCTGGGCTACAGGGGATGAATTATGAAGAAAGATTACAAGAGCTGAGCCTTTTTAATTTAAGCAAAAGGAGATTAAGAGGTGACATGATTGAAGTGTTTAAAATTATAAAGGAAATTAGTACAGTGGATCAAGACTTGTTTTAAAACGAGTTCATCAAGAACACAGGGACACAGTTGGAAACTTGTTAAGGGTAAATTTTGCATGAACATTAGGAGGTTTGTCTTTACGCAGAGATCTGCAAACACATGGAATGAGCTACCAAGTAGTGTGGTAGACAGTATGACTTTAGGTACTTTCAAAGCTCGACTTGATATAATTTTAGAGGAATTAAGTGGATAGGACTGGCGAGCTTTGTTGTGCTGAATGGCCTGTTCTCATCTGGATTGTTCTAATGTTCTAATCCTGGCTTAGTTCCTGAATTTTGTCATACGTTCCAGCAGAAGCTATGGCTCTCTTTTTACTCTGTATATAAAAGATTAAAATGGTTAAAAATGGAAAGACAAATAGATGGATAAATCAATGAAATTCTCTGCTACATTGTTTTGTGCTAATCCAGTGTGAATTTGAGTTATATAACAATATTATTTTCTGTCTTAAAATAAGTGTTCCATTAAATTTGGCCTCTCCTCGGGGCAATTGGAGAATTAAAAAGTGACTTAATGTTGGCTGACTTTGTGAAAATTTTTAATTTATATGGTCTCTTTCAAACAGCTCTTGACTTATTCTCATGAAAATAAACTGATGCCCTTGAGACTCATTTCATGTGCCAAAGCGCAGGTGGGAAGTTATTTTAATAACTGTCAAGGCCTGTGTTCCTCTGCCAGATGGCATGTAGTCCTGTTCCCAAGACTATTGTATGTGCAGGCTTTTTATTTAAAAAGACCTTCTAGGTTCCCAAATATATTTACAATCAAGTGACTGTGTTTTATAACGATTATGTGCTGTTGCTTACAAGACTCCAGCAAAGCCTTATTGCAAATTTGGGCCATCTGTCTACTTTAAAAGCTAAAGGCTTCTGAGCAGATGAGAGCCTAAACAACTAAATTTAGAGAAATGGGCTTTGAGAAGCTTATGTTTAGATGAGAGACCTTAACATGTGTTAATATCTAAAAGCTCCACCTTAGGCATTATTCACCTGCTGTTTGATTACCAGTTGTGACAACCAGGGGGCACTGCAGCTCCCCAAACTCCTGACACAAAGGCTTATATACAAGTTCTCCATTAACAAAAGGGTTTTATTGTGTGAAACTCTTACAGGTATTTCTCACACCACAACCACAACTCTTATTTTGCAACACTGTTGCTTTTCCTCCACTCCTCCAGCAAGCTTTGTATTCCTCCTCCCGACACTGGCTAGATGAAGGAGGCTGGGCCTTTTATGTAAAACACAGGAACACGTGGCGGAGTGGTGGAGTGGTGGCTGTGAGGCTAAGGAGCTGCGCTGGTATCCCGAAGGTTGCCGGTTCGAATCCCCGTCACTGCCAAAAAGGCCACTGCTCTGCTGGGCCCTTGAGCAAGGCCCTTAACCTGTAATTGCTCCGGGGCGCTGTACAATGGCTGACCCTGCACTCTGACCCCAAGGGGTATGCGAAAACTACCAAATTCCTAATATAAGAAATTGTATAAGGCGAAATAAAGAACACTTCCAGTCCCCCAATACAGTGGCTCGGAAGTACTTCCGGGTGCATCTGGAGTCCTTCAAAGCAGTTCTCATAAATCCTCTCAGCACCCACGGGACCCAATAAGGCTGGCCAAACGAACTCCAATGGATGTCCATAGCGGTACCAAAGCCCAGAAGGGCTGCTACCTAGGTTGTTGGGGGAGACAATGTCCTGAATAATTTCCTTCCCCTATCTTTCTACACTATTAGCATCCCTTCTGGGTAAGGATCCCAGGTCTGCTCTGACCAGGTTGCCAGTTCCAGTATGCCGTTTCTCACACTGTATTATGGTGTTAATAGGCCAACCTTGAGTATCGCACTGCCATGTCTAAAGTATCGGCTGCTTCCGTTCAGTCCTCTTACTTTTCGGAATCCACTACACTGAAGCTCATGATGTTGGAAGTGTTTAAATAATTAAGGTCGTTGTGTTTGAAAGATGACTCTCATAAACTTGTTTATCTGTCTAAAATGTGCATCTGTGCTTAACCGAATGATTTATTTTTCATATTATGCTGTTTTGATGGCAAAGAAGAAGTGAGATAGTCAGAGAGATGCAGAAAGTAGACAAGAGTACAAGGAGATAAGGCGCAAGGTGAAGAGAGAGGTGGCGAAGGCTAAAGAAAAGGCGTATGATGAGTTGTATGAGAGGTTGGACACTAAGGAGGGAGAAAAAGACCTGTACCGATTGGCTAGTCAAAGGAACTGAGCTGGGAAAGATGTGCAGCAGGTTAGGGTGATAAAGGATAAAGATGGAAATGCACTCACTAGCAAGGAGAGTGTGTTGAGCAGATGGAAAGAGTACTTTTAAGAGGTTGGATGATGTGGAGATAGTGAATCAGGAAGTGCAACGGATTAGCAAGGAGGAAGTAAGGACAGCTATGAAGAGGATGAAAAATGGAAAGGCCGTTGGTCCAGATGACATACCTATGGAAGCATGGAGGTGTTTAGGTGAGATGGCAGTGGACTTTTTAACTAGATTGTTTAATGGAATCTTGGAAAGTAAGAGGATGCCTAAGGAGTGGAGAAGAAGTGTACTGGTGCCGATATTTAAGAATAAGGGGAATGTGAAGGACTGTAATAACTACAGCGGAATAAAATTGATGAGCCACAAAATTGGCATTAAAGCTAGAAGTATTAAAAATAAAACACATTAAAGTTACATGCAAGTGTACTTTTCACTTTTTCACTAGGGGGCATTGTAACACCAAGATCCCAGACACAACTGCACAGACACAGGTTTAGACTACAATAACAAGACTTTTTTGCCACAAATACTTAAAGTATTCCACTATTCCAGCAATAAGACTCTTCCCTTTTCCACGCCACCCAGGTGAGCTTTGTCCAAATACTCTCCCCACTCCTGGGTGAAGTGGTGCAGCTACCTTTATACTGGACCTGGGAGTAATTCCAGCTCTATCACATTTTATCCAAGAATCCCTTTTGAGCCAGGCAGAACCTCCCTGTGAAAGGAGAGTCTGCCCGCAGCAACTCCCTCTAGCATCACCCGAGAACCCCAACAGGGCTGCCCACCAAAACTACAACTCCCATACAGCCCTGCAGGTGTCCAAACAGGATACACGCCAGAGGGATAACACCACCCAGTGTACTGGGGAAGCACAAGGCTCTGGGAAGCAGTCTCCCCGTGTCCATCAAATTATAACAACCAACAGACCAGGAAAGGTACAATGACAATGATGATTACAACATAATATGTTTTACAGTATTGCAGTAGAGCATACAGTATATACACAAACTAAAACTGTTAAGTTTAATTTTAGTAAGGCAGATTTAGAACTGGACTCCTTCAATACTGTCTTTTTGGAGAATCCTTGGATATCGCTGGTTTGACTTTGTGTCGAATGAATGGCACATTACCTGCATTGTGAGGGAGCGTCAGTTTCGGCACTCCGGCCATTGGGCGATACCCCAAGGGTGATCCGGCTCACAGGATCCTTATTGTTGAGGACCCGAGCAGCTGGACCAGGCCAAGGAGACGCCCACCAGGCTACATCAGATAGATGGTAATTTCCGGAGGGTGGGACTGGACTGTGTGTCTGCCTGGGGGGTTGCCAACCAGGATCCTGAGCTGTTTCATCATGTGGTGGGTGCGGCAATGCGCTGTATCAGTGTTTGCTCCCCAACCTGACCTGACCTGAGATTTAGAACAGATGCGAATAGTCAAAACAAGACAAAGCATGAGAAACTTAAGTATGAAGCAGTGTGAGGTTTGTTTTAAGGTACAGTATATTACATACAATGCAGGACAAGTTCATTTGGAAATTTAAAAGTATTTGAAAAATAAGAAGAATTCTTCCTTCTATAGTAACTGAATAAGGAGCTAAGAAAGACCTTGCAGGATAAAAAATCAGCTTTGTAACACGTTCAAGACAGATAACATCTCTGCCAACCATAAAAGCACATAAGAACAATGGCTTAAAAGGATATTAAGGAACACTAAAAGGTAGTTAAAGCAAATTATTGCAATTAATGCAAATGTTGAGCTAAAAATTTCTGTCATTTTTTTTAGTGAAAGATCAGTCAAGGAAGAGGTCGAGTGTATTACAAACTGTAAGGGTGAAATAAAATATATGATGAAAAAAGTTGCATCCTCTCAGTAGCTGACGAGATTACAAAAGGTTTGTTTGAAGATAAAAAGGAGCAGCATTTCAAAAAAAGAAGAATGGAAGAATGAGGGAAAATTTCCAAAACAAGAATATAAACACTCGCACAAAAAACATTTTGCAGGCTCTGATTTGTGGCAGATGTGGTGATACTAAGTACTGACTTAGTAGGGTGCCCAAAATGTAGCTTTTTTCTTTTTCTACATTTTTTTAGCTAATCAGATAGATAGATAGATAGATAGATAGATAGATAGATAGATAGATAGATAGATAGATAGATAGATAGATAGATAGATAGATAGATAGATAGATAGATAGATAGATAGATAGATAGATAGATACTTTATTATTCCCAATGGGAAATTCACATTCTTCAGCAGCAGCATACTGATACAATAAATAATATTAAATTAAAGAATGATAATAATGCAGGTGAAAAACAGACAATAACTATGTATAATGTTAAATGTTAACGTTTACCCCCCCGGGTGGAATTAAAGAGTCGCATAGTTTGGGGGAGGAACGATCTCCTCAATCTGTCAGTGGAGCAGGACAGTGACAGCAGTCTGTCGCTGAAGCTGCTCTTCTGTCTGGAGATGATACTATTAAGTGGATGCAGTGGATTCTCCATAATTGATAGGAGCCTGCTGAGCGCCCTTCGCTCTGCCACAGATGTTAAACTGTCTAGCTCCATGCCAACAATAGAGCTTGGCTTCCTCACCAGTTTGTCCAGGCGTGAGGCGTCTTTCCTCTTAATGCTGCCTCCCCAGCACACCACTGCGTAGAAGAGGGCACTCGCCACAACTGTCTGATAGAACATCTGCAGCATCTTATTGCAGATGTTGAAGGACGCCAGCCTTCTAAGGTAGTATAACCGGCTCTGTCCTTTCTTGCACAGCGCATCAGTATTGGCAGTCCAGTCTAATTTATCATCCAGCTGCACTCCCAGATATTTATAGGTCTGCACCATCTGCACACAGTCACCTTTGATGATCACTGGGTCAATGAGGGGTCAGGGCCTCCTAAAATCCACCACCAGCTCCTTGGTTTTGCTGGTGTTCAGGTGTAGGTGATTTGAGTCGCACCATTTAACAAAGTCATTGATTAGGTCCCTATACTCCTCCTCCAGCCCATTCCTGATGCAGCCCACGATAGCAGTGTCATCAGCGAACTTTTGCACGTGGCAGGACTCCGAGTTGTATTGGAAGTCCGATGTATATAGGCTGAACAGGACCGGAGAAAGTACAGTCCCCTGTGGCGCTCCTGTGTTGCTGACCACAATGTCAGACGTGCAGTTCCCAAGACGCACATACTGAGGTCTGTCTTTAAGATAGTCCACGATCCATGCTACTAGGTATGAATCTAATCCCATCTCTGTCAGCTTGTCCCTAAGGAGCAGAGGGTGGATTGTGTTGAAGGCGCTAGAGAAGTCTAGAAACATAATTCTTACAGCACCACTGCCTCTGTCCAAGTGAGAGAGGGATTGGTGTAGCATGTAGATGATGGCATCCTCCGCTCCCACCTTCTCCTGATATGCAAACTGCAGAGGGTCAAGGGCGTGTTAAACCTGTGGCCTAAGGTGGTGAAGCAGCAGCCTCTCCATGGTCTTCATCACATGTGATGTCAGAGCAACAGGCCGAAAGTCATTCAGCTCACTAGGACGTGATACCTTTTGGACTGGGGTGATACAAGATGTTTTCCAAAGCCTCGGGACTCTCCCCTGTTCCAGGCTCAGGTTGAAGATGCGCTGTAGAGGACCCCCCAGTTCCGATGCACAGACCTTCAGCAGTCGTGGTGATACTCCATCTGGACCCGCTGCTTTGCTGGCACGAAGTCTCCTCAGCTCTCTGCTCACTTGCGCTGTTGTAATTATGGGTGGGGATGTCTTTCCTATGCTGGTATCAGCAGAAGGATGTGTGGAGGGTGCAATACTCCGAGGTGAGATTGAGAGTGGGTTAGGGTGGTCAAACCTGTTAAAGAAGTTGTTCATTTGGTTTGCTCTGTTCACGTCTCTCTCGATGGTGGTACCCCACTTCGAGCTGCAGCCAGTGATGATCTTCATCCCATCCCACACTTCCTTCATGCTGTTATTCTGCAACTTCTGCTCCAGCTTTCTCCTGTACTGCTCCTTCACCGCCCTGAGCTGGACTCGGAGTTCCTTCTGCACGCGCTTTAGCTCATGCTGATCACCGTCTTTAAAACCCCTTTTCTTCTGGTTCAAAAGGCCCTTGATGTCACTTGTAATCCATGGCTTGTTGTTAGCATAGCAGCGTACTGTTCTTACTGGAACTACAATGTCCATACAGAAGTTGATGTAGTCAGTAGTGCAGTCAACAACTTCCTCAATGTTCTCACTATGAGATCCCTGCAGGATATCCCAGTCTGTAGTTCCAAAACATTCTCTCAGAGTATTCTCAGCCTCCGGGGTCCACTTCCTGAATGATCGTGTGGTTACAGGTAGGACTCTCACTAATCATATCTGTTGTAAAAGAACACAAGAGAGACAGGCAGAAGGTTTTGGGGATTCACCCTGTTTACTTGAAGTTTGTAGAATTTTAAATGCAAGGTAAAACACCAAGCAAGTATTCTCAAAGGACTGAGTCTTAACACGACTGATTGAATAAGAAAAAGGTGGCAAATTTATAGTGGGTAGGGAGGAAGAGGCGGGTCTCCTGAGCTGCAACCGGAAGTAAGGTCAGAACCGGGACAAGATGGGGGAGGTCTCTGGAAGTGTAACCAGAAGTAGCTTCTGTAGAGGGACTGGAAATGGTGTTAAGTGGATTTCCCTTGTGGGAATCTGCAGGGGAAGGAAAAAGAGGCATTAGTGCATACTGTCAACCCTTGGTCTAGTGTAACTACACACTTAGTCGAGCTCATCAATGGCTTCCCAAGTGCATGTGTGTGACACTGTATATTAACATTTTCATAAAAAAAATGATGGTGTTTTAGTTTGTTTCCACCCAAGTTGAATTCACTATTTTTTACTTCAGATATCAGCAAAATGTGTACTTTTGGCCAGGGTTGTCCAACCTTTTCCCTGGAACTGAGCTGTGTATTAAAGTCTGAGAGTAGCTTATGAGTACTCACAAGCAAGTGTAAAAGTTGTTTGGTTTTGCAAAGTCAGTTGTTTTAGAAATGTCTGGGAATTTGACAGCTTCTGAAGTGATAAAGCTCTTGTTAGTCTAAGCCGAGCAGATAAAGTCACTTTTCTACCAGATGAGGCCATTCACTGTCTTCTTCATAGATTCTCTGGTAATAAAAGGTGTAATGTGTTCAGGCAGCTGACAATAAAGGAGCATGGAAATGGATGATGTATGGAAATCAAGGTAATTATGCAACTTTTATGGCTGATATTAGATGTATTATCATTACTACTGCATATATTAATCTGCCAACATTCAGTTTCTCATTCATAACTGTTCATTTCCTGAATGCATCCATTTGTCTTCAAAACTATACTAACGCACTTAATGCAGCACTTGACAACTGCAGCTTATGATCAGTTTTTCGTTTAGAAAAGCCTAAAAAACAACATCGTCATCAATGGTTTCATACCATTGTCATGTGTAAACACTCTGGGAAGTGTGACCATTTATGGTTAATACAGAAATTTTCTTCTTGCTGTCAGTAAATGAAGCCACTAAATTCTTTATAACACTGTTGCATCTTTATGTTTTTTTGAAATCAAAGATTCTAAATTTCTGTAAGTCGATGCTCATGAAACTAAGAATGTACTCTCATGAGGTAGCAGATAATGTGCATAACTCATCTGCATCATAAAAGGAAGGAAATAACTGATTCATATTGTGGATGGCTCCTTTGATTTGTGAAATGTTGAATCAGAGCAGGTCATTTTAAGAAAGCACCATGCTGATGGCACACCATGTCATTCTAAGGCTGTAATGATTTCTGTTTTGCTTGTTAAAATTTTCCTGCAAGTTCATGACCCATAATAATTTAATCTTTTATATATTCTTTTTTAACTTTATTTCTTAAATAGTTTTATTGTTTCATACAGATGTATGCAACTTTTAAGCTTACACCATTATACAGTATAATTTCTTCTACTGAGACCCTTAATAAAAACTGTTTTGGGTGTACCACTGAGCAATTGAGAACATTACACTGATGCAGTCTGTTTTGAGTGCTGTTTTAGTTTTTACAGTATCACAGACCCATTGGGAAGATTTTTGTAGTCACTGTACTGTCTTTTTATGTATGCAGGTTTACCAGCGAGCCTAATACTTCAATATTTTATATAGTATAATGACTGTATGGCAGTGTAGTAATAATAATAATAATAATAAAAATTCTCAGCTGTACTGGGGTTCACTAGGGTCAATTTTTAATCTTTTCATAAGGTAGGAAGCCAATGCATTTGTTTATGAAAATGTATTTTATTTTTTTCCCAGTTCTACCTACAGTTCCATTTGGACTGTCAGACTGACATCTTTTCTTCTTCAGGTCAATTTTTTTACAGTCTGACATTGCAGTCAACTTTATATTTTTTGTACATATTAGATTTATTATTGGCAGTAACTTGGTGCTATGTGAGTGTGAATGTGGACTTGAGTGGAGAATGAATATATGACTGGTATGTTGTTGTTCATTCTTTGTACCCATCCTATTGGCATAACCTTCAGTCCCTCAGACCTCTGAACTGAGTTATTAGGTTTTGACAATTTTATATATTATAAGTTGTAATAAAGGCGCTTTATTGGCGCCGACCCGACACAGACTGACACCAGAGGCACGGGTAAAATAAACAAAAAGATTTTATTTTTCTTCACCTGTGGGGCACGTCTTCCCCATAATCCCCACAGGCACAACACAGTCCCAAAAACACCACCAAAGGAAACCACCCAAAAACCACCCTTCTTTTCCTCCACTCCTCCTAGGGCAGCTTTGTTTTCCTCCTCCCGACTCTGGCGCCCTGAGTAGTGGCTGCAGGCTCCCTTTATAGCCCACCCAGAAGTGCTTCAGATGGTAATTAACCTAAATTAGACTGCACATCCAGGTGTGGCTGCGTCGCGGCCCACACAGGCTCAGGAAGCCTTGCAGCTCCCCCTGGCGGTGGCCACGGAGCCCAACCAGGATGAGCTCCGGTGTTCCATGATACTGGCCCCGATGCAACCCAGGGGGGCTGCCACCAAGTGTCCCGGGGATGTAGAGTGCATCCCATGGCTGCTCCCCTGGATCCAGTGTTGAAGGGGCCTCCCAGCTGGGCATGGGTTCTGGCCATCAGCCACAAAGTTTACATCATATTTAAGGTCTGGATACCCTTCAAAATCCTTAACAGCCTTTGTACACAATGCTGTTTCTTATGATAGCCCATATTACTTTATATCCCAGTCCAACAACAAGCTGTCCCTCAAAGTTTCCATATTTAGAGAAAATGTAGGAATATTGTATAATTCTACACAGTACTGAAGAGAAAGAGACCAAGCTATTTGAAATTGCGGCTTACAAATATCCCAGCACCCTTCTTTAAGTGCTGTTCCCCAGTGTCATTGTCATGGTACCAGCCTTCACACTGTTAGTCCTTGCATATAAAGGCACTCTAGCACACTAAACTTTATGCTTTTCACATGCCTATAAGTGTCCTTTTTCTTTCAGATGCCTTTCTTTATCCAGTTGCTCTAAGCTGACCACAACACCCGCTTAAAACTTTTATAGCCCAGTGCTGGAGATGACAGATATGTAGCATGCAGTTTCTCATTGTGTCCTTGCTCAGAAGTGGAAAACAACATGTTGCTAATTTACTCCTGGCGAATTCTAAAATCTTACATCACAGTGCTGCTTTTGCCACTATAGTAGCTTTTTTGCTTGCTTCTTCTCTTGCAAGTGAGCACAAGGTAATCAGGACTATCAGACAGCAACAGAATGGCAGACTAGGAGACAAAGGAAACAAGCAGGTATCCATTCTTCAGATTGGATTGTCAAAAGTAGTATATTTATTTTAAACCTTAAAGGAATCAGTCTTTTACTGAATACAATGTTTCTGTCGTATTGAATCCTACAGCAGTTTCATGGGGCAGATAGAGTGCAGTTATTTGGAAAAGTAAGTATACACCATGAAGTTTTTCTTTCTTTTTTTACAGATCAAGATATGATCGTTATTTAAACAGTATCTGTAAGTACAGTTGATAACTGTAATATAATAAACATCATGCCACTTTTAAATTTTGTATAATTTAAATAAAGAATGAAAAATTTTCATGTAGAAAAAGTAAATACACTCATATATTTTTCACTACCTTAAACACCTAAAGTTAGAATCAGGTGCACCAGAATAGGTGCAAATAATTACAACATCATTTAGTTTGGTTTGCTCTTTGTTGTTGAAGTATCATCATGTCTAGATTGGAAGAGCTCTCTAAGACCTCCAGGAAGAAGGGTATAGATGCTCATGAATAGGATTTTAAAAGGCCTCTGAACAACTGGTAATTGCTCCATTGTTCCAACCATTCCAGTGTTTGGGAGATCATCAACTGTATAAGTGGAGAAAATTTCAAACAACTGCCAACTTGTCAAGGTCTGGCCAACTCAGGATTTACAGTCCATAAGAAAATTGCAAGATGCTGAAAGAAGACTCTTGAGTACTCCAGGTAGCTCTGTTGATGTCAAAGTGCATTAGTCTACCATTAGAAAGATGCTGCAAACTTTAGATCTTCACTGGAGGTGTATCAGAAGAAAACCTTTGCTGCCCAGAAAGAACATCAGGAAAGACTAAAGTTTGCCCATGAACAGCTAGGCAAAGACCAGGGGCCTCCTGTGTAAAAAGTGCCTGTGCACAAAAATGTTGCATACACCCGTTTCAGTGCTGACATTGAGATATGTAAAAATTAAACTTGGCGTAACGCTACGCATATTTTCACAGCAATCTCACACCATGTGAATGCTTGTTTCTGCAAATGGTTGGCACCCAGCGTCAAAGCAATGCTACTGTTTCTCTGTGGTCCCCCTCTTTTTTAGAATCACATTCATGACATGGGCTTTATCAAATACACCAAAATTAACTCAATATCTTTTTCAGATTTAAGGTACTTGATTGTAATCATTCTGTAACAATATAATGGTGCATGGAACGGACAAACTATTCCAGCTACCATGGTTGCTTTAGCGTTGTTAGAAGACATCGCAGATGGAAAAATTAGAAAAAAGAGCATATTTACAGATGATACTGACTTCTTGTTTCATAATGATGACTGGCTTCTAAGTCGATTTAGATTTCCAAGAGCTATTCTGTTGGAGCTGTGTACTGTTAGAATGCCAGGATGTTTACTTGATATCATTTTTATGAAGAGTGTATGTATATTACATTTTACACATAAATTGTTAACTTCATTTAAATAATGTTAATAATTAAACATGTCGGGGCACAGTGGAAGTACTGCTGCCTCACAGTATGGGGATCACATCCCGGGTGTCCCCTGCCTGGTGTTTTTGTGTTTTTCTGGTGAGTTTCCTCCACATCCTTCAGTTTTCTTCCTAAGGCTTTTAGGTTAGGGGATTTGGTAAGGATTAATGGAAGCTACTAGTGTATGTGTGTACTCGTATTCATTATGCAGTGATCTACAGGGATTGTTCCTGCATCGCACTCGATGCTTGCTTGGACTGGAGTGACCCTGGATGGATGGATGGATGGGGTAATTAAACATGTATAATGAAAATTTTTCAATGTCCCTTAAAGGTTTTGAAGAATCGGCATTTTAAGCTTATAGTTCGTTTTACATTTATTACAGACACTTATTGTTTGGCGATTGGTTACGTTACATGGAGAAAGAATAAGGAAGGACAGGAATTGGGGGTTGGTACGTTTGACAGAGACAGTACTGCTGCAGTAAATTATTCCATCCAGGGTTGTGCATGTCCCAGCAAGCATCATGCACCAAGTAGGAAGAATCCCTGGACGGGGCCCCAGCTCATCACTACTCCTGCACCACTGTGCCCCCATCGCCCCCGCCCATGTTTATTAGGTGCTTTAATGAATTTCATCATGAAAATGATACCAAGTATACTTAGTTTTCTAGGTTTAGAGAGGTGTAATATCATGAATATAATGTATTCTGCATGGTGATCACTTGCCTGCATGCTCCTATCAGCGTAAGAGAAAACCCAATTAAGAAACACATAGCGATTAATGACTGGGTCAGGGAACACTTAAAATACGAAGCATTTAACATGCTATTTTAGTGACAATGAGGTTTGAGAAAGTCCAGTAAATTAAACTTCACTTTTAAGGTGAAGTTTACAACGTTATCATTTAATGATAAAATAAACTACAGGATTAAAGTCGAAATTTCGATATTAAAGTCAACATTTCATCTTTAATATTGACATAGACCTTTTTTTAGATGGTGGGCTGCAACTCGCCTTTTCATGTTCAGTTTAATATCTGACCACTTCTTTTTTAATTTAGGCACTGTTCAACTTTCTGAACTTGAACTTTTGAGTGCCTCCACCATGCTGTGCAACTCCATCTATTTCCTTTTGTTGCTTATACCACTGCTTAAGTAGAAGATGTGTTTGGTGAAACCAAAGACAGCATTTAACACTAACTGTAAAGCATGATGGTGGAAATGTAATTTGTTGGGAATGCTTTGTTGCATCAGGGCCTGTGCATCTCACCATCAGAGAGTCCTCTATGAATTCTATACTGTACCAGAGGATGCTTGAGGATAATATGAAACAATCTGTGTGAAGATTGAAGCTCAACCAAATGTGAACTTTGCAACATGGACGTGGAATGGAATGGAATGGACGTGCCAAGTAACTGCCAAGGAATGACTGGAAGGAAAGAAATAGAAGGTTCTGGAATGGCCAAATCAAAGCCCAAATCCAATGCTTTTGAGGGGAAACGGGCGGTGCATGCAAGACACCCCCCTAAATATTGCAAGAATGAAAATTCTGCATGGAGAAGTGTAAAAACCTTCTCCCAGTCAATGTCAGGCACTGGTAGATAGGAAACATTTACTTGAGGGGGCAATATTAGAGCCAAGAGAGGACTTAATTTTTCCACAGACAGAAATGGCATATCTGTTCATTTTTCATTTTAATAAGTTATCACATAGTCAAATATGATGTTTTAATTATAACACCTTTATTTAAAGATACTGTTTAAAATAAGGCGAACTGTTCCACCAGAAAATTGTGATGTGTGAGGCTGCCATTCTGCATGCTGTCGCCATCAGACAGCCTTTATTACTTGACTAATTTATCTTTATTTGCAACAGAGGAAATGAGACAAGCTAGTGGCAAAATACTCTGCTGTTTCCATGGTTTACTAGTAGTGTATATGTTTTCTTATATTCTTTATTTTCTTGTTAATGTTGTTTTTGAAGTATCTGTGCTGAGCCTTCATATTTCTACACTAAACAGTACAGTAAAATGTTGCCCAGTTTACAATTTTGTATAATATGGTTGATGAGTTCATTAAAAGAGTAAAGCGAATAGTACATATTATTGGTATTGAGAGAGAAATTCTAATACTTCCTTGTATAGCCAAATCTTTTAATAGAGTCTGGAGGGCATGTTATGTCTGAATCTACCCCAAATTCTGCATTATAAATAATTAAACAAATAAAAAACTAATCATGTTCAGTGGTATGATAATTAGGACAAAATGTACAGAAGATGGGAACAATCAAATTGACTAGAAATATTACGTGACAACATGCTGAAATGAAGCACATTTAGATTAACAAATCCAGTTAATCAAGAAACCAGCTTGTCATTGTTAAATTTAACAGGATTTATGTGACTAATCTGGAACAGATATGAAATTCTTTAGTGAGTCATTTGGGTTTTAATACTATTACTATAAGGCAATTCTACATGAACACCTTTAGAAACTCCTTCAGCTTCAAAAATA
Organism: Erpetoichthys calabaricus; assembly: GCF_900747795.2. Classification (NCBI taxonomy): domain Eukaryota; kingdom Metazoa; phylum Chordata; class Cladistia; order Polypteriformes; family Polypteridae; genus Erpetoichthys; species Erpetoichthys calabaricus. The sequence continues at coordinate 67,602,513 of NC_041399.2, read as the reverse complement.
TAACCTCCACATCAAAGAAACTGGCTGATATATTTGGTATAAAGTCTATGCTCTATTAAGGAGTAATTTAATGACAAGTCCTCTAAAAATGAAATTAAAATGACGAATGCTCTTAACTCACATTTTCACAGGTGAGAAGGTAGATAACCTCCCAAAATAACGGGAACTGTCAGTGAGGTATTTAGTGGTTTGGAAATGGAAATTGTAGAGGAAGAAGTGCTGCTCAGATTACATAGGCTGATATCTAACTAATCACCAGGACCAGATAACATTTATCCTCGAGGTCTTAAGCAGGCTAGCGAGTACATATATAAACTCTTGATGTATATTTTTAGGAAGTCACTGTACACTGGGCTGAAAAATGGCAAATATTGTTCCTTTATGTAGAAAGGTTAAGCAGGCAGATTGAAGAATCTTTAGGCTAGTAAGCTTAATGTGTATCACAAATAAATTAATGGAAGGAATTATTATGGAAACACAGGAGTTTTACTGTACAATGAATATGGGATCAGAAGAGGGGGGTTTTATTTTACCAATGTTTTGTCTTGGTTGAGTAATATATATTGCTCTACTTTCCCCTATTGTATTATTAATACAGTATGTAGCCTCTGTCAGAATGCCAAATCCCACAGATTTACCACTGTATATAAGGTATTATAGTATATAACTTATCCCCACCTTCCCTTCTATATCTATAACTTCAGGCAATTAGGTGTAGTAAAAAGACAAGCAGGAGTTAAGTTACACATAAAATAATGTATTATTGATAATATTCATAAATAATAACAATATGCAAAGTACATTTGAATATTGGCAACCATACAACCTGATTAAATGGTGATGTGTAGTTTCAGGCAGCACACAGACTTGTTAGTTATTTAAAATGTCTCTCGTTAAGGCATCATTTTGTGGCCAGCTTTCTTCAGAACAGGCCGCATGCCTGTCTCAATATGGCTGCCAAGCTGCGTTCTTCATTGTGTTGTCCTTTCAGTTCATGGTGTGATGGTCTTCATCAGTTTGGTAAGAGAGATACTTCTTCATCATATGTTGGTTAGTAAGAGAGAGAGAGATAGTGTGAGGTTAAGCAAGTAAATTTATAGATGTTCTGTCCAACCCCTAGAGCCAATAGGGCATCATAGTACTTAAAGGCCTCTGAGACACGCCAATTCCAAATAAGCATACCTCAGACCAATGGGGAAATAGAACGTCTTAATACGTGCCATCCCCCAAAACCATTTGTTGAGCTAAAGTTTGCCAATTAGGCAACCTGGCTTCCTTGCGGGGATGGGATGGGGTTGAAAGACTCTAGCAGAGAAACACCCGTGTCAAGCACCCCCTTCCCTCAACTCTATCGTAAAATTCAAAGAGACTTAGCCAAAGGGGGGGGGGGTGTTGTGCAAACACGAATGCCTCTCACCAAGGTAACACTAAATTACATTGCTTTGCCTAAATTACAAATAAAGACATACAAAATATTTATCAAATTATATGCAAAATGTTACATCACAACAACCAACATGCTTGAATTCTACAAGGAAGCAACAAAAGGATACAATCAGAGTAGTGCATGTTATTTATTGTGATTTACAGAAAGCATTTGCCACATGAGTGGTTGGGAATCAAACTAAAAGAAGCTGGAGATCAGGGTCAGACACAGGAAGCAGAGGGTTATAGTGTGAGGAACCTCATCAGAATTGGCTGATGTTAAGTGGTGTTCCACAGTGATGAATGCTAGGGCCGCTGCTATTTTTAACATGTACGAATACTGTGAATAGGAAGATTAACAATAAAATGGATTGGCAGATTATCTAGAATCCATTGAATCATTACAAAGGGACTTGGACAGAATACAGGCTTGGACAAAGTTATGGCAGATGAAACTCAATGTAAGTTAATTTAAGATATTACACAATGAAAGGGTTAGATCTGTATACACAATGGGAGGTCCGAATCTTAAAAGTGTTGCTTTTGAGAAGGATTTGTGAACTTGTAGTGGACTTGTCACTATTAACTTTGAGGCAGAGTTTGGAAGGCATGAAGAAGGCAAACAGAATGTTCATTATATAGCACAATGCGTAGTGTACCAGTCGAGGGAGATTATACTGAAAGTTTATAACACACTGGTAGAGCGTCATCTGGGGTACTGTGTGCAGATTTGGTCTTCGGGGTAAAAAAAAAGGGAATAGCAACTGTAGAAAAAGTCCAGAATAGAGTAACTAGGCTGATTCCAGGACTACAAGGGATTAATGACGAGGAAAGATTAAAGGAGTTGAACCTTTTCAGTTTAAACAAATGGAGATTGAGTGGTGACATAATTGAAGTGTTTAACAGTATCAGAGGAATTATTGCAGTGGATTGGGACTGTTACTTTAAAATGAGTGTAACAAGAACATGGGGGCACAGTTGGAACTTGTTAAGGATGAGTTTTGCACAAATCTCTGAAGATAGTTTTCTTCACACAGAGGAGCATAATCAATTAGAATAAGTTAGCAACTAATGTGACAGAAAGTAGGACTTTGTAAACTTGATGTTATTTTGTAGGAATTTGGTGAATCTGATTAGCAAGCTTTGTTAGGCTGAATGACATTTTGTCACATTTTAAATGTTCTAATAAGTGTTCAGATTTCTAGTATTTAAATTGTTAAATAGAAAGAAATACCTTTACACCATTATCTTCTGCACTTCCTTTAGTTCAAGTAATAATATTAGTGTAGGTAGATATTTTGGTCAATTTATACAGTGGATGGCTTTGAGCATCCCTCACGCGTCTTGCTCATCTGTCGTCTACAGCTCGGTTTTGCTGTGCAGTTAATAATTAGGTCAGGTAATAATCATTCAAGGTTATGTCCACTTTTACTGCTCATTAAGACTAATAAATGTAGCATTTATGATAATGGCATGAAAGCTCTACATATACTTAAGGCATTAGCTCAGGCAATAAGAGCTTTGGTGCTGATTTTTGTTTCATATAAAGTCGTTTTAGTTACTGTGTGCGGGGTTATTGAACATCTCTTTAACGATGGTAAATTGATAGAAGCTTTTGAATTTTGGGAACATCTTCTAATTAGCAGCACTGTAGCACACTAGTTGAATATATTCATAGTTACACAGGAACCTTACAATTTATGATTCTGTACTTACTTTTTTAACGTACAGCATACAGAATTACTTTAGGCTTTGTAATGCCACAAAATGTTAGTCAATGAGTATACATGCAGCTGTCCTGCATCTTGTATATGCAGGGTCACATTAGAGCCTGGTCCAAGTCTAAGAGATTATTACACCTGTAACTTGTAGTAGGATGTTAATCCCCACTTATGTTATTTAAAAATGAAAACTTCATATATTTATAGTTGAGATAGCTAGAGCTTTTGGAATTCTGTCCTCTGTGTGAGCAGAGTACTGTCACCTTATTAACGCTGCTGTGCTAACTAGTTTTGCTTCTGCAGTAAGTCACTAACATTTGCTAGGCAGCAGTTCACACAGTACCCACACCTTCTAGTCTATTACACTGAAGAAATCATTTAAAAAGAAGTTCATTTTTTAAGCCATGTGTAACTCATCAGACATGTGAAGACCTTCATCTTGACGTCTCTTCAGTTCCTCTCGTGTCTCGCGTGTTTTTGACCTTTACATTTCATTCTACAATAATGCATTGCCTTTGCTCTTATGTCTGCTTTTTTGTATGTTAACATCTGCTTGATTCTAAATATAAGAGTTTCCTCTATTTACTGGTCCCCTATTTCAAATTTGTATTAAATTAATCTCATTGTCCACTTACAGCTAACTTATAATGTCCATCCTGTTTCTATCATTCAATGGTAAAAATGAATAAAAAAATGAGGAAATTGGAAATAAGCTGGAGGCAACTTAGTGGATCAAGTAGGGGCAAAGGAATTGGTAGGGTCCCTGTATTCAGATTATCGATAAAAATATATTCAGTTTAACAGTGAGACACGTTTATGTCTGATTTATACACTGGTTATAACATTTACAGTAAAGAATGATTTGTTTGGACCAACAGCCTTCCATGAACTGTTTATATCACAAGAGTCGAGATTTGTTCCATTTTACACTTTGTTACTTTGAAATAAAAAATAAATAAACTTTTTCATGTATTGAGTGTTGATGATCTCAAAGAGGCCTAAGGATTCTGACATTTGAAACATTTGTATACAGGTCAGGTCTACATGCTTGAAGTAGAGAAAACTGCACTGTTGATTGTTGTGCACTCTTGCTGTGCTTGTATCTTTTATCTTATTCTAGTGGTGGTATATTCATAATGTACTAAAATAAAATGATTTTCATATCTGTTGTATACTTTTATCTATGTTTAAACCTATATTTGAGCAAGTAATTGTCTTTGTTAAATATAAAAGAAAATTGTGTGTGGCTTCCTTTCCTAGATACCTGTCATGTATCTCAAATGGTATATAAATGCCTATCTCCTTTAGAGCCGTGTTCACTGACAGCTAAGAGGGAATAACAGAGCCTTAGAAGATTGTGGTGGTAATTTGGGAGTCAAAGTGTGCAGCTCTTTAGCACATATACTGTATATGAGCATACATACAGTATGTGTCTTTAATGTCTCTCACGTTTTGGATTTCTTTCAATAACTGCTTAACTCCTGCCCTACTTGCTTGCTTGTTGAGTACTCAGTACAAAGAACTATAATATGTTTTGTAAATATTTGCCTTAATTGTTTTACAGCATTGTTACTTTTAAAAGCTGGTTACCCTCATAAAATTCACAGAGCATTTTGAGCATAAGGAAAGGTTCTGTATAAATCAACTGTATTATTATTATTATTATAACAGATTCAAATGCACAGTGTAAAATTTACACTCTGTGTAATGCATATAGAAAATCAACATTTAGCTGTCAAAGACACTATTTCAGTTGACCATCTTTTAAGTTTGTTTAGCATTTTTTCATTTTACTGTCTTCATTTAATTCTCTTTGTTGGATCACCATGGGGGCGGCACGGTGGCACAGTGGGTAGTGCTGCTGCCTCGCAGTTGGGAGACCTGGGTTCGCTTCCCGGGTCCTCCCTGCGTGGAGTTTGCATGTTCTCCCCGTGTCTGCGTGGGTTTCCTCCGGGCGCTCCGGTTTCCTCCCACAGTCCAAAGACATGCAGGTTAGGTAGATTGGCGATTCTAAATTGGCCCTAGTGTGTGCTTGGTGTGTGGGTGTTTTTGTGTGTGTCCTGCGGTGGGTTGGCACCCTGCCCGGGATTGGTTCCTGCCTTGTGCCCTGTGTTGGCTGGGATTGGCTCCAGCAGACCCCCGTGACCCTGTGTTCGGATTCAGCGGGTTGGAAAATGGATGGATGGATGGATCACCATACAGTTTTCACGTACCGTGGTGCTACACTGGAGTCTTTAATGACTACGGCACAAGTCCAGTCCTTGGGGCCCACTCGCTATGCCGGTTTTGTTCTTGTCAGTTTCACAATCAGTGAGTCATTAATTCTAATTGATCTAATTGTTTAATTAGCTAGTCTCTCTTATTTTTGGGAGAGTTTTAAATGTTTAGCTCACTATTGTCATTGTTCTAATCAGTTTTTTTCTGTGCTTCTATAATTGTATCCTAACCGTGGCAATTAATGGTGAGCAGAGTAGACGCCTTGGCAATGGCAGTGAATGCTGAAAGGATGTAGCTACTTCAGTGTCATATCCGCCTGACATGGTCATAAGTAAATGGCAGCTTAAGTTACCAGAATATAGTGCCTGGAAAAGTGGAATAAATATCATTATAATGATGGTGATGAAAATCTTAAAACTCAAGTAAATTACCCTCATGAAATATGCATCATTGCCTTCTACATTCCAATACAAATTTAGCAAACCCCATTTTGTAATTTCTGGACTGACCTCACAACATAACAACTGGAAAATAACAGCTCGCTTAGTGAAATTAGAAGCCACAAGCATTAGACATAACCTACAAATCTGGATTTCAGGTTGGTTAACTGACAGGAGATAAACGGTACAAATAAGGGGAGAATGCTCCACGTGGAGGGAGTTTCTCAGTGGAGTCTTTCGGAGGTTTGACCGGGGGACTGTTACTTTTTCTGATCTATGTTAATGACAATGATTCCAGTATTGCTTGTAATATTGTGTATTTCTCAGATGACACTGAATTTGGAAAAATGGCAGATACTAAGAAGGAAGGAAAAAGGGACCCAGACAAGCTTTAGAACTGGACGGAAATTGGAAAATGCAGTATAGTGTAGGAAGGTGCAAAATGCCATGCATGGGCAAAAGGAACATCTATTATAAATACAGGATGGGAGACACTGCCTTACAGTAAGCAACCTCTGAATAGGATTTAGGGGTTTATGCTGACACAGCATTTTCATCATCTAAGCAATGTGCAGAATTAATTAAAACAAATAAAAATGTGAGGTTATACCATAAAGCCTGTTGAATACAAATCAAGGAGCAGTGTGCTAAGACTATATAATGCACTAGTGAGGCTGCATCTGGAGTATTGTGTGCAGTTCTGGTTACCACACCATAAAAAAAAGTAGCAGCACTTGAAGCTGTGCAGAGGAGAAAAACCGGGTGAATCCCAAGTTACTCTGATAGACACACAGAATTAAACCTGTTTAGTCTTGAGCAAAGGAGACTGTGTGGAGATCTAATCCGGGTCTTTGAAATCTCCAAAGGCATTGATAAAGTAGATTCAGCAGAATTCTTTCAGTTTAAGGGTGAATCACACACTTGAGGACACCAGTGAAAATTAAGAAAAAAGATGAGAAATCATTGGCGGAACCTTCACACTGAGGACGTACCCTACTGTTCAGGGCTTAAAGCCATTAAGATTTTGTTTGGTCTGTCACACTCTGCATACTTTATTCATTCTTCAGTCAATCAAAACAAGGACTGCCATGTTTCATTAATACAGTGATCCCTCGCTATATCGCGCTTCGCCTTTCGCGGCTTCACTCTATCGCGGATTTTATATGTAAGCATATTTAAATATATATCGCAGATTTTTTGCTGGTTCGCGGATTTCTGCGGACAGTGGGTCTTTTAATTTCTGGTACATGCTTCCTCAGTTGGTTTGCCCAGTTGATTTCATACAAGGGACGCTATTGGCAGATGGCTGAGAAGCTACCCAACTTACTTTTCTCTCTCTCTCTCTTGCGCTGACTTTCTCTGATCCTGATGTAGGGGGATTGAGCAGGGGGGCTGTTCACACACCTAGACAATACGGACGCTCGTCTAAAAATGCTGAAAGATTATCTTCACGTTGCTACCTTCTGTGCAGCTGCTTCCTGAAGCGACATGCTGCACGGTACTTCGCATACTTAAAAGCACGAAGGGCACGTATTGATTTTCGATTGTTTGTTTTTCTCTGTCTCTCTCTATCTCTCTCTCTCTCTCTCTTTCTCTGCTCCTGACGGAGGGGGTGTGAGCTGCTGCCTTCAACAGCTTTGTGCCGCGGTGCTTCGCATACTTAAAAGCCAAACAGCCCTATTGATTTGTTTGCTTTTCTCTATCTCTCTGACATTATCTGCTCCTGATGCGCACTCCTTTGAAGAGGAAGATATGTTTGCATTCTTTTAATTGTGAGACGGAACTGTCATCTCTGTCTTGTCATGGAGCACAGTTTAAACTTTTGAAAAAGAGACAAATGTTTGTTTGCAGTGTTTGAATAACGTTCCTGTCTCTCTACAACCTCCTGTGTTTCTGCGCAAATCTGTGACCCAAGCATGACAATATAAAAATAACCATATAAACATATGGTTTCTACTTCGCGGATTTTCTTATTTCGCGGGTGGCTCTGGAACGCAACCCCCGCGATGGAGGAGGGATTACTGTATTACTTACCCATGAACTTGAGGTGCATGAACTTCATATCTTGATCTTAAACGTTTTCTACAATAAGTTAATGAATGTGTCTTGATTAATTTTTAGTTAAACTGGTTGTTTCTGATAGTGATGATTAGTGTTGTCCTTTTCTTCTAAGTTTGTTCTTAATTTTTATTTGTATGAGTGTCTCCAAATCAAATTCCATACAGCTGATATTGTTGTAGTAATAAAGTTTCTTTTCAAAAAAAACTTTAATGTAAACAACAATTCCATTGCTATGCCTCAGTTCAGTGTTAAATTGTGTACAGCAATTAATGAGAAGCATAAGAAATTTTTACTCCGTTGTGAAATATTTTATTGTAGGTTGTACCACTAGATGGCACCATACCAGCACTTAACCCTACACACAGACACTGGGACACACCAAGCAGCAGTTTAATCTCTTCTTTTTCCAATAAATAGTGCCAAAGCACCTCCACCACAATAAACAATTAAATCAATCACAATATTAATCAAACAAATCTCTCCTCCACACCTCCCAGCAAGCTCTGTCCTGTGCCTCCCAACTCCAGCTCACCTGCTGGGTCTCCAACAGTCCTTTTAAATAGTTTTTGACCCGGAAATGCTTCTGTTCTTCCTCCCACATGCCTTGCCAGTACTTCCGGGTCAGCTGGAGAATTCTGGTTTTAATCAGCCTGGAAGTACTTCGGGGCTTCCGTTGTCATAGTCCATTAATACTTCCGGGCTAGGTGAGAGTTTGTTCTCCCACCAACTTCCCACAGCATCCCCTAGCGGCACCCACGATACCCAGCAGGGCTGAGTTGCTGAACTCCAAGTCCCATAGTGCCCTTCGGGCATCTGGGGCACCGCTGCAGTCCAGGGAAGCTGCCATCTACCGTTGTGGTGTGAGACAGTGTCCTTGATAAGATGCATTACCCCATCTTTCTATTACTGGGGTGTCCTGGCCGGGATAAACTGCCGGCCATCCCTTACAAGGTGTAATAAGACAAACAACTTTACAGTGAGACTTTACTGATCAAAGCAAATGTACTTAAATACAGAATGATGTAGTTACAGACGTTTACGCAAGTATCATGTTCCCTGTCCTCACTTATAACAAGCACTTGGACATAGGCAGTTAATGGATGTGTTGACCAAATTGTGGATGGACATACAGTTTACATTAAAGAATATTCAGATCTAACATCTGTGTGTTCACATTGCAATGGACTGGTGCTTGTGCCCTAGGCTCTAGTTTTCCTATGACCCATTTTGGTGAGACGAATACACTGAATTATTGAAAGTGCTTAGCATGAAAAGGCTACAGGTAATATACTGAGTATATAGAGATCAAATCATTACTGTCCACAAATATGACGGAGAAAAGGAACATTTTTTTTACAACATGCAAATACCAACTCTTTTTGCAACACAGAACATTAATAATACAGTATTACATATAATAAACATTTACAATGCATACTGGTAATTTTTTATTCATAAGATAAATTGTATTGAAACACTAGGAAGAAATTTCACTTTTTATTGTCATTGTTGGCCTTTTCCCCTGGTTATGAGTTTTGTCAGATTTCAAGTTTCACTACAGGCTCACATCTCCCAAACTACGACGGAATAGGAGCACAGATCTTTAATCTGAATCCAAATTACTGCTTTTGTTCTATCAGACCAATTGCATCTTTATGTTATAAATTTGTCATACGTTACTGTAATAATTCATTTAGCTTAACTTACTATCATTTGCAAAGCTTAGAAAACAATGCAAAATAGTCACTCTTTACCTGTAACCTCAGAGTCTAATGCTTTTAAATTGTCGTGTGCTTTGTGATAAAACTTAAGGGGTTAAGTAGCTATCTTAGTTTGCATTGCATAAAAAGTATTTCATATGCAACCTCAGTTGCTCAGTGCCATTCTTTGTCTTGTGCTTTAAAATAAAACCTTTGCTTTTCCGAAGTCAAGCACTTCTCATAAGATAACAGGAATTCTGTCTTTACTGAAGACAAACAGTGGTTTGTTGCTGATGCAGATGTGAATTCCTTATGGCACATGCTCCAGTTTCCTACATTGTAAATTTACCAGGAAAGTGAAGGGTTTGTTAGTTAAAGGATCAGGCAGGAGCCATATCAACATAACTGACGAGGTTTAATACACAGAAAGCCAAGAAACTCGTGACAAAAGTTGAAGTCCAACAATAACACAGCAAAGGTCACAACCAAGAAGATGTTTGTTGCAAAATAACTGCAAGAATGTAATGATGTAACATGTTGCAATGCTTCTTAGTAGGTGCAAATCTAAACAAACTGGTGGTGGTGTTTGTTAAAGCAAAAAATTAATCCAAAATGTCACCAAGTGATGTCAATAAAATGATGATAAAAATAAATAAAACTTTCAGCAGAAACAGTTAAATAAAAATGCAATAGCGTTGACTCGAAACTCACTTTATGACATAAACTTTAAAGTCATGCCATTTTTTGCCACCAGCTTTGTTTGTGACAACCGGTCTCCTGCAAAACGTATACCTCATTTTATTGATGAAGAAGCTTCCTTGAAGATAAAGCAGTGACATAAATACAATATATTTAAAAAAACTGTACATTTATTTCTAATCTGTTTATCCAGTTTAGTGTAGCATCAGATACAAGGCAGTATCCAATCTCTGGACGGGCACCAGTCCACCACAGGGCACCCCCGCAATGTCCAAGATAGCTGGGAGTTTGGGATGCAGGGCAGAACCTTTTGAGCATGTCAGATCATCCTGACATGGACCGTGTTGTTATTTTTTAAAATGTACTTTGGTAGCATTTTAAAAGTCAAAACTACATTGGCAATTATTTTATATTTTACTGTAGAGAAAAGCCAAGCAAAATGACACCTTTTATTGGCTAACTAGAAAGATTACAATATGCAAGCTTTCGAGGCAACTCAGGCCCCTTCTTCAGGCAAGATGTAAATTGAACATGGGAAAAGTGTAGTATAAATTAAATGTATTATTATTATTATTATTAAGAAGAAGAAGTATAATAATGATAAAAATAATAATTGTGATGAACTCATTTAGCATTATTGTTTTCTGAACTGATTCATTCCTTTACAGAGCATTGGGTGTAAGCAGGAACCAACCCAGCAATCTTTTACATACATTATCAATAGCAGGTGCCATCACAATGTTCTTTTCAAGTAAATATTATACTCCAGTATTAAATTTACAAATCAAGTATTAACAAAAAAGAAAGAAAGAAAACAAAGCAAATACAGAAAAACAAAAAACTCCAGTATGCGCCCACAGAGATGTCTGACAAATTTTAAAGAGCAAATTTCAGAAGGAGCTGAACACATGAAAGCAGTTTTACTGTAAGGCTACAGAGAAGGATGCATGGAAAAGTAACAGTAGAGGGAAAATGAATCATATTTGGGTGGGTAGGGCTTTTCAAAGTCTAATCTGTGTACTTCTGTATGTAGTGTCGAGGTGACAGTGCTGTCACCTCAGTAGCACAGAGAGCTGAAGCTTGTTAATGAGGGGACTGCAGCTGAAAAGCCAGAGGGAACAAATCAAGTCAAGTCAAGTCAAGTAGAGCTTTATGGTCATCCTAACAATATACTTACAGTACACAGTGGGACGAAATATCGTCCTCCAGAGTCAAAAGGTGCAGTACACAAGATATATATATATATAACTAAAAAACATATACAGTATTAAGTAGTATTATGTAATCCAGAGAGTGTGTGGAGTAAAGAGTCCAGTGTGGAGGAGGGCAGCATGGTGTTCAGGGAGCCGGACTGCTTGGGGAAAGAAACTATTGCACAATCTCGCAGACCTGCTCCTGATGCTGCAGAGTCGTCTTCCAGATGGAAGAGGAGGTAAACAGTTGGTGGGAGGGGTGGTGGGGGTCACCATGATGCTAGTGGCTTTATGAAGGCAGCGTGAGGTGTAGATCTCCTGCAGACTGGGTAGAGAGCTGCCAATGATGCACTCAGCAGTCCGCACAATTCTCTGAAGGGCTTTGCGGTCGGAGGCATGGCAGTATCCATACCAGACTGTAATACAGCTGGTCAGGACGCTCTCTATGGTGCCTCTGTAGAAGGTGGTAAGTATGGGTTTAGGGAGGTGCATCTTCTTCAGTCGTCGCAGGAAGTAAAGACGCTGCTGGGCTCTTTTTGTAAGATTGGTGTTTTTGGTCCAGGACAGGTCCTCTGTGATATGAACACCTAGGAACTTGGTGCTCTTCACTGTCTCTACTGTGACACCATCAATGTTGAGTGGGAGATGGACAGCCTTTGTCTTCGTGAAGTCAACAATCAACTCTTTTGTCTTTTCAACATTAAGAGACAGATTATTGTCTTTACACCAAAGTGCCAACCGTTCCACCTCTTCTCTGTACGCCGCACCATCGTCATTCTCAATGAGTCCCACTACTGTAGTGTCATCGGCGAACTTGATAATGGGCCATCAGTCCAGACCTGAACATCAAGACAGATTTAACTGGTTATTTCAGGACTAAATTTTACGCAACTTTCACTTGCGGTTTTTGTATTAAAATGAAATATTTAAGTAATGCAATGATACGTATATCCCCAAATGTCAGTGACTAATGCAGATTCAGCTCTATCATCCTATAATTATTTTTCACCTACCTATTGTCATGCTCTGTTTCTGTGTTTACATTTCATGTGTATGTTGTTTTAATGGATACCAAGAAATATTATATTCTGGCAAGTACTGTATGTACAGCACATTCTGTTTTGCACTAATGCCAATAATATACTGTAGCATGACTGACAAGGAGAAGACATCGGCAGGATAAGTGCCATGCCAGAGGCCGTGAACATAAAGCATTCCTAAAATGTTGGCCTATCAAAGGCTTGAGGCTCAGTTCTGATGATGGCAGTCCCTTCTTTTGAATGTTATGATCCTGAATGTGCAACTGACTGAGGCGTTTTTTTTTCTTTCTTCAGATAAAAGCACAAGATTAGACAAACTTACAATTAGTGGACTCCGCAAAGCAAGAAATCAAGGCGTTACTGTTTTTTTCAGACCCGAGCATGCTGAATCTTATTTCCTTAATTATTATTTTGCTGATGCCTTTATCCAAGGCAACTTACATCAGTTATGACACAATTTTTTACATTTCTTTTGGTTTTTCCAGTTGGAGCACAGGCAGGTCCAGTGAGCTGCTCACAGTCACACTGTGTCATAAAGACATACATACTCACTTACACAGTCAGGCTGGCCGGCCAGATGAAGCTATCTTTGGACTGGAAGAGGAAGCCCAGGATACTCACTGCAATTTGCAAAGAAAGAAAATCACCTACAAACTTCATGCTGGCAATGGTGTCTGAGGCGTGCTAGTAACAATTTCACTGTATGCTCTACACATGACAACAATTTTGAACTTCAACATTTGAGTGCTACAAAAAAGGTATCCCGCTTGGAGTCAAGCCAGGGTTCAAAGTTGGATTAAAGCATTGTTAAGGTCAAGCCATCAAATTCATTTCTTTTGTAAGGGCTTTTTAAACATCCACTAAGCAGTGTGGATAATAGCTTTCAGGAGTAATCGAAAAGTTATATTACTCCTTTGTAATGGTCTATAAATGATGTAAAGTGAAATAAAGCAAGTTTCCTAAATTAAACCTTTATGCATGGTATTGGTTGGCTATACAAAGCTGAGCATTGTAATTTGTTTTGTTCATGGCTGAGTACCCAGAATTTACAATTTTATGCTCTTTAAATGGCTTCCATTTGAATGTTCTGACTGCTTTGTTGCCAATGTAATTGTTGTCGGGAGAGACTGAGACTCCTTTCAAGTAGCTTTAACGCAGAAACGCTCCGCTGCTTTAGAAAGAAAAGCATGTACTGTGTAATTTCTGTGTGAGTAAATCATCAGAACAATTGATTGAAAGAAAAAATAATCTCTGTTAAAAGGACACAAACACATGGAAGTAGTCAGTGTAATTAGGTTGAAAAAACACAGTCTTGATAATATGTTATTAAATTAATGAGAAATAAGTTGAAATGGCCCAGAGTCTTTTGAATGAAACCCTTCATTTGAGTAAATTGCTTGAAATTTTGACAATGCCGTTTTTCCTTAACTTCATATATTTTAATTATTGGCCAGAATGAAATTTGTGTCATCTCACAGTTTTCTGGACAGACCAGTTGTATAACATGCATGTTCATCCACACCTACTGAGCAAATTCTTTGGAACACTCTACTAATACTTTGTAGGGCCTGCTTTTGCTCTGAAAACCGCCTCAGTTCTCTGTGGCATGGATTCCATGGAACATTCCTTTAAAATTCTGCTCCATATTGAAATGACTGCATCACACAATGTCTGCAGATTTGTCAACTGCACATTTATGCTATGAATTTCCCATTCTACCACATGCCAAAGATTCAGATCCAGTGACTGGGAAGGTCGTTGAAGAACACTGAACTCATTGTGATGTTCATAAAACCAGTCTGAGATGACATTTGGTTTGTGACATGGTGCATCATCATGCTGGAAGTAGCCATTAGAAGATAGGTAAATTGTGGCCATGATGGGATACACGTGGTCAGCATCAATACTCAGATAGGCCACGGCATTCAAGCAATGATTGGTATTAACAGGCCCATAATGTACTAAGATAACATTTTCCACACCATTACTCCTCCACCAGCTTGGACTGCTGACACAAGGCAGGTTTGGAGCATGGATTCCCTACCAGTATGTGTGCCTCAGCAACAATCGAGATTCATCGGAGTAGCCTACATTGTTCCAGTCTTCAACTGTCCAATTTTGGTGAGTCTGTTCCCACCACAGCCTCACCTTACTGTTCTCGAGTGACAGAAATGGAAACCAAAGTAGTCTTCTGCTGTTGTTGCCCATTTGCTTGTCTGCTCCCCACAGTTGTACAGAGTGGTTATCTGAGTTCCCGTAGCCTTTCTGTCAGCTGTCCCCTGATTTCTCTTATCATCAAGGCATTGTTGATGTACAGGTCTTCCTCATAATTTCCTCAGCAGGTGGTATGTATTCATTAGCCTTTTAGAATCACATTCAGGTTTATAAAAACGGAGAGGCCTCTAGGTCTGTCAGACTTATTTGGCTGTCTTTTAGCTTGTGAGTCCTCTTTAGCGCTCACCTTTTTTTACAAGATTTTCTCTCTGGCGTTAAGAACTGAGAACTTGGCAATTATAAAATTAAAGCATAAGAATATAAAAAACTTTTCTTTTCAAAAGAATAGGTCATTGTCCATTTTTTCATGATAAAAATGACATAAAGCTGTTAAGGCTGCTTTCAACAGCGCCACATGGTAATTTCATTTCTCTCACTACAGTTTTCTGTAAAGAATTATTTACAGACCTTTGTATGAATTTATACACAATTATGTTCACCTGCACCCCATGTTCTTGATGAAGAACTCTTTTACATAATGGCAGGTATCAACCCTACTAGGTTTAATATATAACATGTAGGGATAATTTGATTTTAGTCTTGTGCATTAAAGCGTGTGAGGGATGTCTGACATTCTTGACCAGCCAGGACGCCTTCAAGATGGAATAACAAAGGGAAACAGCATGCATAGGGCATTGTCTCCCCCAGACTGCTAGATGACAGCCCACCATGAGTTGTGGCAGCACCACAGTCTCCCATAGGCCATCATAGGAACTGGAGTTCCTGGACTCAGCCCTCTTTGTTTCCATGGGTGCCACCAGGGGGTGCTGCAGGGACTGGGGAGTTCTATCTTGTCAGGCTCTCACCTCACACAGAAGTCCTTCTGAGCTACAATTTCAGAACGCTGGAAGTGCTTCTGTGTGTAACATAAAAGGAGCTTCCTGCCACTCTTGAATCAAGCCTGAATCGGGAGATAGGAGACTGAAGCTTTCATGGAGGAGTGGAGGCAGTGACAGAGAGTGAGTGAGAGAAGGCAGAGAGAAAACAAAGCATTGCTGTGTGTTTGCTGTATTGTGCTTGGTGCAGTGGGAAACACTTACAGAGAAGGGCTTCCCACGAATAAACACTTCTTTGTGCTTTTACACTTGTGTCTGAGCCTTTGTGTCTGAGGGCTTGAGGAGGTGGAGAGACAATCTTTTATGTTATTTTAATTGTATGTATACAGCAGCAAAGCTTTTGAATAAATAACACTTAAATTGAAAGCCTTTTAGTTTCCTGGAAATGGGAAAGAATTTTGTCTATCATTTCAACAGGCCTTTAAATACTATTATATCACTAACCACAACAGAATTTAAAGACATGCAACAGAGAGAAAAGCCAAGCAAAATGACACCTTTTATTGCCTAACTAAAAAGATTACAATATGCAAGCTTTCGAGGCAACTCAGGCCCCTTCTTCAGCAAGATGGGGCCTGAGTTGCCTCGAAAGCTTGCATATTGTAATCTTTTTAGTTAGCCAATAAAAGGTGTCATTTTGCTTGGCTTTTCTCTACATTCATAATGGCTAACACGGTACAAACACCCTAGTACTAAAGACATGCAACAATAAATGATTTCAAAACAATGCACTTTATTTGAGTGGTGTAAAGCACCTTTAACATCTGCGTAGTTATTTACACATCAGACATTTCTTTTTCCAGGATTTTGGTTTAACTGTTGTAATAAAGAACACAAACAATCATAAAGGCTTGGGGTTTCTGGCCCCGTATACTGTAAAGTAGTTGTGGTCAGTGTTTTTCCCGAGTTACAACAGACAAAAATGGTAGTGACAGGCGGACAATTTATGGGGTGGGACTGGAAGCAGGCAGACAGAATGCTGGGAAGGAACCATGGTGGCAGATGGGAGTAATGATGTCATCAGAAGGGGACCAGAGGGAAGGAAGGGACCCAGAAGTGGCTGGGTTCTGTTAGCGAGTCCGGGTGAATTCATGGCAGTGATGCTTCGTTCTTTCTGCGGAAATAAAGAAAGAAAGGTTAGTACCCCATCGTTGTCCCCTGGTACGATATGCCACGGTGCTATTTGGTTCCCTATGCGCTCATGCATGACATTGTATACTTTAATGATAAAGTAAATCAGTGTTTTGTTTGAAACTACTGCTGGAGATTCTGGGACAGGACACCAGCTGCCATAGGGGACACTCATCCACACACTACGCTTACACTGGGCAACCTAAACCTGAAATCTTTACATCTCAAATTAGTTTCTTGGTGAAGCCTACCAGAACAAACTCTTTTGACTCTTGTGAAATATGCATTGTATCTTTATTATCATGGAGTGTTGCTAAAAGTATTAGTGTTAAGATAATGTGCTCTGCCATACTGATGGAAAGCATTACAGTATATAAAATATGTAAACTGCATATTAATGTGCACCTCAAGAGATGTTTGCAAAAATGTATCTTTAATTCATTTTACTTGAAAGACCTCTGCTTTATCCACACGTATTCCTAATGTTATTGTTTTAAAGTGAATTTGAGAAAATAAGCATTTATAATAATTTCAATAATTTCTGTATCTTTCAGGATGATTCAGCCAAATCTGCAGACAAGAAGAAGAAACAAAGAGGCAAAAGGGGAAAATGAATTGTTTGATTTATTTGAAGGTTTTCTTTCTTCTTTATTCTATGCAGCAATGATGTATGAACTCAGTTCTCTTTCTTTGTAAAATGCAACTGTTTACCTCGATTGTTACTTTGCATTGGTAGGGGCCATATCTGCAAATCTAATTATTGAATCGGTTTTAGTATTTTTTAATTGTGTTTACTGTTGACAAAAACATGAACTCAGTCTAATATGAATTGTTCAATTTGCTTCTGACTAATTTTTGTTAGAGGGAATTATCAAATTGTACTATGAGTTGCATTTTATTGAATAAAGAGAACATTAAATAATGTAACTTCTCATTACAACTCCAGTTTTACAAAATTAGTATAGGCTCCCTCCAAATTATGCACAATTGCTACATACCAATTTGGGGATACACGGAAAGTCATTTAATTCCCTTTTTTGTCCTGCAAAACACAGTAAAGCTGAATTTTTGCAGTTTACCCAGACTGTGTCTGATGCTGATTTTCATGTGTGCATTGCTAGCAGTGATGCTCGATTGTCTGTACAGTCATTCCAAGTACACCTCACTGCAACTTGCGGAACGAAGCAGTGCTGGACATTCAAGGGTCTGTTTGTCACAGTCACAATCTGCTTGTGTGTTTTTGTGTATTACCTTGAGCATCATGGCTCCAAAGCAGAATGTGAAAGAGTTAGAAAAGCCCAAAAAAGAGTGAAAGACTAGTACTTTGAATGTGTAACTTGAACTGATAAAACAAAGGTAAACAGCCTTTTAAAAAAATGTTATTTAATGAAAGGATAATATTTTATTGGACTTTGCTTTGATGACTAATTTTTGTTGTTATACCCTTTTTTTTGGAATGGGTCTCTTTGAATTTTACGACAGGGTTGGGGGGGAAGTGCCTCAAACAGGTTTGGTAAGTGTTTCTCTGCTAAAGCCTCTCCCTCAACCCCTGCAGGGAACCCAGGCTGCCTAACTGCCAAGCTTTACCTTAACATATGGTTTGGAGGGCAGGTGTGAAGTTGTTCTATCTCCCCATTGGTCTGAAGTATGGCTATTTGGAACTGGCTTGTTTCAGAAGCCTTTAAGTACCGTGACGTCCTATTGGCTCTTGGGGTTGGATAGAAAACCTATAAATTTGCTCACTCCCTCACTTCCTCTCTCTCTTACCAAACTGATGAAGACCATCTCACACCATGAACTGAAAAGGACAACACAATGAAGAGCGCAGCTCGGCAGCCATATTGGGACAGGCATGCGGCCTGTTCTGAAGAAAGCTGGCCACAAAATGATGCCTTAACGAGAGACATTTTTAAGTAACTAACAAATCTGTATGTCGCCTGAAACTACACATCACCATTTATCAGGTTGTATGGTTGCCAATATTCAAATGTATTTTGCATATTGTTATTATTTATGAATATTATCAATAATACATTGTTTTATGTGTAACTTAACTCCTGCTTGTCTTTTACTACACCTAATTGCCTGAGGTTATAAATGTAGAAGGGAAGGTGGGGAGAAGTTATATACTATAATCCCTTAGAAACAGTTGAAAGTCTGGGAGATTTGAGGCATTCTGACAAAGGCTACATATTAATAATACAATAGAGGAAAGTAGAGTAAAATATTACTCTACCAAGACAAAACAGTGTCAAATTACATTTTTATACAGTATATGTATTTACATTTATTTATTTGGCTGACACTTTTATCCAGTGTGATTTATAAATTCTGAGATACAGTTGGTTACATTTCTTTCTGTTTTACCATTTGGAGCTCAGGGAGGTGAAATTACTCGATTTTGATCACACAGTGTCAGTAGCAGGATTTGAACCCACAACCTTAGGGTTAAAAGTGCAAAGCCTTATGCAATATATATATAAGCAATCAGACAGTAAAAAGTAGATGAGCTACAGAATTATCAGTAAAAGTAAATCTGCAGTAGTTGATATTGCACGTGCATACAGATCAAGAAAATGGTTATACTGTATGTGAGATGTATTTTTCCAAATCTGCTTATTCTTTTACTGGTTTCATGATTTGTAGGAAAATGGTAAGGCTCTTGAAAAGTAACTAGACATAGTCAAAAACCAGGAGATCAAGAATTACTGCAACCTAAACCAAAACATAAGACAAGATCAGAATGGAAGAAATCAAAAACAGTGGTATTTAGCTAACAGATCATTAACAAAGGTAATAGCAAGGATGGTTTTTGAATCTGTTATCTTAGATATGAATATGACCGCACATTTTATCCTGTTGTTTCATGACTGATGGTTCATTACCTCAGAAGGCACACCCCTGAAAATGAGAGCTCTAAAATGTTTGCAGAACATCCCAAAATAGTTCAGTATAACAAAATGAAACCATTAAGCAAAAAACTAATGTTATTGCCAAAATTCTCGGGGTAGAAAACCCCAGCCTAAATGCAAATTCATACCAAAAGAGCCAGGGAAGTTTGAAATAAAATTAACCAAGAAAAAATGCCCAACACCAGAGTTACCTTTTCCCTCCATATGAATTCTTATTGTAATATTTTTAATTATGTCTTAAAAGATTTTCAAAAAAGTCTTTGACAGATCCTCTAATTTGAGGAATTAGATTTTCTCTAATTGGAGATAATATGGAATGTCAGTTACCCACTGAGTCATAAAATGTGGGTTGGGATTCTTCTAGGATCAAGATAAGTCTGTGTGCTTGTACAGTAGTGGGGTATGGGCTATTACAATCAGTTTGTCCTTCTCCATTTTAAGTCCATCTGGGAGTATACCAAACACAGCTGTTAATGGGTTAGGAGTGTTTGTGACACCAAGACTGTCTGATAAGTATTTAAAGATGATTTCCAAAATGACGTTCAGCTTGAGTGTATTTCATGTATCGCTGACTTCCACTGCTTTACTGAGTTTTTAATTGAAAGGTCCTTTCCCTCCATACCCTAGAGCAGTGGTCCCCAACCTTTTTGACAGCAAGGACCACTTTATTAGATGCAAATTTTTCCACGGACCGGTCGTGAGATGGTTGGGGGGGGCAGTTTTATACACAATTTACATAACATTTCCATTATTATTAAAGTTATTAAGCAGTTCGCATACGTTTGCAATCTGAGATTTTTCTTCTTTTTTTGCATATAACAAAGACATATGCTTTACATTTGCCAATCCAACAGATTGCACATCACAGACATTAACACTGCAATCTTTTTTTCGTGTCTGCCGTTTCTATAGGAGGGTGACCATGAGTTAAATTCCAATGGATGTTTTTCAAATGTTGACAAGCAATAAGCAAAATGAATCACTGAAAACCACAGAAAACAAAAACAGCAAAAAAAAAAAAAAACAGTACGAGGAAAGTTCGAAGAAAGAGATTTTTTTTACAATGTTTTCTGTTTGGGGATCGTTGTGCAAACGTGCACAACTGAGCTGCGACCACAGATCTAACTGCTCTGTGGATGATTCGTTCAAGCATTTCAAGGTCACTTCGTTGTAATGAAAGCATCTGTTGAATGTACTTCGTAGTAACGTGATTTCTATAGACTCGCGTCATATGGGGAAACTGTCGGGACCATAAAAATACTTTGTTGTAATACTCTCTCACCTCAGTCTCTCTCCTCTCTCTGCACCGCTGCAAAGCCCCGCCCGTCATGCGTTCTGAAAAGTCTGAGTGAGTCGCCGTTGCCGGCAGTTCTCTCGCGGCCCGGCTGTCAGACGGCTGCGGACCGGTAGTGGGCCGCAGACCGGGGGTTGGGGACCCCTGCCCTAGAGGAGATTCATTGAGATATTTTTTTTTTATCATTGAGATGTTACCAGTATTGCCTCTGAGACAGGAATGGCAGAGAGTCCTGGACATTTGGGTAGGTTTCTTTTAACAAAATTTCTAATTTGAAAATACTGGAAAAATTGTGTTGCTGGAAAATTAAATTTCAAGTATAATTGTTCAAAAGATGCAAATATGCAAATATGTTATCTATATAGACTTCTCTAAGTATCGTTCTTTCCAAAGATTAAATACTGAGTAGGTTCGAGTGGGTTGAAAATTGTGTAGCAGAGTTACAGATAAAAGCTTTCCTGCCTTGAAGCGCATCCTTCATTGGTTCCATATTCTGATTGTGTGTATGTTTGCTGCCCAGTAATAAAATTGAAAGTTAGCTAGTGCCATGCCACCTTCTGTTTTAGGTCATTGTAGAATCATTTTTGAATGACTGGACATTTTGAATTCCAGACAAATTAGGTTATAATTGAGTCTAGTTTCTTAAAGAACAATTTGTTAATGTGTATAGGGATGCTCTAAAATACAAACAGAAGCTTAGGAAGGATGTTTATCTTGACAATTGTGATTCTCCCTGCTAAGGTGAGATATAAGGGTAGACCATCTGTTAACATCTTGTTTGATTTTTTCCATGCTGTTACCAAAATTGTGTTGAAAAATACCTTTATATTTACTTGTGAT
Source organism: Erpetoichthys calabaricus (assembly GCF_900747795.2). Taxonomy (NCBI): domain Eukaryota; kingdom Metazoa; phylum Chordata; class Cladistia; order Polypteriformes; family Polypteridae; genus Erpetoichthys; species Erpetoichthys calabaricus. The sequence goes on along the minus strand of NC_041399.2, from coordinate 67,580,730 downwards.
GTTTATTCCTAGATATTTAAACCTTTGATAGAGTGATCACATAAGTGTCCCATCTACTATTGTGTGCTGGAAAAAGCACAATTTTATTCAAATTAATTTTGAGTCAAGATGTCTTTTAAAATTCTGCTAGTATGTTAAGGACTGATGGTAAAGATATTTGTAGGTCTGATATATAAAGCACAATATCATCTGCGTAAAGTGGTATTTTCTGTTTCTTCTCTGATAATCCCCTTTACCTCTAATATATTTTAAAAAATGAATAGCCAATGGCTCAATCGCTAATGCAAAAAGCAATGATGATAGAGGGCACCCTTGTCGAGTAGCACGTTCTAGTCTGAAGTACTCTGAGTTAGTGTTGTTAATATGAACTGAGAGTTCTGGACTGGCTCAAACTGAATTTGTGCAAAGTGGTGAACAGATGGTCCCATTGGACTCTGTCAAAATCTTTTTCTGTGTCCAAGGATAGTAAGATCTCTGTTGTGTTAGATTTCATGGGTGAGTATTGTGAACGAGCCCCGGACACAGACAGGCAGACATGGTACGTTGCACCACCACACGTTTATTTACACTATATACAACAAAGTTCCGTGCCACACAAACACACCCCAAGACTCCCCCAAAGTCCAGGCTTCTCACACAGCCTTCTCTCTCTCTCTCTTCGTGGGCCACTCTTTTGCCTCCTCCCAGACCTCATCCTTCTCCTCACCCGACTCCAGTTGTTAATGAGGGGAGGCGGCTCCTTAAATAGGCAGGCGGCTGATGACCACACCCTTCCACCTGCCACAGTATATTACATTAAATGGACACCAATGGTTTGAAGCTAAGTGTGTGCCTTTAGTAAATCCAGTTTAGTCTTGTTATATTACAGAAAGAAGCACTTTCTCTGTCCTTCTTGCTAAAGCTTTGGAGAGTATCTTAGTGCTATTATTCAGGACTGAAATTGGTCTGTGATTCACATTCTAGTAAGTCCTTATTTTTCTGTAATAGTAATGGAGCTTATTTAGTTGAAGTTTTTTTTTTTTTTTTTTATAAATAACATTTCACTAGGTACCCACCAGGGCCTGCTGCTTTCTGAATTTGGAGTGAGTTTATAGCATCCAGTAATTCTGAGAGTGTCAGATGTTTGTCACATTCTTCTCCATTAAGCTGTGGTATTTGCCCTGTATCAAAAATACCTTAGATTGTACCTCATCATCTTCAAACATGTTGGAATAAAAGTACTTATAGTACTCCTTAAATGTGTAAGATATATTTTTATGGTGTATGATTTTATCTCAAGTTGCATTGAATTTCTGTTATTGCATTGCAAGATCTTATAAGTCATCTCTCCATGTTCATAATAATGATCATTTGATTTTTGTTGTTAAGAAACTAAATTCTGATTGTAGAGCCTGTCTGTTCCTGTAAAGTGTCTAATTTAGAAATGTGGCCTAATTACAATCTATTCTAGAAATCTCACTGATTAACTCTGATTCCTTCTTGGTCTCCATATTATTATTATGAGAGAGATATGAAATAATTATAATGTTTAAATGGCAGAACTTTGAAACAACCACAACTGTTCCTAGAGATGGCTGCCTGGACAAACTGAGCATTTGGGGGTGAAGGGCCATGGTAAGAGAGGTGACCAAAAACCAATGGTCATTCTGGCTCAGCTGCAGAGAACAACTGTGAAGACAGGATAAACTTCCAGCAGGACAACCATCACTGCAGTATTCCACCGATATGAACTTTATGACAATGAGTGACCAGACAGAAGCCTCTCCGTAAAAGACACATGACTGCCTCCTTTGAGTTTGTAAAGAACTGTCAGACTGTGAGAAGGAAGCTTGGCTGGTCTGATGAATCAAAGATTTAACTGTGGGGACTCAATGCTAAGCGTCATGTCGGTAGGACACCAGACACTGCTCAACACATATGAAATACCATTCCAAAAGTGAAGCAACTGGGACACTGGTGAGGTTTGGAAGAAAGTTGAATGGAGCAATGTACAGAAATATCCTTAATGAAAACCTATTTCAGAGTGTTCTAGACCTCAGACTGTGCTGAAGGAATGGCTTCCAACAGGACAATGATCCTAAGCACAAAGCAAAGATAACACAGGAGTGGCTTATGGACAGCCCTGTTAATATCGTTGAGAGGCACAGCCAGAGCCCAGATTTGATCCAATCAAATATCCCTAGTCAGACTGTTTGTGACTGACGTGACAATTACAGGTAGCTGTCATCTAGCTACTTAGGTTTTGTACATTAACATAAACGACAGTTTGCCAATCCATTATTCTCTCAAAAAATATAAATAAACTGAAAGCTGCAATAGTAACTGAAATCTAACATAAGAATGAAATACAATTACTTCATCTCTTTTACTTGTTATCACTGAAGCATTTCAATAATAGCTAGTGCAAGTATAACTTTTATAGAAGGATTTGTTACCTGTCTTTTTATTTCTGTAATCATTGCTCGGTAATCTGCTCTAATACCAGAATTATGGTGGATAATTTCAGAGTGCAAGCTGAAACGATTAGAGTTTACAAAAAAGAGAACACATCTCTAAATGTTTCATATTGACTGAATTCTCTGTTATTTCACAGCTTTCATAAAATATATATTAAAAAACAAAAATAATAACCATAGACAACGGTAGATTTCCTGATTTGTTGGGCTCATCGTATTTACCATCTACATGCCTTAATGGAAGCTTTTTTTTCCCCCTAAAAAGGTAAAAGACATTTTACTGTTACTGTTTGCCTTTATGGCTAGCATTGCATTACAATGTATCAAATAATACTTTGTATCTGTTTTAATATGTAAAATCTTTAATGAACCCTTTCCTTTGTTTTTACTGTTCTAAATATGTATTTGTTGATCATTTTCTAATTATCATATTTTCCTGTTTGCATTTTTGCCCTTTCTTCTATTTTCTTGGATTGGTAGTGCCTCCTATAGGTCTGTCTATCCCAAAACAACAGGAGCAGAAAAGGACAAAATCTAAATTGCTGTGTACCCCTTTGCAGTCCAGCAGGCCAGGGTCTCACAGATATATTTGCATTAAAGCCTCACCCATTTTTGGACAATGGTGCTCAAGCACACAACCTCTCCTTCTTGGTTCCTGCTGCTGTTTTTCTGTTTCTGGTGTCTCACCCACCCAAGCTGTACCAGTAAAACTGACAGCTGAGGTTGCACTCCACTTCACATCTCAATCTCAAGCTAGCTTTACCCTGACAGGTCTTTACACCTGCATCACCTTGGTCTTACCCTGATCCAAAACTCATCATCACTTTTGGAATCCACTCCATGAATGTCTGCAGTCAATAGACCATAGTGACTCTTCTGTCAACTCACATTTTAATATGTTAATGGCGCCAGACAGTGGGAACGTGTTGCATGTTGGTCAGACATAGGAAGTAAAAATGTTAGGTTTGAATACACAATGGGTGGTTGGAAAATCAAGAGTACACCTTATGAGAAGGATGTAGGAGTCATAGTAGACTCTTTGCTATCGACTTCCCGACAGTGTTCAGAAGCCATTAAGAAGGCAAACAGAATGTGTGTGGAACACAAGTCCACGGAGGTTATGCTCAACCTTTATAACACACTAGTGAGGTCTCATCTTGAGTACTGCGTGCAGATTTGGTCTCCAGGCTACAAAAAGGACATAGCAGTGCTAGAAAAGGTCCAGAGAAGAGCAACTTGGCTGATTCCAGGGCTACAGGGGTTGAATTAGGAGAAAAGATTTAAAGAGCTGAGCCTTTACAGTTTAAGCAAAGGAAGATTAAGAGGTGACATGAGTGAAGTGTTTAAAATTATGAATTGAGTTAGTACAGTGGATTGAGACTGTTATTTTAAAATAAGTTCATCAAGAACACGTGGACACAGTTGGAAACTTATTAAGGGTAAATTTTGCACAAACATTAGGAAGTTTTTCTTTGCACAAAGAACCACAGACACTTGGAATAAGCTACTAAGTAGTGTGGGAACAGTAAGACTTTAGGGACTTTCAAAACTCGACTTGATGTTTTTTTGGAAGAAATAAGTGGATAGGGCTGTTCTCGTCTAGAGTGTTCTAATGTGAACATACAACATTCTCCAGGCACTACAAGTAACAGAGCTGCAGAATGATCAGTAATAATATATCTTTAATGTGTACTAATTGGCAGTGTACATATGTACAGATCAAGAAATTGTACAGATCTATTTCATGTGTCTTTCTAAATTCTTTTTCTGTTACAGGGATGTCTTCAACTGGAAAATGCTAATACTCAATATTGTTAAAAAATAGTAATACTCTTTGTACTGTTAAAAATACTATGTAGAAAATACTAATAGTATGTAGAAATACTAATACTAATACTAGGTAGAAAATACTAATATTCCTACACCTACTACCACCTATCCAAGGTTGGCTATGCCTGTAGTTTTCGTAGCTGCTCTGTCTCATCACAGATACCACACTGTAATTTAAATCTCTTACTTGGATCTTTTTCTTCCTGTTTAAATAATCTGTGCCACTGCTTGTGACTCCACCACTGAGATTACCTCCTAAATTTCCTTTCACAATGTAGCGCCCATCAGTCCTTGAATTAATTTGTTGGAGTAGCAGGATTTAGTTCACCATTAGGTAAATCAGATGTATACTGTCCTTCCACAAATAATAAAAGCCTAGGAAGAAGGTGAAGCCTGAAGATTAAGTAATCAGACAAGAAGAGAACACCACTTGTAATACTGAAGGTAATTCAAGACCAGACATTTTATGCCAGGGGAGCTTTGAAAACCCAATTTATGGCACCCTGTGTCATGGTGCCCACAAGGCCTGGCCTACAGATGTGCCCCTTAGGCATGTCAAGAAAAATAATTTGGAAGACAAGAGACATCAACATCTGCAGCTAGAGCTCAAAACTAGAACCATAACCTTAATCAATGAATGAAGCATTGAACTCAACTGCTAATCCATACCCCATTAACAAGTAGTCAATGTGAAGTATGAGGAGTAGACACAAGATGTTGGACACCTTTAAAGATCCAATTAGTACCAACCAAATTTTGAGAAGATAAACCAAACAAACAATGGTGGAGGACCCAATTACACATGAAGCCATTTTTTAAAGACCATATATAGAAGAAGAAGCTCAGTTGACAAGCAGATTATCTGAACTAAATACCATTGGAGAGTGTTGAATTCTCAGTGTTCTGCTAAACAGATTTTGCATCTCTGACTGCACCATGATCCCAAGGTAGGCCCGAATGAGTGCAGTCTAAAGGAAGATCTGGTGACTTAACCATAATTAAATACGCAATGATGACGTGCGAGTGAAGGAATAAACAAACCTGGAGGAGTGTGAATGAATGTTTGGAGCTTTGCTTGAATCTTCAGTCCCAGGCTGTTTCAGTGATCTTAATGGATTGACATCTTCAGACATTAAATCCACTTTCATTTTTTTCAGAGTGTTGATTGTTGTTTTTGCCACCTTATTCCTCTTATGCTTATACAGTTGATCTTCATAGCATTAGTCTCGGGGAGAATGCCTTATAGTTTGCATGTCCCAAGCCACTTTAAATTAGGGGTCTCCGATACAGTTCTGGTATAGCCCCATTGGGCTATGTCGGCCAACCAGTGACCAGGCGCTTGCTGACAAATACTTTACCTAGATGTGTGTGCTGGTGTCCCACTACTGGAAGAAGTTTTCTTTGATTTTGTTAAACCATCTTCAGAAGAGGGGAATGTAAAATGTCTGTTTTTTTTAGAGAAAGAGGTAACCCTGCTAGGAACACAAAGCTTCTAATAACCTAGAGCTGGATGCTAATAATTACTTTGCTGCAATTGTGCCTAAAATAAACACTTTCTTCTTCTATTTTAATTTTTTTTTCAAAAATCAGAACATTAGAGTAGCATTGTACTAATCAAATATAAAGGATAACATACCAGATACATCCATTTACTTCAAATTAAATTATATAAAAGTAAAGGAAAGATATAAAGCAAAAATCTTATTTAATCCCCACCCAAGAGAAAAGAGAGACACAAATTAAAAGGAAAACAAATCATCTATACAGTATATTTTTTCAAGAAATGATACATCGATTAATAATATTAGAGAGTCAATCATAGGCCCGAATGCCTATTTTAAAATAATATTAATGAATTCATGCTATGTTTTAAAAATGTTTTGGAGATATCCTCTAAGAGAGAGTTCTCCTGATTTGAGGTCATGTAATGTTTAGTGTTGCATACCCACTGAGTAACAGAGGTGGATTGGGAGTCTGCCAGTTACGTCTGCCAGGATACGTCTATAAACACTCCGTTAAAAGGATGGGTCAAGGGAAGGTAAAGATACAGTATGTGGAGATAAAGAGAAATTATAATTTAAAGATGTATAAGGGTAAATCTAAAAGCAAAGGCAATTTGAAAAGACTGCAGTAACCTCAACCAATAGAAGCTGAAGCAATACCACATGTTTGTGATGGCTTATGGGTAGTTCAAATACACACAGTGGGCACTCTGCCTTTTGTTTTATTGAAGCCAAGGTCAAATTAGCATGGACGCCATGCTGTAGGATTGCACCATTGTTGAATATCATAAAAAAAGAGAAGGAGAACCAGTGAACTGATGAAATGAAAACAAGAAGCTGAATTCATTTTATCAACCAATAAACAAGATTGGGAGAACAGACCCAATTTAGACCACCCATTCAGAGGCTTCTTTATATTAGCAAATACAAGAAGACAGTTGATGCAGGCAATCACATAATTTGTTTTATATATATACAAGGGCGCTCCGCACCCTGATCGTTTCGCTCGCCCACCCCCGGATTTGGTTTACTGGATATACAATTTAAAGAGATTGTTATTTTCATGGTAATTGTTAAATATACATTATTTTCACTTTTACTTTAAAACTTTTGTAAAAAAAATACTGTACTTGTCCTTTATTTCCGGCCCCGGGCATGGTTAAATCTCTGTCTCGCCGGATGTATAACGCTGCTCGTGTTGTGAAGGGGGCACGGCTGAACGCATGCTAAGGAGAAGTGGTTGGATCATCTGCTAGCTTGTTGCTGCTGCTGGCGAGCTGAGTATTCTGCTTGTTGCACTGCGCATCGATCATTTCAAAGCCTGTACAGCAGCTGTCATTTTGCCACTTCGCGTATCTGCCGCTCACGTTGTGATGGGCGGGGGGGGAGGTGGGGGGGTCGTTCTGGGGATGGGGTTTGGCTGAACGCATGCTAAGGAGAATCGGTTGGATCATCTGCTGGCTTACTGCTGCTGGCGAGGTGCGTATTCAGCTTGTCAATTGTCGTTGTTTTAAGAGCTGGGAGCACGTGAAGTGTGTCTGCCAAAAGCATTCCAACAGCTGCTAGGTTAGATGTCCGTGAACTTGTTTTAAACGTTGTCTTACTGTCTTGTCTCGCGTGATGTTAATTAAAGTGTCTCTCGCAGGACGTCAGAATGTCTTCCGAGAACATCACGTCTCATCTCCCTAGTCTCCCTTCCAAGATTTTTTTTATAATAGAGAGACAGAGAGAGGACTGAGGGAGAGAGTGTGTTCAGGACATTATCTCCCCCGAGACACTAGAGCGCATACCCCAGGGGGTTGCTGGGGCACCATGTATTCCCACAGGGCACACAAGGAGCTGAAGTTCTCTGCAGCCCTGTTGGGTTCTGTGGATGCCACCAGTGGGAGCTGTGGGGGCTGCAGAGCCCTATTATTTTGCTAATGGGCCACCCGCTGTGCACCCAGGTGAGGCTTAAAAAGAGCCAGCTGCTACTACTCCAGGAAGCCAGAGTCGGGAGGGAGAGAGAAGGAGCTTGCTGGAGGAGGATTGGAGATGAACGAGAGAGAGCGAGGGAGAAAAAGAAAAGAAAGTACTGCGTTTATCTGTACAGTAATCCCTCCTCCATCGCGGGGGTTGCGTTCCAGAGCCACCCGCGAAATAAGAAAATCTGCGAAGTAGAAACCATATGTTTATATGGTTATTTTTATATTGTCATGCTTGGGTCACAGATTTGCGCAGAAACACAGGAGGTTGTAGAGAGACAGGAACGTTATTCAAACACTGCAAACAAACATTTGTCTCTTTTTCAAAAGTTTAAACTGTGCTCCATGACAAGACAGAGATGACAGTTCTGTCTCACAATTAAAAGAATGCAAACATATCTTCCTCTTCAACGGAGTGCGCGTCAGAGAGAGAAAAACAAACAAATCAATAGGGATGTTTGGCTTTTAAGTATGCGAAGCACCGCCGGTACAAAGCTGTTGAAGGCGGCAGCTCACACCCCCTCTGTCAGGAGCAGGGAGAGAGAGAGAGACAGAGAAAAACAAAGTCAAAAATCAATACGTGCCCTTTGAGCTTTTAAGTATGCGAAGCACCATGCTTCAGGAAGCAGCTGCACACAGAAGGTAGCAACGTGAAAATAATCTTTCAGCATTTTTAGACGAGCGTCCCTATCGTCTAGGTGTGCGAACAGCCCCCCTGCTCACACCCCCCTACGTCAGCGCAAGAGAGAGAGAAAGTAAGTTGGGTAGCTTCTCATCTGCCAATAGCGTCCCTTGTATGAAATCAACTGGGCAAACCAACTGAGGAAGCATGTACCAGAAATTAAAAGACCCATTGTCCTCAGAAATACGCAAACCAGCAAAAAATCCGCGATATATATTTAAATATGCTTACATATAAAATCCACAATAGAGTGAAGCCGCGAAAGGCGAAGCGCGATATAGCGAGGGATCACTGTACTTTATTGTACTGTGCTGCTGTGGGGAATGATAGGGAAGTGATTTCCACTAAATAAACATGTTGTGCTGGAACTTGTGCCTGGTGTCTGTCTGTGTTGGGTTTGGGCAGTTGGTACACCCCCTGCAACCCACAATATACATACATATATGTGTGTGTGTGTATGTGTATATATATTGTGGCAGGATGCTGGGGGTCAGACCCAGCTGGGTTGTTTGGAAGGACCGGGAGGCAGACTATACTTTCCCTGAGCCACGAGGGGGCAACCGCCCTGGATAGTGTGGGGACCACGGGGATGGAGCGTGGAGGCTCAAACCCATTGGGGCTCGTAACCACTGCCAGGGGGCACCCCGCGCCTCATTGAGCCCAAGATATCTGCACTTCCGCCACACCTGGGAGGGTTGATGGAGGACCTTCCAGGGACTCACAGAGTGCTTCCGGGTGTGGGTGACTGGTGTGGGAGCACTGTGTGTGTGTGGGACTTTAATTGTAAATAAAACGTGTGTTTTTTAGAACTGCGGTGTCTGTCTGATGGTGTTCGGGCTAGTTCTCACAATATATATATATATATATATATATATTGTAATAAAAGACAGACAATGATCAAGGTTTGGGGTTTTTAGCCCCATATACTGTAACAAAAAACTTGGGTCCAATAATATTTCCAAAAATCATAAGACAAAAACAGATGGTTGGGCGGACAATTTAAGGTGACGGACCGGTAAATTAGAAATGAGGAATGCTGGGAAGGCGTGGTGGTGTGTGGGTGTTTTACGTCATCATTGGGGACCAGAGGAAAGAAAGGAACCTGGAAGTGTTGCACTTTGGGCTGTCCGGGCACGGCTATGGCGGCGGCGCTTCGTCCTTTCTGTGAGGAAAGAGAGAGAGATGTTAGTACGCTGCCTTTGTCCCCTGGCACAACTTGTCGCGGTGTGTGTCGGGTCCTTAAGCTGCTCCCCATGCGCTTGTGCGTGCCTATATATATATATATATATATATATATATATATATATATATATAATCATATCTATTATATTAAAAAATCTTGGGTCGAGATGTAATCATCTTGGAGAGACACTTTCAAGTCCTGCGAGACTTCTTGCACATCACGCCCTACTTACAAACAATTTCTCGGAGACATTTTAACGTCCCACGAGACAAGGAAGTGAGACAAAAGGACAGCTGCTGTACAGGCTTTTAAATGATCGACGCACAGCACGACATGCAGATCACGCAGCTCGGTAGCAGCTAGCAGACAGCCAGCAGCTGATCCGTCCGCATCTCCTTAGCGTGCGTTCAGCCCCTCCCTTCACAACGCGAGCAGCAGAGACACGAAGTGGCTAGCGTGAAGCATTTCCCCAGGGGTGGGGGATATGGGGTGGGCTAGTGAAGCGAGTAGGGGGCACAGACCCCTATTACATGTAAAGTTTATTTATTTTATTTGATTTTATTCATATTTCGGCAAGACAGCTTCTAGGAAAAAGATACATATCTCTCACATAACGTATGAGGCAGGGAAGTGAGATGAGTCAAGTCTGACACAATGCTGAGGTGCTGATGTGCCCTATTTGGTCAGGGTCATCAGGGTCAACAGCTATTTCAAGGGTTCCCAAGCAAGCAACCTCTGCAGTCAGCAAACCAACATTACCTAAGTTTGGAGGTTGCAGGTTTAAAGAGAAGGTTTAAAAATCAAACAACTGTGTGGAACTCCAGAGCTCACCTATGGACAGATGGAAGACATTGTTCCTGCCTGTGCCTAGGACAAAATGCTTTCCCACAAACTCTGTCAAAGACTGGACAAGCGCCAGAAACCTCAACTGCATCACACTTTGGAGTAGAGCTCTTCTTTGACTATTTTTTAAGTGTGATTGTTAAACTGATATTAAACTGAAGCTAAAATATAATCTTCCTTTAGTGTTACTGATTCTTCCTTTTAGAATCATCACCATACCTCTAGGGAATGATATACTACTTTATTTTATTTATTTATATGTTTATTAGTGATATAGTAAAGACTGAAATCTCTAACAAACCTCTTCCCAGGGATCATGTGCCCCCTGCTGGATACAGGGACGACCTTGTTGGGTTAACCACATTGTCAGCAAGGCCCTAACCCCCAAACACGATCACGGCAAGTCCCAGGTTCAAATAATGGAAGGTTTATTTATCAAAATACTCCAAATGTAACCCAAGCACAAATACACAGGTTCTGTCTCTCTCCACTATACCTCTCCTTTTACCACCGCACTGCCCTCCTCCAGTTGAGTATAACTCCGACTCGTCTGGATAAGGAGTGTGGTCCCTTTTATTATGGTCCCATAAATTGGGGAGCGCATCTCCCTACAGTGCCCCTTTGTGCCACCCAAGGTCCCCAGCAGGGTTGTATTGCTGGACTACATCTCCCAGCATTCCATGCTGGTTCTGGAATGGGCACCTTCATGGAGGGCTGCTGTCATCTAGCATCTGGGGGGAATAGAAAGTCCCCAGTGACTCTTCCACTTCTGGTGGGCTCTCTGTCCCTCTGTTCTGGCCATCTCTTCCAGGTCTGGTTCCTCTCTCTTCCCTGGTCAGGATGCCTGTTTGCCTTTAGGAGCCTCCTGTCCAAGAAAGGAACCATCACCTCTTCTGGCTGGTTTAAGTTAATATTGCTTTTTGTTGTTTAAAATTAGTCCTTTCAAAAATGCTACTGTGTTAAAATTGCATTGAACTGAAATTAACTCAGCTTTTTTTTCCAGGGGGAGCAATTTCTTCAGATGTTTTTCAGTGAGTTCTTCACACTTGGATGCCTGTAAGACAAAGTAAGTCAAGCTTTGAATTCAGTAACTGGTGTTACATCTAAGTGTAACTAACAGTAACTAACCAGTTGGGGATGTTTCAGCTTCAGCTCACAGATGGAAAGCCTCATGCTCTCCTCCAGAATACTTTGGTACAACTTAGTCCATAATTCTGTTGACGATGGTAGTGACATTAAAGAGCCTTTTTTGGTGATCAGTGTGTGAAAATGGACAAATTAAATCCATTGTGATTTGATGTTGTATAACAATAAAATGTAAAAACTTCCAAGGGGTGAATACTTTTTATTGGCACTGTATATATCATGTCTCTGATGAGGCAAACAGAAAAAAAGTAGCACTACAGAAGATGAAATGGAAGCGTGAGCCAGACCTCAATTCAGCAACCTAAAGTCCATTCTGTCTTTAACATAAACAAAAGCCATAACCAAAAGTCCAAGTCTGAGAGCAAAGTAAGAAATCTTTTTACCCAGAGAGTCAAACAAGACAGCAGCACAGTGACATCACAAAACACACATTTCCAGCTGCATTCCATAGTAATGTTGTAGCAACTGCTTCAGAAAATGGTGGTGTGTGCAAAAAAAATAACATGGTGTTTATAAAAGATGTGAAGAAAATTCAACATCGTTAAATAATGTTAAAATATTACTTTAAAGAGCAGGATAAGTGTACAGTATGTGAAATGAATGTCTGTGTGTATCAAAACTCCTAGCATAATATAAAAGATAGAAAAGAATCCAAAAAAAGGTTAGAGAAAAGTAAATACAAAGGCAGACCATGACAACGTGCCTCTGAATTGTGGACTGCTGGCCAGTGCACTTTTGCCTCAGACGCATATTGAGGTTTCACCCTGGTGATGTTATGTGTGATAAGACAGACTTGCAGCCATTCTTTCCACATGTAGACATTTATGTTTGTCGATTCGTTTTGATTGTTTGATTTTTCTCATTTAAAATGTCTTCAGTGTGGCTATGCTATTCTTGGGTGACGTTACCTTTGTTTTTTGATTTGCCTTCATCCTGCTCCTTACACAGCACAGTCGAGATTATGAGCCACAGTAGGCAGCTATTATGCAGGTCCCCAATGTTTTCATGCATTTGTGCACAATATTTTTCTACTAATGCAAAATTTGTGGAGAAGTCATTTCTGTTGGGTGACCATTTCCTTTCCATAATTGCTTTTACGTTGTTTTGCTTGATGGACCAGATGGCAGTTTCCAGTGGAAATGGACATTCTTTGTGGTAAGCCATTAAAATGCCCTCCTCCTCCTGAGATTTAGGCTCTTTATGTACATTTTCCTAATTATCACAACATATAAACACATTTCCTTTACTCAAAGATGGATGCATTTAAAAGACAAAGCATTTTACCATATCCACATCGTGTAATGCCACAATATCATTCACCATCCTCCATCATCGTTATTTTCCATCTAATATCAAACATTCATTTTAGCCTGAAAAATTCTGGTTGCTGTTTTTGTGGTCTATAAAATGTATGGCTATACTTGGGTGTGAGATGTTGCATTTTTGTTTAATTACTTTTATTGGGATTGATTATCCATTATGTTGACTATTATCTACCACTATAATGTTGTGTCTCTCAGCGTTACATTTTTGTTCCCACTTCTCAACAATTTTCCTCCAAAGATGAACAAGTGTGCTAAATGCTGATTGAGATTAAGGTCAAGCACACGTTGACCAGCTGCAGCCATAACAGAAGGAGCACGTGCAACCACAAAACGGTACTGTGCTTTGTAAAGTGCAGCTGGTAGCATGAACCTGGGCCTAGAAGATCGATCAGGACAAGCCATCAAGGAGGCGCATGTAACCGAAAGGTAGTTAACGTAGCAGTTTCAATGAGCAAGTCTGTCATTCAAAGAGGCTCATCATTGATCAGGCAGTGCCTTATCTATCTATCTATCTATCTATCTATCTATCTATCTATCTATCTATCTATCTATCTATCTGTCTGTCTGTCTGTCTGTCTGTCTGTCTGTCTGTCTGTCTGTCTGTCTGTCTGTCTGTCTGTCTGTCTGTCTGTCTGTCTGTCTTATAGTGCCTTTCATATCTATCTATTTTTTATATGTAAGTTATCCCTGTAATTTGTAGTGATGGACGAGAAAAAATTGTAGTCGCATGATTTCATGCAGAGCAGTGATAAAAAAGTTTATGATATGACACAAGCCTGTTGTGACCAATGCTGGACAACTGCAAACAATACAAAAATGTCAATGGAAAAAAGAAAGAAAAAATAACTCATGTTACTGGTGTTGCATAATCCACATGTCCATTTTCCAATTGTATTCTCAAAATGTGCAAAACACATGAATTTTGTAGTAATAAAATATTGTTAAATAGCTAACTTCCGGAACCATCAGCATACATCATATACGGGGGCTTAAAGCCAGTTAGAGAGAAAACTCTTGACCAGTGAATGAGAGGAGAGGCTGATCTTCTCCTGTGTAACTTTAGTTTCTTGTTCATGATGTGCTGCTGATTTTTCTATAAATATCTATAAAATAATATTGTAGCAAAAAATACAATCCTAAATCCAATCCAAGCCTGTACACATTGAGAACATGGCCATTTGGAGCTGTAGCTAGTCTAACATAGACTTTCTTTGGGAACTCTGAGTTACTCAATGCAATGAAGAATAAAGCAGAGTAGTGAATATGCAGAAATATATTTTTAAAACCCGTCGACATGAGGAGAGTGAGCAGCTCACACTGGACCTCATTGTTGTGTCACTGTGCCACTTCACATGAATTTGAGGGCTTCCACAAAGACCAAGCCTGGGATTTATTGTGGGTTTGCAGGATACCAGGCAGGTGGCACCATCTTTGTGTTCCTAAACTTCAACACTTCAATGAGATTTAAAATGGATGGTGCGATTTAATCACCTCTCTCAGCTTCTGCTTCTACTTAATGTTTTTATTTTCAGCTGCATACATATCAACGTATTATACTGCCAGTTTACGGTTATTTACTGAAAAATGTCTTCTGTAACAATAATATAATCTGCAAGTCCTATTTTTTCTTTTATTAATGTTTCCATTTTAAGCATTTCTTTCTAGCTGGAACATTTCGCAGGGGTCTTTAGTCTTGTGCTCCCCCTCATGATCCTCTTTTTCAGCCAGATTAAGTATTCTTAGTGTGAACTAAACTCTTGTCATGGCTCTCTGCATGTCACTAATGAGCCTGTGGTAAAAAATAAAATCTCATTACGCGCTCTATTGGCACCTCATGCAACGTGAAAGGCTGTGCTGCCCTGAAAAGTAAAGAAAAAAGGAAAAATATAATCCAGATAAATAAAACTTATGTAACTAAAGGCTGAAGCTGAAAACTCCTAAATTTAAAACCTTTTACTGGCATATTTTGAAAATTATTTAGTGATATTCATTACACATTCACATAAGTGGAAATGATATTCATGGATAATGAGTCCAGTCTGGTAACCACAGGCTGACTAGAGTTAGCTTTTCACTGCCAGATGATGCAAGTGTCTAATATTGAGTATAAACCAGGGCTTGCCTTCTGTACAAACAATATAATGAAGTACAGCAGGCAGGGAAGACCGCTGGCAATACTTATCTATCTCTCCATCTATTTTCTAAGCCGCTTGGCCAGGTCAACATCATGGAGAGTTGACGTCCATCTTAGGAGCACAGGGCGTTGTGACCAGCACTGTCAGGAAAAGCGTGCCTGTTGAGAAATATTGCAATCATTTATGATGATTTACAGTGCCTTCTGAAATTATTCGGACCCCTTCACTTTGTACACATTTTGCTATGTTGTAGCCTTTTACCCTTTCTCAAGCAACACTTACTACCCAGAATGACAAAGTGAAAATAAGATTTTAGAGATTTTAGGCAATTTATTAATAATAGGAAAACTAAAATATCACATTGACCGTTCACTTGTTGCTTAATTGATGCCCCTTTGGCAGTGATTTCACCCTGGAATCTTCTTGGGACTGACATGACAATCTCTTGCACATCCAGATTAGCGGATTTTCTCCCATTCTTTTCAGCAGATCCTCACCGGTTCTATCAAGTTGGGTGGAGACCTGTCACTAGATGGCTATTTTCAGGTCTCTCCAGAGATGTTTTATTGAGTTCAAGTCAGTGCTCTGGCTTGGCCTCTCAAGTTCATTCACAGAATTGTCCCTGACCCACTCCTGTGTTGTCTTCAAGGGCGTCTTAACGCACGTGCATGCTGGGCAATGGCCCGGGGGCCCAACGAACATAGGGGCCCCATGCTAATCTATGTATGTTGTGACTTGCTGAGTGGCTGTGTAGGTAGGGGCCTCAGTGCACTGCTTTGTCCAGGGGCCTATAATTCTGTGTGGCAGATGGCCGAGGATTACTGGAATAGTTTCTTCCCCGTGCCGATAGTTGGCAGCCCCCTTGGTTTTCAGTGGGGCCACGGGTTATGAGCATGGAGGCTCAACCCTGTTGGAACCCGTGGCCACCGCCAGGGGGCGCATGGACCTTTCCAGGGCCTTATTTGGTCATGCTTCCGCCACACCTGGATGTGTGGCCGGAAGAAGCTCGCCAGGCCATCCAGGTGCCTTATAAAAAGGAGCCGCCTCACTCCATAAGTGGCCAGAGTCAGGAGGAGAGGACAAAACCTGAAGAGGAGTGGAGGTAGAAGGACTGGCGGCAGAAGTGACTGAATGGTGTTGTATTGTGCACACTTGTGAAATCTCTAAATAAATGTGTGGAGTGTGGCAAAACTTGTCTGCTGCCTGTCTGTGTCTGGGTTAGGGTGGCGGTACACCCCATAGTGGCTCACAGCTGTTACGACAGCCCTGGTTGTCTTTGCTTTATGCTTAGGGTCATTATCCTGTTGGAAGGTGAATATTTGGCCTATCTGGGGTCCAGAGCGATCTTCCTTATTCATTTTCAGGTATCTCTGTCTCTACTTTGCTTCATTCACCACTTTCCCTCAACCTTGTTTAGTCTCCCAGTTCTTGCCACTGAAAAACAACCCCATAGCATGATGCTCCCTCCACCATGCTTTTCTTTAGGAATGGCATTGTGCAGATGATGAGCAGTCTCTGGTTTCCTCCAGACATGCTGCTAATTTTTGTTTCATCAGACCAGAAAATCTTTTTCCTTTAGGTGCGTTTGTGCATACTCCAAGTGGGCATCCACGCTTGTCTCTGGCCACCCTGTCATAAAGCCCAGATTGGTGGAGTGTTGCAGTGATGGTTGTGAGAGTGACTTTGGGGTTTTGGTCATCTCTCTAACCAAGGCCCTTCTACCATGATTGCTCAGTTTGGCCAAGCAGCCAGCCTTAGGAAGAGTCATGTTTATACCAAACTTATTTCTTAAAAGAAAATGAAGGCAGCTGTGCTCTTGGGAACCTTCAGTGTTGCAGGACTTTTGTTGTAACCTTTTCCAGATCTGTGTCTCGACTCCAGCCTGTCAGTAAGCTCTTCAGGTAAATCCTTAAACCTTATGGCTTGGTTTTAGTTTTGCTACACATTGTCAATTGTCGGACCTCATATAGACAGGTGTGTGCCATTTTTCTTTTCTTTTTTTTTTTTTTAATTTTATTAATTTTAATCATTCCATACAAATAGATCAGTTTTTACAAAAAATAGGATTGAAAACAGGTCGACCCCCACCCCTGAGAAAGAGAGCATGGCCAATGGGGAAAACCTTAAAGCTTGTAAACCTAACTAAACTGATTAGTTTAATAGGGCAATAGAGATGAATGGAGAAGAGAAAAAAAAATGCGGAAAGAATTGCTTCCTCAGGTGCTTTAAGAGCTTATTCTAAAATATTATTGATTAGATCCTGCCAGGTTTTGAAAAAGTTCTATACAGATCCTCTAACTGAGAATTAGATTTTTTCCAATTTCAAATAATATAAAATATCGGTTTCCCACTGACTTAAAAGAGGAGAATTAGGATTCTTCCAGTTTAGCAAAATAAGTCTGCGTGCCAAAAGTGTGAATGCAGTCACAGTTTGTCCTTCTCCACTTTAAACCCGTCTGGAAGAACACCGAACACAGCTGTTAATGGGTTAGGAGGGATTGTGACATGAAGGCTGTCTGAGAGGCACTTAAAAATTTTGGTCCAAAATAATGTTAATTTGGTGCAGGCCCAAAACATGTGACCCAGTGAGGCTGGGACTTGATTGCAGCGTTCGCAGGTTGGATCTTGCCCTGGAAACATTTTGGAGAGTTTTAAGCGAGACAGATGTGCTCGATATATAATTTTGAATTGAATAATTGTGTGGTTTGCACATATGGAGGTCGAGTGAATTCTCTGTATTGCTATTTTCCACTCTTTTTCTGATATATTGATTAAGAGATCTTTTTCCCATTGTCCTCTTGGATCTTTGAAAGGGAGGGACTGTAAAATAATTTTATATGTTGCAGAGATGGTGTTTAACTCCTCGAAATTGAGCAATATGTTTTCCAGCATGGTGGAGGGAGGAGGGTGCAAGATGAGGAAAATCGGGCAGGTTCTGTTTAACAAAGTTCCTAATTTGAAGATAATGAAAGAAATGTGTAGCTGGAAAGTTAAATTTGGAATGTAATTGTTCACAAGATGCAAAGATGCTGTCTATATAAAGATCTCTAAGCAATTTAATCCCAAATCTTTTCCAGATATTAAAAACTGGATATGTTTGCGAGGGTTGAAAGAGGCGGTTCTCTTGCAGGGGTGCCACAGATAAAAGATTCTCCATCTCAAAATGCTTTCTACATTGGTTCCATGTCCTGAGTGAGTGAAGCACAATTGGGTTATTAGTATATTGGCGATAACTTGCATTTATTGGGGCACAAAGCAGGAAATATAAAGAAGTACTGCAGGATTTTACTTCTATTGCGGACCAAGCCTGTGTATGTTCATCTGTTTGTGTCCAGGTTTTCATAGCTTGTATGTTTGCTGCCCAGTAATAAAACTGAAAGTTGGGTAGAGCCATGCCACCTTCTGCCTTAGGTCTTTGTAGGGTCGTTCTTTGGATACGTGGGTGTTTTGAGTTCCAAATAAATGAGGTTATTGTTGAATCTAATTGCTTAAAAATGATTTAATAATGTATATTGGAATGTTTTGAAATAAAAAAAGAAGCTTAGGAAGAACATTCATCTTAACAACGTTAATTCTTCCAGCTAGAGTGAGATGAGGGGTTGACCATCTATGCAAGTCTTGCTTAATTTTTTCCATACAGACGGCAAAATTTTGTTGATAACGAGCTTTGTATTTACTTGTGATACAGTATTTACCCCTAGGTATTTAAACTGATCTGCAATAATAAAAGGAAAGGTGTCCAATCTGATATTGTATGCTTAAGAATTCACTGGAAAGAGTATACTTTTATTCAGATTAATTCTGAGACCAGAGATCTTCTGAAATTCTGTAAGTGCTGTTAAGACTGCAGGCACAGAATTTTGTGGGTCTGATATATACAGTACCATATCATCTGCATATAGAGACATTTTCTGTTCCGGTCCTTCTCTGATAATCCCCTTTATCTGATAAGCACTTCAACAGTGAACCGCCAGTGGTTCAATGGCGATTGCAAATAGCAGTGGTGACAAGGGGCATCCTTGTCTGGTACCACATTCTAGTTTAAAGTAGTCTGAACAAATGTTGTTAATACAAACTGAAGCTTCTGAATTGGCATAGAGTAGTTTGATCAATGCACAAATGTTCGGGCCAAACCCAAATTTCTCTAATGTAGTGAAAAGGTACTGTATTTCCATTCAATCATGTCAAATGCTTTTTCTGTATCCAATGATAATAATATTTCTGGGGTGTTTGACTTTGCTGGTGAGTATATTACAGTTAAATAGGCATTGGAGATTGGAAGATAAGTATCGACCTTTGATAAATCCAGTTTGATCTTGTGATATTACTGAGGGCAGCACTTTCTCCATCCTCCTAGCTATGATTTTTGAGAGTATCTTAACATCATTATTCAGAAGTGAAATTGGTCTGTATGATGCACATTGTAATAAGTCCTTATTTTGTTTAGGAAAAACAGTGATTAATGCTTGACGAAAAGTTTGAGGTAGAATTTGGTTGTCTCTAGCTTCTATAAATGTTGCTAATAGGAGGGGAGCTAGCTGAGTGGAGAATTTCTTATAAAATTCTGCAGGATAGTCATCAGGGCCTGCTGCCTTGAAGTGACTTTATAGCATCTAGTAATTCTGATAGCACTAGAGGTTTATCCAGTTCCTCTGCACTAAAAGTATCTATTTGTGGTATCTGTAATGTATCCAGAAATGCATTAGATTGTGTGTTGTCTTCTTTGAAGTCAGTAGAATATAAGGATTTATAGTAGTCTCTAAATGTGTGCATTATATTTTTATGGTCAATAATTTCATCTCCGTTTGTGTTCGTGATTACTGGGATTGCATTGCGTACTTCTTGCTTGTGGATTTGTTGAGCTAAAAGCTTATTGGCTTTCTCTCCATGTTCATAGTAATGATTGTGTTATAAATTAGTTGTTCAGTTTCTTTAGTTGTCAAGAGGTTGAGTTCTGAATGCAGAGCCTGCCTTTTCCTATGCAGAGCCTCGCTTGTACACCTGTCATGTTCTTCATCTATTCTAGTAATTTCACTTCTTAGCTCTAATACTTTCTTGGTGTGTGCCATTTTTCTAATTGTGCAAAAAAAAAAAATTAATCGACCACAAGGTGGACACTAAACAAGGACTTGAAACATCTCAATGATGATCAATAGAATGGGATGCACCTTCACGTGTCATAGCAAAAGCCCTAAATATTTGTGTCAGTGTGATGTATTTCAATTCCTTTTTTTAATAAAATCACAAAAATTCATAAAATCCGGTTTTCGCTTTGTCATTCCGGGGTATTGATTGTTGATATGTGGGAAAAATGACTTGAAGTGAAAAGCTGCAACCTAACAAAATGTGGAGAAATGTGAAGGGTCCTTTCCCACGCTGTTGTTAAAGCCATAACTGTATTCCCTGAACAATGGAAGCTGCAAAGAATCTGATTTAGTGAATCTCATTTAAATTAAATATAAATTAAAAACAAAGGATGGTAGGAATCATTAGTTCTCAGACAACCATCTCTACTAAACAACAATCAATAAATCAAACAGACTTTCCTTCCAAAATTATTTAGAAAATAAAAATTAAACAATAATTTGCCAGAACCTGTATAGTCCAAAGTTTTCACACCCCCAACTTCTGGTTATTTACTACTAGAAAGCCTGTGGATCTGTTTAACAGATGGAGGGAGTGGGTGGCATGGGGCAGGTCAGGTAAGATCCTCAAGTCTTTATGTGCCAATCTGAAAGGACAGAGCCAGTGGCAGATGGCACGCCATGGCTTTAGAAGCACATCTCCCTCTCTTGCTGCTTCACGGAGGCCTTGGCAGACATACTGGGTCAGAACCTTTGCCACCAAAATTAAAATAAATGATCTGGTAGACTTTTTTTGGATCAAATAGACTCTAAAATAGACCAGAACTAGCAATGCTTGAACAGATACTACAAATGATTTTAAAGCAAAATGCAATAAAACGTCGCTGCTGATCAAAGTGATGTGAATGCCCAGTTGGTTTATGTTGTAAAGGTGCTAACTTCATCAGCAGCGGATGGAGGAAACAAACAAGAACAACAATGGGATTTTATGACATTAGCTTTTTGTGGTATTAATCAATTTTTTGATTAAGACCTTATATTTATTTTAGATCATGCAGTTTGTAGTTTTTACTTTTGTTTTTTACTTTAGTTTTGTAGGGGACTTACTTTTCATCTATTTTTTGTCTTCTGTGACAATGTTTTGTTTTTTTTAGTGGGTGCTGCCATTTTCTGGTTTTGTTGCTAAGACGTGGGTTCCTAGGGACATACCCCCCCCCCCTTCCCCCCCCCCCCCCCAACCAAGGTTAACCCTACGCCTAACTGTAACCTAACCTTGCCCCATCTGATGGATTCAACCTCAAATATTTTGTAAATGCTTAAGTTCAAGTCATTCTGGTTCTTGGCCCTGTTCTACTTTTGCTTTTTTAGATTTTAGCAGAAACTTTTATTTAAGGCAACTTAGTAAAGCAAGATGTAATACATACAAGAATGAAAGTGCAAGCATCAAAACAACAGAGAATGAGATAAAAAAGCGAGCACATGGAAGTAGAACTACTACATGATCATACCTACAAGTAGACTAAGACAAGACAAAATTCAATATCCTAAACACTTTGGCAACAGCAGCTGTCCTGTAGGAGAAAAGGTAAGCAGATCCAAAATATTTAATGAAAAGCTGTGTTTTCAAAAGACACATAAACACAAGTAAGTTGGGTGCAGTACAAATAGATAAAGAGAGATCATTCCACAGCTTTGGAACAAAAACACAGAAACATTGTCAGGTCTTGGCACGTCTGAGAAGAGGAGGGATAGGCAGAGGCAGAACAGAGACTTCTTGAAGGAACGTATGGAGAGACCAAGGATTTTAGCAGAACAATCAGAAAACTGTAGGGCAAGACAAGCATTTCAAACCGGATCCTTCCAGTACCAGGAAGACTGTGGAGAGACCAAGACAGAGGAGTAGTAGGAGTAAAATGAAGAACTGAGAACACCAGTCAAGCAGCTGTATCCTGGAAGAGCTGAAGAGATCTGATAACAGCTGGAGGAAGTCCCACCAGGAGATAGTTGCAGTAGTCCAGCCAGGAGAGAAATTAGTGCTTGAACATGGAGTTGCCTGGCGTCAGTAGTAGGAAGGGTCATATTCTCTGGATATTATGAAGAAAAAACACCAGGACTTGGTCATTAAAGATATATGTTTGATGAGTGAAAGGGATGAGTCCAAAGTCACACCAAGATTTCTGACCTTGACTGATAGTGAAAGGGTGACATCTTTAAGGGTGCTGCTTAGAGACAAATCTGAGGAAGGAGAGTCGGAGAGCTTTTACCAGATATCTGACTTTGAAAGGTTAAGTTTAAACTGATGAGCATTCATTCATGTTGAGCTGGCAGAGAGATCTGGAGATCCTGTCGGTTGTAAGAGGGAAATGAGAGAAAGATCTGCACATCATCAGCATAGAGATGGTAGGGGAAATGGTGAGAAGCAGTGATGTTGCCTGAAGGATGAATGTAGAGAGATAAGAGAATTGGACCCAACACTGACCCTTGAGGCTCACCTGTAGAAAGATATACAGGAGAAGACAAGGAGTTAGACCAGGAGACACAAAAGGATCAGTCTGAGAGGTAGGACTTGTACTGGTCTAGAGCAGAACTGCTAATTCCAAATTTGTCATGGGAGGCGATAAGCAGAGAGTGGCTAACTATATTGGAGACTGATGAATGGTCAAAAAGCATAGGGAAAGAAAAGAGAGAAGCAGCTTGTGCAGATATAAGACTATTTATGACTGAAAGCAGTGCAGTCTCAGTAAAGTGACCATTGGGCATTCTAAATTGAAGCAGGTCTGCTCAAGTTGTTTGTAGTAGTTTGCTGTCAAAGAAAAAGTGAAGATAGTTGTTTTCTAGAGTCTTAAACAGGAATGGCAGGAGGGAGACAGGGCAGCAATTATCAGTGGCCCACAGGTTGAGAAAGGGATTCTTGAGAACAGGGATTAGCAGTGTGAAGCAGAGCAGGCAATATAAGATTCTTCCACTTGAAAACTCTATTAGTGCTTACATGATTTCACTTTTCCCTCCCTAATAACATCTCCTGGGGCCTCATGTATAATGCCATGCACAGAATTCACACTAAAACATGGTGTACGGACAAAACTGGAAAAAAAAATCAGTTGCATAAAGCTGTGCATACACCAAGTTCCATGCAATTTCCCTTTTTAAATCCCAATCAACGTGAATTTTAACTAACTTGCATGTGTCTACATCTCCACCCCAACTACTCCCAGAATTTCACATATTTGAATATGCAAATCAATATAAATAGCCCATTATGTTCAGTGTTTTATTAAAAGACAATAGCAAAAGCATGTTGAATAAAAGAAGAATTTCAGTGAATGAGAAGTGGAGGCAAGGAAAAAATGTACTATTTGTTGGCTTAAGCAGTGGTATAAGCAACAAAAGGAAATCGATGGAGTGGCACAGCATGGCAGAGACACTAGAAAATTCAAGTTCAGAAAGTCGCACAATGCCTAGAATAAAAAAGAAGTGGTCAGATATCAAAGGTGACGTGAAAAGGTGTGTCGCAGTCCACTGTATGTTTATTCTGTTTCAGACAATATTGCAAAAGTTGACCCCCATGCCAATGATGCGAATCCAGGCAATGATTGTGTTGCTGCTTTGGGAAACAGCTGGGTGACAATCTGGCTCTATGCTGGCAGACGCTGTTCTGCAGTCACAAAATGCAATAGTGGATGCTGTAAGAGATGTGGCCAATGAACTAAGGAAATATAAGGGCAGTACCATGTGATATTGACCACAAATTAAATGAATTGGTTAAAAAATAAATGCTCCATCTGATTACCTGTTTCTACATTCTGCTAATTACATTCAAAGGAAGTTGTAATGCTGTTCGATTTGGTTAATCATTTGGTCGGTCAGGATCAGTTTCATCTTACCACATCTCTTCAGGTAAGGGCAAGCCACATTTGTGTGGTACCTTATATATGCAGCACGCTACGACACACTTTCTGTGCACTATAGAGCAGCACGTTAATAGAGTGGAAATGCTTTTTATTTACATAAGCAAATTCATTCTCTGAAGGCGCCTTTATAGTGTAGCGTCGGCTCAGAGTGCCACAACGGATAGATTCTCTGCTCTTTACATGGCTCTTTGAGATGACTTGCTACCTTTCAAAGGACTGCTTGCCTTTTGCCGAACTAGCTGGAAAAAGCACCTGCAACGCTGCAGACCTACCATTTTTATAGGCTCTCCTGCTATATACAGGTATGATGTAATGCCAGTACATTCTTTTGGTGAATCATTCCTGGCTGATATAATTTGTCCAGCTCTGTTGCAATAGCAATATGCGTGCAGTTGACCGCTCCGATTACATTTGTAAAACCGGATGTTGCTGCTAGTTGCGCTTTGATGTTTGCCAGTTCAACCAGAGTGTAAGGAAATCTTATCTATCTGGATGACAAGCAGATAATACCATCCCAAACATGTTTATGAAATACCCGATTGTCAGCAAGTTCATGTTAAAAGTGCAGTTAGAGCACAATTCCTCAAAGTCTGCCTTTGTAAAGCCGGCACCAGTTCAGTACATAGATCCAAGAGGATAGCTCTTGTAAACTGAAATCGACTTAGAAGCCAGTCATCATCATCATCTATAAATATGCGCTGTCTTCTAATTCTTCCATTTGCGATGTCTTCTGCCGATGCTAAAGCAGCTGTGGTAGCTAGAGTAGTTTGGCCATTTTGTGCACCATTACTGTATATTGTTACAGAATGATTGCAATCAATTGTCTTATCATGGATTTGAGTCAAAAAAGAAAGAGACACCACACAGAAACAGTAGCACTGATTTGATGATGGGTGCCGGCAGTTTGCAAAACCGAGCAGAAAAGTGCGTACTCACAGTATGAGGCTGCTGTGAAAATGTGCGACAAGTTTACTTTTTGTACATCTTGAAGTCAGGGTGGAAACGGGCGTACACAACATGTTTGTGCTTATGCACCATTTATACATAAGGCCCCTGGTCTTCCTTTTATTTTTCTGAACATCATCTACTGCGATCAGAGTATTTAATACATTCTTTTATCACATGTTGCTACTGTTTCTAGAAACATGCACTTTTGCACATATCATCCACATATTCCCCAATAATTTTCAAAGCAGAATTTTTCCAAATGTGACCAAACCTGACCCACACTTGTTTCTTTCTGGATCTTCCTGTAAAGTGTCCAGTCTGAACTGATTTACATAGCCCATACCCATAATATCACCTTCCAAGTGTGCATTTGTCCCACATATCTTATGTTCTCTCTTTTTTGTTGATCACTCCTATCACTTTATTTTATGTGGATTCGTTCCCTGAACACGCTTACTTTTACAACGTGGGCATGGATTTTTACACGCCAAGACTTGTCTATTCAAGTACTCAACTTTGAGCGCTGAGAACAAATGCCAGTGTCGGTGTGGTTCCCTATTTACCCAACGAGATAAGAAGGCGGTATCGTGGCAGCAGAGCCGGCACTAAGCTAAAAATGAAGCGGTTTGTGAGAAAGTGGCGTTTTAAGCCTTTGGTGCCTTCTGTGATTCTGGGAAATGTGAACTCAATCTCAAATAAGATCGACGAACTGGCTGCGCTGGTGAAAAATGTCAGAACCTAGAGAATGCAGTTTGTTGTGCTTTTGCGAAACGTGGCTAACTACCACCATCCCAGATGCTAACGTGGAGCTACCCGGGTTTAGCACAGTTAGAGCGGACAGAGATGCAAGTACCTGCGGGAAGCACAAAGGAGGAGGACTCGCTCTCTATGTTAATACACGGTGGTGTAACTCTGGACATATTAACGTCAAAATCTCCACTTGCTGCAGGGACATCGAACTGTTGGCCGTAAGTTTGCGTCCATATTACTTGCCCAGAGAGTTTGGACACGTCATTGTTGTTATCGTGTACATCCCTCCTTGGGCCGACGTGGTGACAGCGAGTGACATCATCCATTCTGCTGTTGCTAAGTTACAAACGCAGCACTCTGAGGCGCTTGTGCTAATCGCTGGAGACTTTAACCATGTGACGCTGGACAAAACATTACCTGCCTTCTCACAGTATGTGGACTGTAACACCCGGGGAAATGTATGCAAACGTTAAAGATGCATACAGCGCCACCCCGCTGCCTGCGCTTGGGAAAGCAGATCATAACCTGGTTCTGCTTCAGCCTCACTACAAACCAAGAGTGAGGGTCTTACCTACAACCACACGCTCATTCAGGAAGTGGTCCCCGGAGGCAGAGAAGGCTCTGAGAGACTGTTTTGGAACTACAGACTGGGATATCCTGCAGGGATCACATAGTGAGAACATTGAGGAAGTTGTTGACTGCACTACTGACTACATCAACTTCTGTATGGACATTGTAGTTCCAGTAAGAACTGTACGCTGCTATGCTAACAACAAGCCATGGATTACAAGTGACATCAAGGGCCTTTTGAACCAGAAGAAAAGGGCTTTTAAAGGCGGTGATCAGCATGAGTTCAAGCGCGTGCAGAAGGAACTCCGAGTCCAGCTCAGGGCGGCAAAGGAGCAGTACAGGAGAAAGCTGGAGCAGAAGTTGCAGAATAATAGCATGAAGGAAGTGTGGGATGGGATGAAGATCATCACTGGCTGCAGCTCGAAGCAGGGTACCACCATCGAGAGAGACGTGAAAATAGCAAACCAAATGAACAATTTCTTTAACAGATTTGACCACCCTAACCCACTCTCACTCTCACCTCGGAGTACTGCACCCTCCACACATCCTTCTGCTGATACCAGCATAGGAGAGACATCCCCACCCATAACTACAACAGTGCAGGTGAGCAGAGAGCTGAGGAGACTTCATGCCAGCAAAGCAGCGGGTCCAGATGGAGTATCGCCACGACTGCTGAAGGTCTGTGCATCGGAGCTGGGGGGTCCTCTACAGCGCATCTTCAACCTGAGCCTGGAACAGGGGAGAATCCCGATGCTTTGGAAAACATCTTGCATCACCCCAGTCCCAAAGGTATCACGTCCTAGTGAGCTGAATGACTTTTGGCCTGTTGCTCTGACATCACATGTGATGAAGACCATGGAGAGGCTGCTGCTTCACCACCTGAGGCCACAGGTTCAACACGCCCTCAACCCTCTGCAGTTTGCATATCAGGAGAAGCTGGGAGCGGAGGATGCCATCATCTATATGCTACACCGATCCCTCTCCCACTTGGACAGAGGCAGTGGTGCTGTAAGAATTATGTTTCTAGACTTCTCTAGCGCCTTCAACACCATCCAAACTCTGCTCCTTAGGGACAAGCTGACAGAGATGGGAGTAGATTCATACCTGGTGGCATGGATCGTGGACTATCTTAAAGACAGACCTCAGTATGTGCGTCTTAGGAACTGCACGTCTGACATTGTGGTCAGCAACACAGGAGCGCCACAGGGGACTGTACTTTTTCCGGTCCTGTTCAGCCTATACACATCAGACTTCCAATACAACTCGGAGTCCTGCCACGTGCAAAAGTTCGCTGATGACACTGCTACAGGAGTGGGCAGGAGGAGGAGTATAGGGACCTAATCAATGACTTTGTTAAATGGTGCGACTCAAACTACCTACACCTGAACACCAGCAAAACCAAGGAGCTGGTGGTGGATTTTAGGAGGCCCTGACCCCTCATGGACCCCGTGATCATCAGGGTTGACTGTGTGCAGAGGGTGCAGACCTATAAATACCTGGGAGTGCAGCTGGATGATAAATTAGACTGGACTGCCAATACTGATGCTGTGTGTAAGAAAGGACAGAGCCGGTTATACTTCCTTAGAAGGCTGGCGTCCTTCAACATCTGCAATAAGATGCTGCAGATGTTCTGTCAGACGGTTGTGGCGAGCGCCCTCTTCTACGCGGTGGTGTGCTGGGGAGGCAGCATTAAGAAGAAAGACGCCTCATGCCTGGACAAACTGGTGAGGAAGGCAGTCTCTATTGTTGGCATGGAGCTGGACAGTTTGACATCTGTGGCAGAGCGACGGGCGCTAAGCAGGCTCCTATCAATTATGGAGAATCCACTGCATCCACTAAACAGTATCATCTCCAGACAGAAGAGCAGCTTCAGCGACAGACTGCTGTCACTGTCCTGCTCCACTGACAGACTGAGAAGATCGTTCCTCCCCCAAACTATGCGACTCTTCAATTCCACCCGGGGGGGTAAACATTAACATTATACATAGTTATTGTCTGTTTTTACCTGCATTATTATCAATCTCTAATTTAATATTGTTTTTTGTATTAGTATGCGTGCTGCTGGAGTATGTGAATTTCCCCTTGGGATTAATAAAGTATCTATCTATCTATCTCTATCTATATCCTCTCATTTCTTCATCCCTACCTTTTTAACTGTGGATTTTACTTTTTCTTCATCCAAGTCAACTGCTGTCTCCACCTACAAATTTTTAGGTGCCTTTTTTGGCAGCACATCAGCTCTTTCATTTCTATACACCTCCACATGAGATGGGATCCAACAAAATGGAGTCTCTATTCCCAATCTCACAAACTCATACAGAACAGAGTATACTTCTATTAGTAAATCCTGACGACAAGATTGAAAAGATTCCAAGCTTTTTAACACTGTTTGGATTTACTTCTTTAAGCCACTGTAGCCCAATGATTATTGCTACAAATTCAGCTGAATAAACAGATAAACCATTTGACAGTCTCTGTCCAAGTCTTGCATTACAAGACATGATTATTTAATGGGTCCTTAGAACCATCTTTATAGGGCCGGGGCGAGGTTCCCAAACAGATTGTCAACAGACCCTGCCTTTTGAACCTTCACCCACATAGAACAGGATACATACATATAAAGAGAGAGTGCACATAAAGAAATTAATAATAATAACAAACAAAAATAATCACAAAACATAAAATACAAACAACCTAATGTCCATACTTAACACATACAGTGTTTATTATGTAATACACTAAATATTCCTGTGTCTCTCCCGTATCAGTGGTCTTTACACTTTGCGATAGCACAAGCTCATCAAAAAGGAAGCATTTGCATTTTTATAGTCAGCTACCTTGCATTCACTAACAATTAAGGTATAGACTGAGGTAATGTTACTACAGAGATGGCTGCTCTGTTTTTGGAAAAATGTTAGATGAATAAATCAAAATACATGTCTAGATATGGCATTACATTTTAGAACACATTACGTTTGCATAACATTTCCATTTGATTTCAGATATAAATAATTTATTTGTGTCTGTAAATCTAATTCTTTCTGAGCTGTTTTAATCAAAAGGCTGTACATAACATTGAAGAAAATTGTTAAGACATCATCACATGTTGAAGTTTGTCTTAGAGACTTGCGTATTACATGTAACCTAATTCTAGTTAAGGCAGTGTTGTGGTGTGAAATTTTGCATACAAGTTGATAAATATTTTGTATGTCTTTATTTGTAACTTAAGCAAAGCAATGTAATATTAGTATTTCATTAGTGAGAAGCATTCATGTTTACCCCCAGGACTAAGTCAGTATAGTGAATTTTACGACAGGGTTGAGGGAAGTGCCTCAAACAAGTTTGGCAAATGTTTCTCTGCAGGACTCTGTCAGTCAACCCCCACGGGAAAGTCAGACTGCCTAGCTGGCGAGCTTCACGGTGGCAGGTGTGAAAATGTTCTCTGCCCCATTGGTCTGAAGTATGGCTGTTTGGAACTGGCTTGTATCAGAAGCCTTTAGGTATCATGACGCCCTATTGGCTGTAGGGGTTCAACAGAAAATCTATAAATTTGCTTGCTTTACCCCTCTCTCTCTCTCTTTCTTACCAAATGATGAAGGAGTATCTCACACCATGAACTGAAAAGGACAACACAATGAAGAGCACAGCTCGGCTGCCATATTGAGACAGGCAGGCGGCCTGTTCTGAAGAAAGCTGAACACAAAATGAGGACTTAACTAAAGACATTTAAAGTAACTAACAAGTCTGTGTGCCGCCTGAAACTACACATCACCATTTATCAGGCTGTATGGTTGCCAATATTCAAATGTACTTTGCATATTGTTATTATTTATGAATATTATCAATAATACATTGTTTAAATTGTAACTTAACTCCTGCTTGTCTTTTACTACACTTAATTGCCTGAGGTTATACATGTAGAAGGGAAGGTGGGGAGAGGTTATATGGTATAGTACCTTATAAACAGTGGTAAGTCTGGGAGATTAGAGGCATTCTGACAAATCTACATATTAATAATACAAAAGGGGAAAGTAGAGTAATATATCACTCTACCAAGACAAAACAAGCAGTGCACGTAATGTGGTTACAGGAATGAAAACGCTAACATGTTACACGACTTCATCACGTAATCAGATTTGAGTCATGTTCTGCTTTGTACTACGCTAATCAAAACCTCACCTTTTCGATTATTTTCTGTCAATGTGTAAAGCACGCTGTGGGGAACAGCCCGGACACAGACAGGCGGACACCGATGGTTCAAGCACCAACACACATTTATTCATTATTTACAAAGTGAAGACAGCACACAACCCAATACTCCCCCAAAGTCCAGGCCTTCTTCCTCAATGCCTTTCCTCTGGTCCGCCTCCACTCCTCTCCTCCAAGCTCTGTCTTTCTACTCTCCCGACTCCAGCCATTGAATGGAGGGAGGCGGCCCCTTTTAAACCCACCTGGACTTGCTCCAGGTACCTCCCAATGAGCGACTGCCAGTACTCCCTGATGTGGCGGAAGTGCTGAGGGCCAGGGCTCCTCAGGCATCTGGGTACCCCGTGGCGGTGACCACGGGCCCCTATAGGGTTGAGCTTCTAAGCTCTGTTCCCGTGGTCCCCAAAGCCACCAGGGCGGTCGACCCCTCGTGGTCTGGAAGAGGCGTAATCCTTCCTCCAGTCCTTCTGGGCGTCCACCCCCAGCCACTTGCCACAACGCACATCATTTGTCCTGTGATTTCTGTCTCCTTGTTGTCTGTCAGTGTCAAAATGTGTTGGACTGTTTAGGCTCTGAAGTGGTTATTAAATGTGCTTTGAGGTCCAGGTGGGAAAAATCATTTAATTACAATGAGTCCAGCCATTCACAAAACAAATCGACATCCTACTGACTGCACCTCATCTCCAAAAGTAGATGTGATTTTCTAAACTGGACCCCTTCTAATCTCTCTTTGCACTTGAAATACTTAAATGAGTGTTTTTTCCACAGTATACAGCATGACAGAATTCAAAATAATTGCTCCCAAATTGTTTCTTTTAAAAAGCTGTATTAGTGTTCAAAGTGTAGAAGCAGACACATCATTTAGCATTTAAATAGGTTGACCAGCAGTGACATATTTCTACCCAGCAGCATGCTGTTTTAATGAATACCCAAAATGACGTACAAAAGCCTCTGCACCACGCAGGTTCATTTTTTCTGTCCAGAAAGGCCCAATTCAGTGTGCCATTATTTAGAAACTGCAGGCGTTTGCAAATCTGTGTAGTAATAAGCCTACACAAGCTGCTGGCAAAATGCAAATTGTTACTCTGGATACTTAAATCCATTTTATCATTAGGAATTTGGCTTAAAAATATTAATTGGCTTTATATGACTATTATCTGATATTGTTTCTTAATAATTATCACCTTTAAGACTGAAAATGTCTTTTGAGTTCACGTTTATTGTCATGTGTACACAGTGCAGTGAGATTCTCACGTCCATGATTCTTACAGACTAGTGACAGTAGCATGTCAAATGACAGACAATGAACTCAACAGCAGGCAATGCATCAAAGAACAAACGTCAGATACACTCATGCACCTCACCGTCTGTAGATAAATCTACTGGAGTGAGGGTTAAGCGTCCTGCAGTGTGGAAGAGGAAGAAAAGTGGCTGTGCCAGATAGCTGACTTTCTAAAGCAGGTTTTGTTACATACTGTACTGTATGTCATGAACAGGAAGTAACTTTGGGTTATCAGTGTCTTCTGCATTGTGCTGTGGCCCTGAGCTGAACACCTGCTGTTTCAGGATCTTATTCAGATAGACAGGGTGGTCTACAATGTGTAAATATAGTGTCCGCAGTTTCTTCAGAAGTTTAAGGAAGTGATTGTCTCACTGCAGCCTGGTATATAATATATACATCTGGGGCCTCATATATAACGCCGTGCGTAGAACTCACACTATAACATGACGTAAGCACAAAAGCGGGAATGTGCGTATGCACAGAAAAATCCAGATGCAGGAATCTGTACGTACGCAAACTTCCACGTTCTTCCGCTACATAAATCCTGATCAGTGTGAAAAGTAACGCACGTGCACGTGCCTTCTGTCCCGCCCCAACTCCTCCCAGAATTACACCTCTTTGAATATTCAAATCAATATAAATAGCCTTCTGTGAAAAGACAATGGGAAAAGCACGGGGGAAAATATAAGAATTTCAGCGAATACCAAGTGGAGGCAAAGGAAAAACTTACTATTTGTTGGTTTAAACAGTGGGATAATCAACAAAAGGAAGCTGATCGAGTGACAGAGTGTCAGAGAAACTCGAAAGATCAAGTTCACAAAGTCGCACAGTGCCCGAAATAAAAAGAAATCACATATCAAAGTCGCCGTGAAAAGGCGAGTCATAGCCCACCGTCTGAGTGTCATATGAAAGCTTATTAGGGTACAGACAAAAAAAATAGGCACACAGTGGGAAAAAAAGCACGAAATGTCAACTTTAATCTCGAAATTTCCACTTTAATCACATAGTTTATTTTGCCATTAAAGTAGAACATCATAAACTTCATCTTAAAATCGTTTAATTTACTAGTTTCTCAAATCCCATTGTAACTAAAGTAGCAAATTAAATGCTTTGTTCTGAATTTGATCTTCTATGTGCTCTGTGTGTGAATCACTACCTGCTTCTTAAACGGGTTTTCTCTTTCTCCGACAGGACACATAATCCATTACATTTGTGATATTACAGCTCTCTGAATAATTAAAATACTGAGATGTATACGTGATATCTTTTTCATGATGATAGGAATGAAAGCATGTTATTAAACATGGGAACACGGTGGCGCAGTGCTTGTTCATGTCTCACGCAAGAGGCTTGCTGCGCCATGCGCGACCTTCGATGAAATAATTTATTACAGAAGTACTGTCTCTTTCAAACGTACTAACCTCCAATTCCTGTCCTTACTTTTCTTTCTCCAAATACCCAATCGCCACACAATCAGCTATGTAATAGACGTGAAGCCATTTGTAAACTTAGAACGCCGATTCTTCAAAACTTTTAAGGAACATTGAAATATCTTCGTAGTACATGTTTAATTATTCTATCCGTCTATCCTTCCAGTGTCGCGTCAGCACCAGCAAGAATACAACGCAGTGCAGGAACAATCCCTTAACTAGCTAACGCTGCGGCACCGTGTCCTCACATGTTTAATTATTAACAATACAGATTATTTAAATGAAGTTAAAGTTTTATCTGTATAATATAATCAACATATTTTGCTGCATTTCATCTTAAAAATGATATCGTCATCATATGTAAATACGCGCTTTATAAAGTGGCGCAGGCTGTGCAATATTATAACTGTAGTGCAAGTTTACAGTGAGGTAATTGTACTTATAAGTACAAACAGTTCTACAAGGAGCACTTCATGGACTGATTGAGTGCGTTTATAGTTCTTGGGATGAAACTTTTTCTTAACCGCGAAGTCCATACAGGGAAGTCTCTGAAGCGTTTTGCCGTGGCTGAGGCAGCGTCTGCTTCATGCTGTATACCAATAATTCTCTTTCCAATCAGCTGCTGCTGTGATTCCCCACTCAGATACAGTGATATAAATACTCCGAGTGGTGCAGTGAGAGTAATATGGAAAAAGATGATCTGCTGTGGCAACCCTTAATGGGAGCAGCTGAAAGAAGAAGATGCAGTGAGAGTAACAACGCTAAAGCAGTTATGGTATTTGGAATACTATGGCTATTCTCTGGACCATTATATTGCTGCAGGTTAATTACAATCAGATGCATTACACTAATAAACATTATGCAGTTAGTTTCAGTGTATTTATAAAGCCGCGTCAGGAATGTGGATCTAAGAAAGAAAGGGTGACCACACAGGAACAGTAGCACTGCTTTGATGCTGGGTGCCACCAGTCTGCAAAACCGAGCAGAGAAATTGCGTACACCAGGTTATGAGGTACCGTGGAAATGTGCGTGGCTTTATGCCAAGTTTAGGTTTTATACATCGCGATTTGAGCGTGGAAACGTTCGTACGCAACATTTCTGTGCGTACGCACCGTTTATACATGAGGCCCCTGGAGACAACCACATGTGCATTTTGCTTAAAACTTTGTGGGATCAATTAGATGGCTCATTGAACGTCACATTTTTAAACGAATCCAATCCCTCTTAAAGTGCAGGGGCGGTGATTTTGAACTGCAGAGGTGCTGTCGTTAATCTGGTCTGGCAAACAGCAAGCGTCTCTACATTTAGACATATAAATGTGTGTTACTTGTGCAAAGAGCACATTGCATGTTTTAAAAAAATAAACAAATAAAGGGACACACCTTTCTGTAACATGAGACGGTATCAATGGACGAATGGTAAACGTGAACGATATGTTGTTGCAGGTGCAGTGTGTGCTGTCTGTTGTTCAATGTTATTTCAAAAGTGTAGGAGTCGACATAAGCTTGAAATAATTGGCAGCGATGATTGAGAAAATATGAACTGCAAAATATGCATTTGAAGTAAACGGTGCGTCAAAAGGACTGCCATTAAGAGAGCTAATAACAAAAAGCCCCAGGAGATGCAGATTTCAGTGTTCAAAACACCCAAATCAACAAATCTGCCAAACGACACCAGTAAAGCATGGAAAAGCCTGCATAGCATCCACTTTCTGACTGCAAATCTAAATGAGTAACATTGTTCTTTCTTTGGAAATGCAAATATGCCATGCCTGAACACAGCCGTAGTGTTTTAACACGCTGTGTATCCCTAGACCACGATGCTTATCTAAATTCTGTTTAATGTTGCTATGCCATCTAGTAATGCAATAGTCAGAAAGTTAGCTTAGCAGACAGAAGCATTTCTGAAGCACATGGAGCCATGTAGCTGTGGTGATCTGTGTGTGTCTGTCTCCACTGTCGCTGCACTCATTATGACATATAAATTAGTCATTAAGCTTCAGTTACATTGTGCTAATGAGCTCCTGAATTGATAACATCAACTTTTGCTTTTTTATTTTCTCTCAGCATCATGTCTTTTGTTCAGTATCTTTTGCTGTCACTCTCAAACCCCAGCGGCAGTTTAAAAGGCATGGACTAGTGTAATAAAGGGCGGGTGTTTTAGGAAGAACCCGGTGGGCTTCCAGAATGTGTTGTGCTCACTTCAAGTCCTCAGTGATGATGACACCAACCAGTTTTAAAAGTTAAAGCTGCTAACCCCCTCCAGTGTAAAAGTCAGTGATTCCTGAAGTCTTCTTGGTTTTGCTGACATTAAAGGAGAGCCTGTTGTCCTGGCAGCACTGTGTCAGAAGGCTTGTCTCTCATCTGCAAACTGTCTCATCATTGTTAGTGAGCAAATATAATGACTGGGTTAGAGCTGTGGCTGGCCAGTGAACAGAAGGGGGCTCAGCCAACTACCCTGGGGGATGACTGTGTTGAGGATCAGCATGATGGAAGTGATGTTGCTAATCTGCACAGGTTGAGATCTGCCAGTTAGGAAATCCAAAATTTAGCAAGACCCATGTCTTAATGGAATAACAATGTGAAATGTTGAGCTGTAGTGTACAAACAGGACTCTAGCGTAGCAGTTCTTATTATTCAGGTGTGTCATGATGGTATGGAGTCCAAAGCACATGACATCCTCTGTGGATCGGTTGTATCTGGAATGTTGTGTTTAATGCATCCCAGCACCAAACTTCCATTGAGACAGTCCACTTCTGTTTTCTTTGTTTCCTGAAGAACTGCTATGCCTCAGAAGGAGGTGGAGACAATTGAGGCTCTTTAATTGCAGCTCAGCTAGTCTTAATGTGAATAACCACAAACATAACCTTAACAGGAAGGAGTTATGCAGAAGCACATGTATTAACGTCCTGTCATCTTCCAGCTCAAGAATGGAGGAGGAACCCCCAGAGAAATAGTGGGCTTCCTTCCAGAGTCTCTGCGAAGTCTAACCCTTCTGGTGCTGTCCCTATATAAACACAGCAATAGTCAGAAGTCAGCATTCATTCTTGGACCTACAACTGCTTTAGCCAATCTAGCCCATAGAAGCATTGCCTTAGAAACAACCTGAAAAGATGACAGTTTTTGGTTTTTTTTGTTGCTTTCATATTATTAGATAGATCGATAGATAGATAGATCGATACTTTATTAATCCCAATGGGAAATTCACATTCTTCAGCAGCAGCATACTAATACAATAAATAATATTAAATTAAAGAATGATAATAATGCAGGTGAAAAACAGACAATAACTATGTATAATGTTAAATGTTAACGTTTACCCCCCCGGATGGAATTAAAGAGTCGCATAGTTTGGGGGAGGAATGATCTCCTCAATCTGTCAGTGGAGCAGGACAGTGACAGCAGTCTGTCGCTGAAGCTGCTCTTCTGTCTGGAGATGATACTATTAAGTGGATGCAGTGGATTCTCCATAATTGATAGGAGCCTGCTGAGCGCCCTTCGCTCTGCCACAGATGTTAAACTGTCCAGCTCCATGCCAACAATAGAGCTTGCCTTCCTCACCAGTTTGTCCAGACGTGAGGCGTCTTTCCTCTTAATGCTGCCTCCCCAGCACACCACTGCGTAGAAGAGGGCGCTCGCCACAACTGTCTGATAGAACATCTGCAGCATCTTATTGCAGATGTTGAAGGACGCCAGCCTTCTAAGGAAGTATAACCGGCTCTGTCCTTTCTTGCACAGAGCATCAGTATTGGCAGTCCAGTCTAATTTATCATCCAGCTGCACTCCCAGATATTTATAGGTCTGCACCATCTGCACACAGTCACCTTTGATGATCACTGGGTCTATGAGGGGTCTGGGCCTCCTAAAATCCACCACCAGCTCTTTGGTTTTGCTGGTGTTCAGGTGTAGGTGGTTTGAGTCGCACCATTTAACATTTAACATTAGCATCACTGAACAGGGTCTTAGGGAGACCCCAACACTTTTATGTGTTGTTCTCCCCACATCCTGCACATTTGTCAAAAGGCATTCCTTCCAGGGCTGATATCTACCATGCATTCAGTTCTGACACTTTTAGGAATTCTGTAATGTTTCAGTAACTGCTGCTATTACAAGGCGGTAAAAATTTGCAAGGCTTGGGGTGGCTGCTGTGCGTGACGTTATGCACATTTTGTCATCTTGAATGTTTGAGGGGTTGAAATGTCTAGGGGAAACCACTTAAAAAGGGTTGAGGAGCACAAAGTGGATAGTCTCCGGGAAAAAAGAGACCGTACAGAACAGATTAATAATAATGTAATAATAATTCTTTGCATTTATATAGTGCTTTTCTCACTACTCAAAGCGTTCAGCAATTGCAGGTTAAGGGCCTTGCTTAATCCTATACGGGATTCGAACTGGCAACCTTCTGATTGCCAGTGCAGATCCCGAGCCTCAGAGCCACCACTCCGCCGTACCATTGTAGATTGTAGTAAGAGAGTTGTTTTCGAGCTGAAGGAGGCAGAAAAAATCTGAGCTGGAATTTATTTGTGGACTGTGTTCATGCTTTAAACATTGGAGCGGATCTGGGGGGTAACGTTACTGTGCTCTGGGGTCGAAACACTGGAGCGGGCTGCATAGACATTTGTAGTGTTCTTCGCAGTTTCCAAGACCATTGTGGCCTACTCCAGGACCTGAAACACAACTTCCAAGTGTATGCGAGGTAAGGCACAAAAATAACCGGATTGGTAAGTAAAAAACATTTATTGATGAATTACAGCATTCTAAACATTGTCACCTTCTATATACTCCTCCTCCTGATCTCTACACCGCTTCATACGTATCTTCCATTGATTGAAACAGTGCTGGAAGTCTTCTTGCTTGAGGCTCTTCAACAGGGTTGCCATTTTTATCTTCACTTCATCCATTGACGAAAAATGTGTTCCCTTCAGGTCACTTTTGATTTTCGGGAACAAATAAAAATCACAGGGAGCTAAACTGGGCGAATAGGGAGGATGATCGAGGACAGGAATGTTTTTGTGAATAAAAAATGCTTTATGGAAAAGAGAAAATTTGTGAGAAATTTGATGTTGATTCACTGTTTGATTTTTTTCTCCGACATTATCACAGCAAATCGTGTAGCGATTGTTGTGTAAATACTGACTGAACTATTCACAGGATGTACCTAACTGGTCGGCGGTTTGTGAGGGTATGTAGGAGGGGATATCGTTTTATGATTCACCTTCGGCCAACCTCCTAACGGTTTTCCAGGAAAGCCCCAAGCCCAGTCCAATTATTTTTGCATCTCACCTCGTAATCTTCTTCCTTTTAATGGAACGTAATAACTTGTTGTAAATTCTTCTCAACTTGTTCCGATTTTATAGTGTTTTTGGATTTGCAATAAACGGGCCACTGGCTCAAATTCTAATAAGTCTTTAAAGCTGTGATTATTTCCTTTACCTCTCCATGCTGGGCCATTACAGTATCAAGAACTTTAGAACGTGGGTGAAGTATGTGCTTCTGTAAATAATTAACACTGTTATCCCAAAGCAAATTAATGTGAGCCTAATTCTTAAGATGTGCTACCTTCTGTTTTTTATGTTGCCAGTCATGAAGTACACACAGACTTGATAGCTACTACTAAGCCCTCCGGTGTCAAATTGTTAAAAACATTATTCTATTTATTGTTCTTGATGTTATTGTTATTTTTCAGCACATTGTCACATTTGTGCATTAAAATTTTGTGTTTTCCTACAAACTGTCCGTATGGCAGAACAGGATTTAAAATGTACTGAGCAATGGGTGCATCAGCTGCCTTCACCTTTCCAAAATAATTTGAGTTCCTCCACTGTAAGTATTAAAATGACATTTTAATTGTTATTGCACTTTCTATCTCTCAGGGGTTCTAACATGTTTTGTACAGACTAAGGTGTGAACTGGCTCAACAGCAGTCAGTCATTATCCACGGGATCTCGGCTTCATGGAAGGACAGAGTCGTTCAGGCCTGAGACAGCTGTTCGAGGTTAACAAGTGCATTTCTGAAAATGGCATCCTGCTGTTTTGTGAGGGTCTTCTGCTTGCACTGTACTCTAGACCACAATCATTTATTAGAAGTACCTGTCTAAAGAAATGACCCCCTGCTTCCCTCTACCTCTTTAATAAGATTCAAGAGGGTCTGTTGTCACGTCCACTCTTCATCACTAAATTGTGCAACCAAATTGTTGTTACAATCACATACAGCATAAATAGTAGCAGCTCAAGCTGGTTGCTCAGGCCTGAGTCAATTTTGGAGTTATCAAGTGATGCACGTGGATTTCTTCTCAAGTAGATTGTTATGACAGAGCTATTGTTATTACTTCCTGTAGTCTGTACATTGAAAGGTTTATTTAGTTTTGTTGTGGGTTTAACTCCTTCTGCTTTTTGCATTTGTTCCTGTTCTGACTAGTGGGAAGTCAAGCAAAATGACACCTTTTGCTGACTAGCTAAAAAGATTACAATATGCAAGCATGCTTGAAGAAGGGGCCTGAGTTGCCTCGAAAGCTTTCATATTGTGATCTTTTTAGTTAGCCAATAAAAGGTGTCATTTTGCTTGTCTTCTTACTACATCCATAATGGCTAACACGGTACAACACCCTAGTACTTCCTGCTTCAACCTAATTCCCGATAATAAAAAGCTGTTGCGTTTTCTGTAGTTATCTTTTTAACTTTCTTGTGCACCTTGGAAGATAGTGATGGTTTTTTTTGTTTAACTGTTGATTGAATAAGCCGGCCTTTCACTACCACAGGCCTCATGATGGGATGGAGCGTATGTGGCCATGGAGATCAATCAATAGCCAATGCGTCATTGCAGTCTGTGTGTTCAGTAAGCTTTGCACTCATATAACCTGCTTAGGTAATGCTGTACTTTCCTGTTGTAGCAATGGAAGGCCTTGACATCCCAGGATGCTCTGCAGTGCTACATCTAAAAACTAGACTTTAATTGTAGTTCCTTTGATGCTCAGCTATTAACTGTTTGTTGTGTTGTTTTTTATTTTTTGGTAATGAGAGTGTTCTATTGAAGTTGGGGTTGGCTTTGCCTGCCACCACTAACTGATGCTGCCTGGTGTATGTGTCCCAGTGTTGTGACAAAAGAGAAGGGCATAATTTGAATATGGATATTTGTAGGAATTGTCTGCATTAACTGTATATACAACACTACCAAGTATGAAGAAAAGGAGTAAAACTGTTTTTCTTGATGACAGAATGTGTCTATTTGTCACACTGGTGGGATATAGGATCATGATGCCCAGAAAGAAGAAATTAATGGTGCCCCAGGAGTAGAAGTGTTTTTCTTGACATTAGGATGCGTCTGTTTGTCACACTGGTGTTTGAAGTGGGGTATAGCTTCAGAATGCCTAGAAAGAACAAATTAACAGAATCAGGACCAGCTGTCACCCTTCAATCACAGAATAGCACCACAAGAGCCAGACGTTCCACTAGTCTATTTGGCAACACCAGCGCCAACAGCCTCCCCACAGACCCCAGCGCCTAAGGCATCTTCTGTGCTGGCAGCAGGATTTTATTGTGGACTATGGAGATGACAAGGACTTTTGATCATAATTTATTTGATGTTCAATGTTAAACAGTTTGTTGTGTTTTTGTCATTTTTCTTAATGAGAGTTTTCTATTGATGTTGGGGGTATTGAAGAGTGGGGATTGGCCTTGCATTTTGAATATTTTCCCCTCTCTCCTCGTGGAATCCCCAATACATTTGACTGTTAATGTACTGTATATGATTCTGATTGCTGACTACTCCATTGATTTTGTTTTGTACACTTTATGCCCTCTTTTAATTACTTCATATGTATTTACAGTGAATTCAGAAAGTATTCAGACCCCTTCTCCTCCTGCTTTATTGTGTTGTAGATTTAATTTTAAATGGATGCATGTGCCATATATGACCACCATTCTACACTTAATAACCCATAATGTCAAAGTGAAAACATGTTTTCAAGAAGGTCAGAAAATGTATTAAAAATCAAACACTGAAATCTCTGATTTATACTAGTGCACAGACCCTTAATTCAGTACTTTGTAGAAGCCCCTCTCTACCAGCTTTGCACACCTGAATCTCACTATCTGAACAGAAGACAGTCATTTGCTGTCATTTTAATTTTGTAACTGCATCTTTTTTAAAGTTCAGAATGACAGCCAGAGAGAGCGTGTTGGCTGTTTAGGCAATCGTCCTGTCAGTTAGTGAACTATAGAAAGAAAGAAAAGTAAAAATCACTTAGGAAGAAAATTTGTGTATCTTCAATCTATTCAAAGTGTCAGTTTTGAAACCTATTTGCAAACTTAAACAAAACACTGGCATCTCTTGATAATATTTTCTGTTATCACAGATGAGCAGGAAAATGTGTCAGTAAATTTATTTAAGCAATGAAAGAGATTTATAAAATGTACTAAAGAATAGCAGAGGCTCACAATTAAAAGATTTATACAAATGGAGACATGTGATGTATTTCCACCCTGCTTACAAGACTTACATTGCAGGCATTGCAGGGAGTTGTTATGAGTTTTTGGGTTCAATAGGGTTGTTAATATTTTTTTTTTTATCACTATTTTTTTTTTTATGTTTATTTTATGCATCTTTGTTGTTAGCAACAACCCCTGTCGTTAATGCAAGACCACCAGAAGTCACGTCATGTGACATCTTTGGGTCACAGTTATTTCAGATGTATTATGGTCCAGCCAGGCTTATGTTTAAAGTGATTCCTTTTGTCTTCTTTGTTTTCTTTTCATTATCATTCATTGTTTTCTATTTACCGTTTCATTAGTGATGTATTTTCTGTAAATATTAATCAATTTAGTTATGCAGTTTCTACAGTATGTCTGGTTTTCTATTCTCTCATGTTCCTTCTGATTTGCGGATGGATCCTCCATGAGATGGGAATCATTCATCCATAATATTTAGAGGAACTGAACCCCAAAACCACCAAAGAGCCCAGTAAAGGCAGGCTGGTACTTGAAGTCCTGTGCGGTTCATTTTAAATGAGCTGTGCTGGATTTGGTAGGTCTTGTAAGTTTTGTGTTTTCCTGGATTTTTTTCTGTGTTTCTTGACTTATTTTGCTGTTTCTTGGATTATTCTTGTGGATTTCGATTTGGGAATTGTTTACATTGGATTGTGTTTTTAGCAAATCCTTTTTGATAATTTTTTCTCCTCTAAACTGTTTTTTGCCGTATTTATTCTATTATTCAAAGAAATCCTGTTTTTATGAAATTATTTAGTTCCTTTGCTAGTGTCACACATGTGCGAGTAGGAGGCAGCTAAAGGGTTTACATAATTGTAATAAAACATCCGACCAGGCAGCGGCCGGGTGCACTGACTGTCTTTGTCAGTTCCCTATAGACCTTTCCTGGGAAATCCTGCAAGGTTCCAGCGCCTCCGAAGACATCACTTCCGGTTTTTTCTGGCCCCTTTGATGACACCACTTTCCGGTCCAGATGGTGTCACGTCTGGTTCCGGTCCCTTTGCTGACGTCACTTCCTATACGGGCCTTTAAAGCCGCCATCTTTGCCACATATAATCAGTTCTGTTTTGGACTCAGTCTGGTGAACATCTCTGTTATTAACAAACCTTTTTAAGCCAGGGCTATTATACAGGTGGCTGCCCCAAACCTTTTTATGATGTCTGGACTCAATCATTGTCACACTAGTTACCAGGCCAGTGGTAGATGATGTTCCCTTGCCTAGTGGAACATTTTGGTATTTGAAATGTAAACTTCTATTCAGTACAATTTGTTGTTGAAAACGAATAAGAGATTTATTGGAAAAAAACAAGACTGTCATACCATCTCCATCTACCGTATGTATTATTATCCACATATCCAATTGCAAGACACGGGAGATCAGAGCAGGGTCTGTGTAGAAGAAAGATGGAGATCAGCTCCCTGGGATGCCTGCTTTGCCCCCAATCCTGATCCTTTGTGACCTTACAGATTGGCATTCCTCCAGTCCCATAATCCCCCAGTCAGTCAGCCTATTGGCATGTATCAACTAATCTGTTTACATGGACTGCTCTCTTAGCTGACTGCTGAAGCTGCTCGTGCTAACAATATTATTTTTGATCTGGATGACAAATGTTCTTCCTTTTATTTAAATTGCTTTAATTTCACATGTCAAATGCAAATAGGATTCAGGTGGTCTGTCAACAAGAATTGTTAAATGTAATTGTGTTTCATTCCAAAGTACAAACACCATAGCTGAATGCCTATCTCTGCCCTAATACATTAAAATAAAATTGGTAGTTCTTTTTGCAGTATAGAAATCAATGTGCGTCGAGGCAGAGACGTTTCGTTCTAATGGACTTTACGAATGATGTTCCCTGATGAGAGCTCAACCTCCAGGATAACAATTTAGGCAACCAAATGGTAATAGTGCAGCAACTATTCTAATAAAAGTATTGTTTTTGAAATGCACCTGAAAAGTGACGCAGCTACAAACCAATCAGTTAAAAACTTGTGCGTCTCTGCCAGTGAGGTGCTGCACGTATCACTCAGCTCACGTTAGCACACGACTCTCCCTAAGTGTATTTGGTGGATTCTTGTTAAATGTCTTGTCCTGTTTATTTTGAATGTGTTGGTTCAGTTTTGCTCAGTGATGTTTTCCTTGCAAAATGTGCTGTTGCCTAGACAGCAAGAGGATAGAAAACTGTTACCAGGGCCGAAAGGACACAATTAAAATGTCACTTTGCTGCTGCCTTGTCATTTAAATAACTGTAAAATACAGAGAGAGTATTCAAATTATATGCCAGTCTGTAAATGAATTGCATCTTTTGTATGTGGCAGGAAGGCTGACACTGGCTAAATAATAAAGATTGAATGAGTCATAATTGACTATAAAAAAATAACCCCACCACGCAGAAAGAGTTAAACAGCACAGGGCTTTAATGCTGAAGCTACATGGCGTTTTCTATAACACATAATTACTTTTGCACAAAATGGCACAGTTTCCTTTATTCATTTAATTGGAGTTTGCAGTGCCTTTTGCCATGAGTTAAAGGTGAAACACTTGGGATACAACAGAAGTTTTAAAGGAACTGCAGACGTGCTGACCTCGG
Source organism: Erpetoichthys calabaricus (assembly GCF_900747795.2). Classification (NCBI taxonomy): domain Eukaryota; kingdom Metazoa; phylum Chordata; class Cladistia; order Polypteriformes; family Polypteridae; genus Erpetoichthys; species Erpetoichthys calabaricus. The sequence goes on along the minus strand of NC_041399.2, from coordinate 67,536,412 downwards.
CAAACGTGGTTCAAGAAGTCCTGAATCAGAAACAGCACGTGGGGGCAAGAAGGGGACAACAACCAGGAAGGAGAACTCGATGAAACGTTACATTGATGCTTCCTGGAATTTAGGGAGCAGCTGGGGAATCTGAGCCTACAAATTCTGAGTTTGATGGCACACAAGCTGTCCAGGATTATAGTGAGCAAAAGGACCTGGAGATGATGGGATACAATAATCATAAGAAGTGGATGCAAGGGACAAAACTAAAACTGGGCAACCGCAACCAAAGAGGCGAGACAAAGATTCAGAGTCGAAGAGCAAAGAGTTCAAACCCACAAGATCAGAACTTGACACTAGCTAACTACCACTAATAAAGAAAGGGTTTTTGTATTCACTGAGGGATAATCTGAATGCGCGATCACTGGTCACATGACTGGTACCAAGGCATTGTGGGAATAAACGAAAATCAGCATGGTAAAAATCATGACTTTTTAAAACAACACTCCACCTAAAATTACATTTTTTAATGTTTCTTACCTGGTGTGGTTTGTAGTGATGGTCAAAAAAAAATTTTAATCTCATGTTTTTGTGCAAAATGGAGCCAACAAACTTTATGCTTTAATGGAAGTCAAGTCAAGTCAGGAGACTTTATTTTCATACCATCCGTACACAGCAGTGGGATAAAGTAACATTTCCCAGTACTGCGGTGTAAAATATACAGAAACACAGAACAAATGCAAGATCGGGAAGTACATGGTAACAAACTCTGAAAACAGCAAACAATAAAATAATGTCTGTGAAGAAATCTTATGTTACCCAGTGGAATACTCAAAACATGCAAAGCACAGGCATTGTTTGCTAAGATATTGTTAAATTAGTTTCTCTGGTGAAATAAAAGTAGCTCACAACCTAGACGCCTAATCACACAGGGTCGTGCTTTTAAATTGACGATCCACCTGACCCCCCGATACATTGGCAAAGAGTCTTTTCTTCAATTCAGATGCACAGCATTATGGGAATGTGCCTTTTCTGCTTATCATTTATGCTGAATTCTCCAGAAGTAAGTATTAATAATATTTTAGTAACGAATGCATATATTTTGCACATTCTGAGCAATAGAATGGGCAACTGACATGTGGATTATGGGTCACATGATAATTGTTTTCCATTAAACGCTTGTTAATCTTCAGAGCTGGTCAGCGCGGGGTCCCATTCAGTATGAATTTTCTTTATGACTTTCTCCTTGAAAATTCAATTAAAACATTTTTCTTGGCCATCACTAAAAACTACTATAGGGTAAGTAATATATATAAAAAAACTCGTTTGAATGGAGTATTGGTTTCATTTCAATTTAAAATTTAAACCACACACAAGAATTAAATTCTGTATACAGTAGAACCTCTGGTCACGAACGTTTCCGAACACGTACAAATTGAGTTACGATCAAAAAGTTTGCCAAAATTTTGCATCTGTTCACGACCACACGCTCTGGTGGCGAACAAAAACACTGGTGGCCAGTTTCCCTACCCGTGTTCGTACGTGCCAATGATTTCCCCTTCTCCGTTTCCCATTTTCTTTTGTTTGCGTATACAGGGCCTAATAAAGCAGCTGATGTTGCAAAAGGAGTTATAGTGTTAACCAAGCAGAGGCCTCAAGAGCTGGAACAGGTGGAAAAACTGTTTCTAATGTGGTTGAACGAGAAGCAACTTGCAGGGATAGCGTAAGCGAGGCGATCATATGTGAGAAAGCCAGGAAGATTCATGGCAATTTGCTGAAAAAAAATCCTTCTTCGAGTGGCAAAGGTGAGACATTTAAAGCCAGTAGAGGATGGTTTGAAAAGTTTCGCAAAAGAAGTGGCATTTAATTTCTTTTCCCTGTGCTTAAAACTTATAAAAAAAAGTGTTTATAGCGAGTGGTTCGTAAGGGTCTAGCGCAAACTCTTACAATGTTAGTTTTCTCTGTTGTTCAAGGTTTTCTCAGTGTTATTCAATGTTGTTACATTTAGTTTACTGTTACACTGTGCATTCTATGGTATAATTAACTATTTTTCTGCTTAAAAAATATATATATTTACATACAGTTTGTACGGTCTGGAACGGATTAATTGTATTTACATACAATCTTCTGGGGAAATTACATTTAGGTCGCGACCAGATTGGGTCGCGTCCAGAGTTTTGGAACAAATTATGGTCGTGACCAGAGGTACCACTGTACAAAAATCCTACTGAATGGCTTCTGTCCTGTGTCATAATGCCCGATAGCACCAAGAGGTACTGGGTACACTCGGTTATTTGGTTTTTGTATCCACCAGTGGAGCTCTGACTCTTAAGGTGAAAAAAATAATAGAACCCATTCCAGGTATGATCCCATTTCTTTTTAGTTGTACATCATTACTACAAAAGGTTTGGGCATATTTAATATTGTTTCTTGTATCATTCATTTAAATTGTTATGCTACTGAAGTCAGCACAGCACCACTTTGTATTTTGTGTTTCCTGTTGGTGCCGTTGTTTTGGACCTTTGTTGCATGTCCACTGCCATGCTGCTGTTCATGATGAAGCCTTGTTTCTTTCACATGACCGTCAGCGGTATCATCAAGCTTTACCTTACTCATCCATTTCTAGTATTTGTTGAGCTAATGGTTAAAAATTATTGTAAGGCCGCCTTGTTTGTTCTTTTGATTTTGACATTTTGTTTTGGTTTTTATTTTGCTGCTCTCTCTTAGGCTGTCTCTCCCTGTGTTCAGACCCCGGCTGCTCTTTTGTGCCCTAATATGTTAACATTTGCAGTTCTTATTTTGTATTGCCTCTAGCATAATGAAGCGAACATTTATTTAACTGGGCTTAATGGTACCATGATGGTAAGTTTCTTTATCAGATATTCCAGTTCTGTTGTGGATGCCTGGACATACAGCACACAGTTATGGTGGCCACTTGCCTTTGTTCACTGGACATTCCCACCTTCTTGTGTATGCCAAACAAGTTTACATCCAGATGTGGACACCGGACAGACTGACGTTTTATTGCAATACTAGCTTGGGTTGAAATCTAAGTAATCAACAAAGACCTCGATGTTAATACTTGCAGTGCACTATGCAATGTATATGTCACTGTTATATGCCATTTGGTTTGAGAGTCATAAAAGAAGTGGTAGTGTTTGTTGTTGGAAATGCCTGTTGGAATGACAAATGCAATGCCTTTTATTCCTATAAATGTTTGTTGTGCACAATCTGTTCAAAGGACCAAGGCATAGCAGCCAGATGGACATACTGTACAGGTACACATATAAAACTACACAGACATGTGTCCTTTTATTATGGTGCTTAAAGAATCATGGATTTCTCTGTGGTTGGTGTTTGAATGCTTAGGCTCATAGATTGTTTCTGCAGAATACTTTTGTAGGTGATTTTTATTTGTTTCATTTGGATTTTTTGTAATGTGCCATCTTTTGGACTGACAGAGACATGACAAGTGGGTGGACACACAGACACATGTGCTTTTATTAAGGTGGATGTATATAGAGAGTTTAGAGGAGCAACTGTGAGGCATTATTGCTAGGGGTCTGTGTGTGAGCAGCCAGCAGTTACTTCACATATGGTAACCTGCAGTCAAAGGCACAACTAGATTCTTGAATTAAAGGCATGATACCAGAAATATTTATCAGCCTTTACATGCTCTAAGGGAGGACTGATGAAGTGTGGAGGGCTCAAGTTTGTTTCTTTCTAAGGGAATGAAGAAAGAATGAATAATAACTTCATGGTATAAAATATAAGAAACACAGTCAGCTGATGTAGAGGCAGACAATCTCCCCAATCTCCATCTGCAGAGGAGAACCATTTACACAACATACATTTTGTTTTATTTTTTTTTTTACATATTAAATTCATTATTGATGGAGTGTCTGAAATTGCACCTCCCACAGTGCAGGACAACATTTGGACTGAAAGATGCCCTGGTGAATTGTACCCTGGTAGTGGTGAAATTGCCAGTGTCACTGGAGCCCCGGTAGGGGGTGGTGTGTCCCACTCTGATGGATGGATGGAGCTCCAGAGATCATTACCCATAAGGTATAGGTTTTGGTGTGAGATTTTAATGGACAAGAAGAAGTAGTGTAAGAGTCCTCCTGGGTAAGAGAGAGAGAGAGAGATGTTTATTCTTTCAGTACATTACACAACACAACAATGGAAAACATACCAAGTCAAAACATCTTTAATATGCAAATGTATTAAAACAAATACTTCTGCCAACAATTAAAACACTGAAGTCAGAAGAGTCAATGCCAGTGCAGAAGAGGAAACCTCTGGGAAGTCGCAGTTACAATAGGTCATTGCACAGAAGTCATTAAAAGCTGATGTGTTACGCATTGCCAGTTTGACCCAATTAAAATAAGGCCTTGAATTTCATCTAAAGCCATCTGGAGAGAGAAGAAGTAAATACATTCAATTAGCCCCCAAAAGAGTGGATCATGACCGCACAGATGGTTGTCTGATAAGAATGAGAGAGCCCCTCAGTGGGGGTCTGAATGAAGAAGTGAACTTCAAGTGTACTGACAGTCAGTACTAGCTGCTGAGGCACAAGCAGATATTATTTAGTTACATGCAAAAGTTAGGAAAGTTGAGCAGTTTTCAAAAAAAAGGTTGCAGAAAGTTAATGTTTTGCGCAGGAAATGGCCTAATGCAATGGCTTTAAATAACCTGTGTAAATATAGATGAGGTTTAAATTTGTGAAGACTTTATTTTAGAAGAAATGGATAAAAAGCTAAGAAATCCGTTCAGGGAAAAAAACATTTGATGTAAGTAGAAGTTAGATATGAAAACAAAGTGTGTGTCTAGAATATGTGTGGAAAGGCCACTTTCTTAGGAATCTTTCCATTAAAAAGATGAACTTGTTCAAAAATAGTAAATGTATTAAAAAAAAACCTAAAACAATGGTGAAGGAACAAAGAAAGAACACAAAGTACCAGATATGTAGACTAAAAAAAAAAAAACAAAACAAAGCTTAGCAATCCTCTGTGGACCACCAGGTTGTGCAGCGACACCCCAACCCAACACAGTCAGATGTGGGACACAAGCTCAAAGCACACATTTTTATTTTTTCCTTTTTCCTGTGGGAAACGCTTTCCCCCATTTCCCACATGTACAGCTCAGTTCCAGCTCAGCACAAAACACACAGCATACCTCTCTCTTTTCCTCCACTCCTCCTGGCAAGCTTCGCCTTCTCCCACCCGACTCTGACTTTCGGAGTAGTGGCTGCTGGCTCCAGGTGCTCGCTGACCTACATATGGCAGCACTTTCGGGTGTGGTGGAAGTACTGCAATTAGGGGGCTCAGCAGCAGCTCAAGCACCCCGTGGTGGTCCCACAGAAACCAACAGGGTTGCACCAAACTACAGATCCCATGGAGCCCTGCAGAAGTCTGATGCAACCCAGGGAGGCTGCCACCTAGTGCACTTGGGGAGGTAATACTCTGGATACGCTCCCTCCCCTGGTCCTTCCAGCATAGAGGCATCCCGACCGGGCAAGGGCCCCAGCCGTACAAGACACCTCTCAGGGCTTAACTACACTGGTGTTAGACCGTATCTATTAAATGGAGTTGCTCACCCACTTGTCCACCTCAATGTACAAAATACTCCCTCTTCGCTCTCCTTTCTCCTCTCCACTCCTCGTTCTCAATTTCTCGGTTTATAAATTCTTGGATATATTCCTCCAGTCAGTGGAGCCCTTCCATGACCTTTTAGGCTTGAAGCAGCTTTAAAGTCCTACTTTGGTTACAAAGACAACAAGATAGATAGATAGATCGCAGATTCTTCTTTCACAAACTCTTTGAAAGAAGACCCTCTTTAAAATGACTCATTTTGGACTCGTGTCTTAGAAGACGTTAATGGTGGCTATTGCCAATTTTTGAATTATTAACACTTAATGTTAATTTTTAACCTCTGCAATACAAAAGTATCACCAGCCGGTGACCCAACACTTAATTTTTTGTTTGTCATTTATATTACAATAGATATATTGAAATATTATATAAAAATAATAACCTCCCTCCAACACATTAGAAAATGACAAAAAAGAAGAGAACACTTTGGCTTGGCTAATCAGAAGAGTGGTCCCACTGAGGCACTGTACTGGTGTATTGCTGTAGGTTTGAAGGAGCCCAAAAGAGAGGATGTGCCTCATTGTTCATAATGGCTCTTAATTTTGGCTTTACTTTCTTCTCCTCTATGACCTCTGGTGGGTCCAAAGTGCTTACCATAAGCAAGCCTGCTCTTTTAATTAGCTTGTTGATTCGGTGGGCCTGTCTTGAAGTGATGTTAATGGCCCAGCACACTGCAGTGTAGAAACTCGCATTGGCCAGCACATAGTTGTAGAGGATGTGAAGGATATCACTACCTACATTAACAGAACACAGTCTCCTAAAAATAGAGCCTGCTCTGCCCTTTGTTATTCCTCCAGTGGGAGATGCTAAGGTGACAGTCTATCTACATACCCCAACTAATCAACTCATTTCTCTTGATCTTGGAAAGCAATGGCTCAACTCCGAGGTCCTGCCTGTTATGTTAGCCTGTGTTCCTTTATTTTTTTCTGAGCATAATACAATTTATATGTAGTATAATAATAATTTTTCCTGGGGCTTTGTTAATTTTTATTGTGTTTTTAAGGCACTATTTGTTTTCTTCGTTGATTGAGGCTATTGTTTTCAGAAAAACTCAACTTTTGTTAATAATGTCATTCTATTATTTATATTGTGGAATATAACTGTCTGAACACTCTATGCATGGTCATTTTGAAGTACAGTATTTGATGTTGTTCAAGACAACCAATTGCATGCAAAGCTAGGTCCAAACTGTTTGGAGTATGCCTGTCATGGCTGGTACTGCTTTTCATCAGCACACTCTTCTCACCTCATCAGGCATCACAGAATGTGAGTCGTCAACAACACCAAAAACTTTGTTCTTCTGATGAGTGCGGTTGCAGGTATTTGATCCTGTGTGGTAAGGACAATGAGTGGCAATTCAGCTTCATCTCGAGGGGACTGCTTCCATCTTGTGGATAAAACTAAGTAATACATTCTGGGTGTTTTATCAACATTTAGCCTTTTACTCTTTATATCAACTTTTGTCGACACCTGCCATGCAAGTGTTATTTTATAAAATTCACTTCTATTTTTGGTTTTCCCTTGCAATAGGTATGGAGAATTTATTTATTTATTTTTGTTATGCTTGAAAAATACAGCAAAACACAATTCCCATTTTGTTTTTTAATGGGTGCTGCCATTTTGTGACTTTGTTTCCACACTATGGGTAGTTATTAGGGGGTGCTTCCTTGATCTAAAGCCACTGGCATGCAGTGTTGGGGGTAACGTATTAAAAGTAACATGTGTTACGTAGTCAGATTCATTTGTAACTAGTAACATAATGTAATGCAATATTTAATTTTTTGAAGTAACAATACCTGCAATACTTAAAAAAAAACAGCCGTGTCACTGCGTTATTACGTTACTACAGAAGATTATTCTTGCTACTCCAAAAAACGTACTGTGTTATTTCACAGAAGTATTGCATTTTTGCAAGGATGTTGCCTGTTGCTGTCGGAGTAAAGTCTTGTTCATGCTTATGTCACACACGTGCACTTGGGAGACAGCTGAAGGGCCTGAACAAAAGTAATTCTACACCAGACCAGGGGGTGGTGGAGTGCATTAACTCTTTTTCTCGCTTTCCTGCAAACCACTCATGGGAAATTCCGTCCAACCCTGATGATGTCACTTCTGTTTCCGGGCCCGATGATGTCATCACTTCTGGACTCTAACCCATGGACAAAGACCCTTCCGGTTCTGGCCCTTTTGATAACGTCACATCCTGGTCTGAGCCTATGGAGGAGGACCCTTCTGGTTCTGCCCTAGATGACCTGATTTCCTGTTCTGGCATTTAAAGCCGCCATCTTACCTCCATGCCATCAGTTCCGTGTTGAACTCAAATCTGTGCACATCAGTGGTATAACTTATACCCTTTTGTAGCCAGGGAACAATATATGGGTGGCTGCCCCAAACTTTTTTTAGACTTTTGTGTCTACCTAATGTGACACAGCAGAGGAAGTGATATTGTGCTAATGTGCCTATTATTAGTGGCTTTAGGAGGAAAACGTGGAGATGTCTGGAGTGTCAGACCCACAAACCAAAAGTCATGAAGGATGAGAGAGAGTATTATTCTTGTTAGTGAGGTGATGTACATGATGAACATAAGCAATTCAAATATTTTTGCAAGTCACTCTTGCACTTTGATGACCTTTCATATTTAAACCCTTCATTCATCATTAAGTCACCCACATAACCAACCTATCCTTGAAATTCACCACTTTGGATACATAGTGCCACATCCATATCACCATGTAGTTAGAGTAAATTCCATATTCAGCACAAGGAGAAAACCCAGTGCATGTGAGCCACGTGAGGAGGCATAATTACTGTATCTGATTTAATTTTTGCCATGCAGCTGTCATAGCCAGCATAGACGTGTCAAGTAAAAACCAAGCTTCACATCATGTACACGTGGACTCCGGGCATCTGGTAGTAGTGGGGAAGGGGTTAAGCATGTGAGTAGTGTACAATCAAGTGAAAAGTTATTAGGATACATTTAATCTGACATGTGCTGAGGGGTAAACTTAATCCACCCAGTTTAGGCTCACAGGGAGCCATTGATCATTGCAGCAGCGTTGGGTGTAAGGCAAGAAGACGATGGACTTTAGCTGGTGGGAGGCCCAATTAAAGTGCTCTCTAAGAGCTGTCTCGGAATCCCCCTCTGCTACACAGGGGACTTGCTGTTATAGACAGCTTTTCCAGATATTTTTTTCCCCTCAGACAGGTCTCTGCCACCTGAGGAGAAAGCCCCTCTCAGGTTTGGACCCAGGGGTGGTACAGTATTTAGAAAACACATACAAATGATCAAATATGGCTGTGTTTCTGGTCAGTTTCATGAAGGTTTAAGGATTTAGGATTTAATAACAAATGCTGGCCAGTGAAATGTCCAGTTTTTCATACAACAGAAGAAAGAGAAATGCAAAAGTAACACACTGTAACACATTGCATTTTATAATAAGTCACTATGTAATTTCATAGTTTTTTTGTAAGTAACAATTAATTTAACTAAGTTACTTTTAAAAGTAACATTCCTCAGCACTGTCGGTGTGACAATATTTAAATTGGCACCATGTGGCTGTCATTGTCCAAGACTGTAGTTGAAGTGTAAACTCAGTTTAGCTGTCTTTCATTTTGATCTGGTGATTTAGAAAAATAGCCAATGTTTTTCTTGACTTTGTTGTTTACTGATTTAGTGTTTGGCAGTGATGTTAGTGGAAAGTAATGTTTCCTATTGGCAACGCACTCTGACAATGGTTCTGTTTAGTGTTTAGGATTAGGTGTTTGTCTTTTTGCTTTCCTGGTTTTTTGCCCTTAGTCTGTCTCCCCATCTACTCACTCATTTCCTGGTCTTATCAAAATCTCTCTTGGTCAGTACAGCTCCTCAATCTATCACAGAGAATGAGCCCAGAAGCCCTGACCAAGAACCTCATTCAGCTGCTTGGGCTCAGTCTCTTTCTTTTGGCTACATTAGAGAGGGTGAGGAGGTAAAGTGCCTGGTATATCAAAAAGATCCTTGTCCCACACTTAACTCTTGCTTCAGCACTATGCTCCAGTACACGTTGTACTCCACTGCACCAGGTTTCAGGTCATACAACTGGTGTCGATCAAGGTGCTTTACAAGATGAAGAAATAAGAGTTTATATTGTGGCAATAGACCGGGGTTCATGCCCAGCCGGGACGCCCCTGCACTGTATCTTCAGGGGGAGCAGCCCTGGATGGTGCAATACCTCCCCCTGGACGCTAGATGGCCGCCCCCCTGGGTTGGAGAGGTGCCTCGGGTTTCTGCAGGGCTCCGCGGAAGTTGGAGTTGGGTGCAGCCCTGTTGGGTCCCGCAGGCACTGCCAGGGGGTGCTGCAGCTGGGACTCCTGAGGCCCTGTGGGCAACGTATCCACCACACCCAGAAGTGCAGCCGAAACACAGCAGTCGCGCACCTGGAGCACTTCCATTTGAACTATAAAAGGGGCCAGCAGCCTCCACTCGAGGAGCCAGAATCGGGAGGTAAAGGACGAGGTTGTAAGGGAGGAGTGGTGTAGGAAGAGAAAGTGCTTGGTTTGGTGTACTGTACTGTGCTTGGGACTGTGTTGTGGCTGGAGGGATTACAGGGAAGACTTGCCCTCCAGCTGAAGAAAAATAAATAGTTTGTTTTATTTTACCCGTGCCTCCATGTCAATCTGTGTCGGGTCAAGCGCTATATAGCGTCTTCTTACAATATGAAACAAAAATAAGATTAGGCAATACTAAGTAACAAAGAATACAGTAAGGTCAGATGGCCAGGAGGACAGAAAAAAACAACCAACCTCCAGATGGGCTAAAGAAAAAAACAAAATCTGCAGGGGTTCAAATGCCACAAGACCACCCAGCGCCCCTGGGCATTCTACCTAACATAAATGATCTAAATCAGTCCTTGTGCTTTTCAGGCTTCACGTGGAAGAATTAGATGATGATGGTCATGTGGACATCTGGCCTTCAATCCATTGATGTAGGAACTGCATGGTGCCCTAGATCAGGTGGTGGTGGCACAGACATTAGTCCACCTTACTTAAAAGTTTTGGGTGTCTACTGTATGAGAAGGGGTTTTTAAAAAATAATAATATTAATAATATTGTGTTATTCACTATTAAATAATAAAGAAAAAAATTAAAAGGTTATTAAAGTATCACATAGGCTTAAGGATGTTTCATTCTAAATATTTTTAATATAAAATAATTATAAATAATTTAAAATATTATTAACATTACAGAAATTAAAATTTTAATTAAAATTATTTTTCCTAGGCTAGTTGTAATCAACGAAATGAAAGCATATTTCTTAGCTTGCAGTCATTATAAAGGACAACAATTTGGTAACGTTTTATTTTTATCCCCCCATAACTCTAAAACTATAAGGCATAGGAAATCTTTATTCACACCAGTGTGTTTCATATGTGAGACAATCCACTACAGCAATTTTTATTCAAATCTGGTATGTAGTAGTTACATTTAAAAATAAAATTGTGGTCGAGGAACAACCCCATTGAAGACAATAACAGGGTTTAGCCAGGCCTTATCGCTAGTTGCGAAGTGTCACACTGCAGTGCTCCAAAAATGTAGGCCCACCACTGCTGGTTAATCTCATAAGTGCCTCTTCACTCACATGAGAACAAGACCCAGTGATACTCAAACCCTTCCACTTAGAACAGCTACTCAGGTTAGCCCTTTAGAGGAGAGAGCCATGGCCTTATATTTGGAGGTGCTGGTAGTCATCATACTCAGTGCTCCAGAGATCACCATCTGAAAAAGCACTGCCTCCAAAATGGACATCCTCTAGTCCTCAGCTATGACAATATCCCATCCATCAACATCATGAACATCATTAGCCAAGGGTCAAGGACTAGTCTGCAATTAAGTACATTTGTAGTCATTACGGTGACCAAAGTCACTGGAGTGTAGGGCTGCCAACTCTCCTCATTTTTAACGCACCATGGACTGTCCGGGAGGAATTTATAAAATTTTGTAAATGTCCGGAATTTTGGCTCCTAAACTTTGAAAATCTCCCTATCCTTATCATTGGTAAAAATTGAAAGCTGTACACCATTCAGCATTTGCACAAGTAGTGTGGACACTTATTTCCCTGAATCTTCATTTCCATTCCAGTAGTAAACAACGCAGATATTGACGAGAATAGTCAATGTCTGTCCAAATTGGCTTTTTTCACTTCATCTTTTGAATTCAGCTTTATCTTCTTGGCGAGTAAACAGTTCATTATAAATCTTGTACATTCCCTTAATTATTTGTAATCCTAATTCACCATAACTAAGTGAATTTATTCAAAATCGAAATTATAATTTCACATTTTGTGTGTGAGATCTTATTTTCGGTTCTTCTTTGAGCAGCTGGGTTAAACAGGAAATTTCATACATCCAGGTACAGTCTGTCATATTTAAGTGCAAGTAAGTACTGCTTTGTAAGCTTTTAATGGAAAATATTATTACCACCCATTGTTCCAAAATGGATTATGAATGAGTCAACTATTAAAGTTTCGGGTAATTAAAAAAAAATCACACATTTATTCTGTCATATAAATGCAGTATCTTTTTAGTTATCAGTTGATCAAGTAATAAGTCACTTCTTCAAGTAATTTAATATTTTCATAATTCTGTTATTTACATAAATTCAGGAATACCCATTATGCCAAAAGAAAGTGCAAGTTCACAAACTACATGAACAGCAGATCTCCTTGTTTTCGAAAGGGCAGAACAGATTCAATGAAGGGGCTACTGCTCTCAATTTCAGTAGCATGCTATGTAAAGATTTCTATTCAGACTGTATTTATCCAAGAACCCAGATTTACTGAGGAAAATAGCCTCAGTGGAAAAATATAAAAATAATGTAAATAAATGCAAATAATCTAAATTGAAAAGAGTAAAATTATTTTTATTTTACTAGAAGTGAATTTACCATGTGCATCATTTTTTACCGGGTTTACGACAGTTAAGCTATACAAATAAGAATGGAAGGAATGAAGTCTGTTAATTTAAGAGGCTTGACATTTTCAAAATATTTAATGGGTTATTAGTTTGCCAGTGACTGTGATTGTGGCCAACATATCATAATTACAGTGATAAACTGCTACTAAAGGTTTATATCATTTAAAAAAAAAAACATAAGATAGTATAAAGGTGTATTATGGTGTCATATTGAAAGGCCGCCTCAAAAGTCCTCATTTTTCAATCCAAATGTCATTTCCAGAGAAAGAGAGTTGGCAGCCCCACTGGAGTGACCTATATGAGGTCTTCAGCTTTTAATTTTTATTAAATTTAACTATTTTAAGATTCTTGGTTTAAATTTACAGCTTTACAGATTTTAGGTTTATGGAAAATGGATTCTGGCTTATGGGTTATCTTTGTAGTAAATTCATGATTACATTCAATTTTTTTTCAGTTATTTTTTCTGTTGACAAGCTGTTATTATTATTTCTTTTTTCTTTCATTCCTGTATTACACCTTATTTTGTTTTTTTTGAATTTTGCATTATGACTTCTAAATTAATAAAGTAATTGAAGTTATGAGTTGCATGAAGTGTTTTGGCCTTCCTAACATGCATGAATCAGAAGAGCAGCTTTTTATGCCACGCTGAAGTGGCCTAGTAATGTCCTCACACCCTAAGCACTGTGAAAGTGGACTATCTGCATAAGTAAGAATGCCTCGTCATCATCATGCTACTCTTGATTGCAGAATTAAGTACTGCAGGCACTCACCAGGGTGGACGCTGAAGGAGTCTCCGTTCAGGTATGGTCCCCTCTCTCAGCTCTTCCAGTGCTTTGCTCTCACTGTACTAGTTTCTGACTTGCTGATGTAAGAACTCCACAGACAAAATGAAAGACTGCAATGTTCTCCTCTCCAGAACTTGTACCTGTGTCCTCCACCTGTGTGTCTGACTGTCTCCCTCCAGTTGTAACACACAGTTAATGAAGCCCTAGGGCTGCTCCTTTTCACACTCGCCCACATGAACTCTTTCTGTCTCCAGTGAGTGAAGGAGAAGAAAGCATCCGCCTGGTTGTAATTCCTGCACCCCCACCCATGCCATCTGCTAGCTGCCCAGTGGCACAGTATTTTATTCCTAGATAGCAGTTACAAAATAAGTACATACAAAATGTATGTATGTTTGCACATAAAATATATGTATATTTTTCTGATGAATTTTCAAATTACTGTAAGACTCCAAAAGATGTAAGTGGCAATTCCAATTCCGCACCTGTTCTTTTAACCCTAATGCAGAAGTGGTTAGTCGCACATCTCGGCCTGAGCCAAGCTTATCTGGAATGTGATCATTTTGGAGGCTCCTGTTTTATGAATAGTTGGCCAAGCTGTTGCCAGGCAGTTTAAATCAGTTACGCAAAGAAAATTTCAAATTATCACTGCAGTTAAAGCCGTGGACTTTAAAACCTGAGTTTTGTTGGTTCAAATCCCACCTATGACACTGTGTGACCATGAGCATGGCACTTCACCTGCCTGTGATCCAACTGGAAAAATACTAAAGAAGTATAACCAACTGTATCTCTGTAAGTCACCTTGGCTAAAGGCATCAGCCACGTAACGAAATCAATGAGCGACACACATGATGTTTGCAGAGGCAGAGAGCCTGATGCTGGAACAAATAGTCTCAATCAAGAGTCACAGCAAAAAGACACTGACGCAAGGGACCAGGCACAAATTGTGTGCAACAGGAGTGGTTAGGGAGAACAAAGCCTAACCCGTAAAATGTCCAGAGGCTTTTAGAGGCTTTGGTTCAGAATTCATACCTACTCATGTAATGCACAAGCAAAAAATCAAAGCCGTCTGTTTTCTTGTGGCCATCTGCTTATGGTTCTCCTATGTTCTGCTATGTGCAAAAGGAGCCACAGTAAGACATAACAAGTGTCAGGGTACAAAAAGATAGCCTTGTGTAATTGCTGTTGGAACTGAGCTAAGAATTAATAAAACTGGAGCCAAAATGGGAAGTGCCATCAATATGCTTTGTCCTCTGTCTGTCTTCTAAATAACAGCCACTGCCTGTGACTGAAGATTTTAAAAAGGAAAGCCAGAAGAGGCGGACATTGAGGCGAGTTAACTGCTGGGTCTTCAGGTCAGAGCAGAAGAGGAATCTGTGTAAGTGACCGTGTGTGTAAACCCCTTGTTTGACATACTGTATTATTAGGTTTATAGTTTAAACATACACTTAAACTGTGTGGAACAAAAAATAAAATAGTTGTGTAACTCTTGGCTACCCATGGATTTAAAATCATGCCCAGTGTCTTAAGAGCAATATGCTATGGAAAATCAGTTCTGACATCAAACACCACACCACTTACACAAAGATTTATTTTACTCAACTTAATCCGTTATCTATAACTCAGTGTGTAAGCAAGGTTCTATTTTACCTCAAATTGGGAAAGCAATCCAGTACTCTTTATGATGATCAGTAAGGACTCATTACTGTAATTAAAAGTATACAGGCTGGGGTTGTGCTCAATGAGTTTATTTAAATTGTTGTTTTATCCTATGCTAGCTGTGCTACAAGACAAGTTGAAATCTAAGTAATCAACATTAACATTAGCAGTGCACCATCTACTGTAACGTATTTTAATGCATGTAGTAATAAAATGCATTGCATTTGACATTTCAATTGATGGTGCATCAGAAACATTGCAAGTAATAAAATCCATTAATACTAATGTTTGTGGTGTGCCATTTCCTGAAATGACAAATGCAATGCATAGGTCACTGTTATGTGCTATTTGGTATGAGACTCGTAAAAGCAGCATTAATGTATGTGATGCGCCATCTGTTGGAATGACAAATGCAGTAGATATTATTACTACCAATAGTCATGATGCCCTGTCTGTTGTAATGATAAATGCAATGCATATGTCTGTTATGCCCCATTTGGTATGAGACATGTAAAAGCAGTGATAATGTTTGTGATGTGCCATCTGTTGAAATGACAAATGCAATGGTTTTTATTACTATAAAGGTTCATATTGTGCCATCTTTTTGAGAGGATGGAGACATAATAGCTGGACAGATACATAGATATACAAACACACAGACACTTGTCGTTGTATTAAGATGGATAAAGAATCATGTAATTCTCAGTGGTTGGTGCCTGAATGCTGAGGTGCATGTGTTGCTTTCACAGAATACTTTTGTAGGTTATTTTCAGTTGATTTGTTCAATAGGGTTCTGTTGTAATTTTTTTACAAATAATAATGAATTAAAATATGTTGAATGCAGATTAGCACAAATTCAATTTATTTTTTTACATGTGTCAGTAATGGCCTTATAACTCTATAAACTTATAAAAGCAAAAGCACTGTCTGACAATGTCTCTTTTTGTTGTCTGTAAATAAGATACAGTCACTTTATATTTAGCAACACTGTAGATCAGTGGTACTCAAACGTAGTCCTTGGGACCCCTTGTGGCTACAGATTTTTGTATAAACCAACTTCACTTTTTATTTGGACTCCTAGCCTAATAATGAAAGATGTTTTTTCTCAATTCCTATGTTTCGGGCTCAATGCAGAATTTTCCCAAATAGCTGCTCTGCTCCTTGCTAATTGTCATCATTAAGATATAATTAGTGAAGCAAACAACACAGAAAATGGCAAATTATTAGGAAACATCAAAAGAGAGTTAAGCATTTAAAACTGTAGCAAAAATACAAATATTTCTAAATGTGTTATGAATGTAAAAACAATACTCTCGTGCTTTTATGAGTACAGAATAGGCGAAGAGAACAAAGTCAAATAAATGAGATCATTTAGGGTTGAACTCACTTGAGTGTGAAGCTGGTTGGAATAAAAACCTGCAGCCATGTGAGGTCCCTAGTCCTGAGTTTGAGATCCAATCTCAGCTGGACTCTTACAGTATACTGTAACCCTTAGTAGGATTTATACTTCTATTTCAGTGCAAATACAATAAAGACTCAGTGAAAACAAGAAGAGAGAGACGTTGGGAGGATTCGCTGATAGCGGATTGCCGCACCCACCACACTACAAACCTGCTGAATTGAGACCCGAGTGCAGCGGGTGACACCTTAGCACCACACTGGGACAGTGTGAGGTTTTTTACAGTGGCTGGAGTGCCAATCCTGCCATCAACCCCTAAGTTTCCCTGTAAATTAGAGGATCTGCTTGCAGGGCTGGATGCAGATTAACATCATATCAGGACGAAGCAATTATAGTTTAAGGGCCTTGCTCAATGGAGTAGAGTCACTTCTGGCATTCACAGGGTTCAAACCAGCAACCTTCTGATTGCCAGCACAGATCCCTAGCCTCGGAGCCACCATTCTGCCCCTGTGCCACTGTAAAAACAAGCTTTGTTGTAATAATAACAAATGTGATTTTTAACATCTATACATTTCCTTCATGGCTAAAGGCACATTAGGTGACTGCTCCAGTGACTTTCAGTCTTAGCCTTCATTTACATGAGAGTTTGAGGCAGTCGGCGAGACTCCCATTAACCAATATAACATACCAGGGACTCACACATACTAGTGCACAAATCACTCTGATAAAATCAAACGGCTTTGGTTTGGTTTTTAGTTGTAGGGGTGGGCTGTAAGTGAATGAGAGCTGACAACCAATGAATGCTCATCCAGAATTTCAATGCATAGAATGCAACGACGAGGAATAAGAAATGTTTGTTGTTGTTTTGGGCATCGTTAACAGAAGTGAAGCTCATTTGTTTCACGTTTTATATGCCACAATGGAATGCAAAGAAGAAAATAAGGTACTGAGATTGCAGCTGAACTCGCTATACGTATCAACTGTTTGTATAGCACCGGTTCCACCAAGCAGCATGTTATTGTCTGTTAGTAAAAGGGGTGAGCGTGACTATGCTGGAAAGTCAAAAACCAGTCACCAAATGGGACATTCTCAGTGATCTTCAGTCATGTAAGCTGACATGGTCCTGTGACCAGATCAGTAATTTTGGTCAGTGAATCTGACATACCCTATGACTAGAAATCACTTACTGACTCTGTTGTGCCACTGTAAAGGAATCACAATTGGCAACTGTACTGCTTATTTTTGTAGAGCTACAGAATCATTTTTCTTGATATCATGTGTATCAAAATGAACAAATTCTCTTCATTGGCCAATAACCCTGAATTCAACCAATGCAGGTCTGATAATTGTCTGAAAAGGCTACTGAATATGTAGTTGCTGTGCTATGTAAACAGTTCTCTCCTTTGAACTGAATAACAGGAGATGACTGGTAACAACACAAAGTCCAGCAGAAACCTTTCATAATCAAATGACCTTTGTGACTATTTAAGTGAAAGAAAACAAATGTACAGTAACAACACAAAAATTGTTTTGAAGCAAAGTACCCTTAATTTAAAGTGACTTTAAGTGACTGCTAAAAGTGATGCATTATCTATTTGATGATTTCTCTCATTTGGCCTTAAAGGAATGTGGGTGTGCACATTAGTGGGTCCTGTGAGGAACTTTACACCCCACAGCAGTCTCTGCCTTGTGTATTACAATCAGGAAAACCTTTCTCTTTCCAGGACCTTTTACAGGAAAGTTTGCACTCATGTAATAAATGGACCAATTATTAAGAGGAGAAATCACAAACTTTGGTGTCCTACCACCTGAATTGCCAGATGCTCTGCACACAAGAAGGATAAGGAGCAGAGTGTTTAATTTAAGAGAAAGCATATTTTAAAGGGTTAAATCAATTTAGTGTTGATTGCTGAATTAAACTTCAAGAAATCATTACATAACCAATTATATTTGCAGCTGGAGGAAGTGTGCCCACCCATCCATCCATCCATCCATCTTCTGAACCTGAGCAGTGTTGCAGTGTAGTTGGAGTCTATCCCAGCAAGCATCTGATGCAAGGCAGATCTCAGGACAGCTCAGAAACGGAGATCATACCATATGAGTTAAGTTTTAGAACACAAACATCTACCAGCTGCCTGCTGCAGCCTATCTGTAGCTCAAACTGGTAAGACAGAAGACTTCTCTTTGAAGCTTTTGTTGTAAGCACATACTTTAAAAGGCCGCATGAGAGGTGCTACAGTTAACGTTGCCGTCTCCCAGCTCCAGCAGCCAAGGGTTAATTTCCTCTCCTTGGTAAATTTATGCCTGGCATGTGATCCTATTGTGTTTATGCATCCACACGGCGTGAGTGGCACTTTAACTGATGTCACTAGTTTGGCCTGGCTTGAATACATGGGAGTGTGTCCTGTGATGGACTTAAAATGAAATAAGTGAGTTCTATAATGTATGGGAGGATTGCTTTCTCCTCACAAAAGTATAACCTTTCTGTTGAGAACCTTTGGAGGAGGAAGGTTGAAAGCTTCACAAAAGAGAACTTGTACTTTTTTAGGATTAATTTTATTTAACCGATAAGGAAGGTACACATGTGGATACCTGATACTGTATATTGGTGAGTCTTATTTATTTTATTTATTTATTTATAAAGCACTTTTAAAAGTCAAGGGTTACCAAAGTGTTGTACAATAAAGCCTAAAACATCAGACACACAATAACCAAAGGGTAAAAGAAACAGAAACACATAAGAGCTGAAGAATTCATAATAAAAAGTACACAGATAGTCAACATATCATACTGGGTTAAAGGCCAGGGAGTAAAAGTGTGTTTTTAAATAGGATTTAAAGACAGCAAGTGAAGGAGCCTGCCTAAAGTGCAACGGCAAATCCCTCCAAAGTTTTGGAGCTACAACTGAAAAAGCCTGATCACCTCGGAGTTTGCATCATGTCTTAGGAACACGTAACAGCATCTGGTCTGCTGACCTGAGAGAGTGAGACGGTACATAAGGGTGCAGCAGTTCCGACAAATAAAATGGGGCACAACTATTAAAGGATTTAAAAACAAATACAAGGATCTTAAAATGGATTAGAAAATGAACTGGAAGCCAATGAAGGGAAGCCACAATCTGGGTAGTGTGCTCATGGTTGTTTGTGTACCAGTTAAAAATTTAGCAGTGGCATTTTGCACCAGCTGTAGGCGAGCAATACAGGCCTGGCTAATTCCAAAAAGAAGCACATTGCAGTAATCTAGACGAGAGGTTATAAAAGCATGTATCACTGTTTCAAGGTTGTGTTTAGACAAAACAGGCCTGATTTTTGACAGCTGCCTCAACTGAAAAAAGCAAGATTTTAGCACTGCGTTCACGTGGCTATCAAGTCTTAAAGTAGAATCCATTTTCACACCTAAATTTGTGATCATGGATTTCTCAAATTGAGCCACAGTGGAAAGGTCGATGCAGGGAGTCCTGCTGGTGCTATTGGATCTAAATAGCATGACTTGTGTCTTGTTCTCATTAAAATTTAGAAAATGTAATGCCATCCAACTCCTTATCTCAATAAAGCAATCAAAGCCGGAGCTGGACAGAGCATGGACCAGGGCGCTTCAGAGGGAAATAAACCTGACAGTCGTCTGCATTAAGATGAAAAGGAAATAGCGCCAAGTGGCAGCAGGTACAAGGAGAATAAAAGAGGTCCCAGGATGGAGTCTTCAAAGAGTATATTAAGTTCAGCATAAGATTCAGATCCAGTTTCTCTCCTGTCTGCGTTGCTTAAAGTCTCCATCTCAGGTCCACCCACCTGACCTGCACTCTTCAAAGGGCAGCAGTGATGGCAGCCACAGGCTGACATCTGTCCCCTTCATCTGTGTTCAGTATCTGCAGCACTAAATGGTTTTGGTTGGTGTCTGTGCTCTTCTGCCAA
The DNA here is from genome assembly GCF_900747795.2 of Erpetoichthys calabaricus. Lineage (NCBI taxonomy): Eukaryota > Metazoa > Chordata > Cladistia > Polypteriformes > Polypteridae > Erpetoichthys > Erpetoichthys calabaricus. The sequence continues at coordinate 67,516,084 of NC_041399.2, read as the reverse complement.
AGCAGGTTTATTTCAAAATGGATATTTTTGCAGATTATCTGTTTGCTGGGGGGTTAAATGATTAAATCAATTTAACTATCCTATACTGCTAATATCAATTTAAATATCCTATAATCTAATATACTATATACTACATTTTTGGTCATAAATTTCGAATAGATGTTTTAAAATGGTGAACTAAATTGTTTTGCTTTATCGTAACAGGACTTCTTGCATCATACCTTGTTGCTTATGTCTCTAGGATTGGGCCGTGTGCACATGAATTGGATTAAGAGGCCATGAGGGAAGAATGTTATGTTATGATATGCACTATAGAAATGCTTACAGATACCTTCATTTAACATTATTTTATTAAATACTGAGATTTATTGTTGTCAACCGCATGCCAATGTTTATTCAATGTGTGCTTGGCGTGATAGTCTATCTGCGCATTTAAAGGCTACAATTAACTGTGTTATGGATGCGGCCATGAAAATCAAAGGGGTCCACCACTACCCTATATAGGCCATGTATGAGCAGGATGTTATCAGATTAGCTCAGAAAATGTTCTGCAATTCTTCCAAAAATTTTCACAGTAAATATCCTCAGAAAATAAGACTTAGTGCTCCATGCTGTACATTGAATTGTTACAAAGTTTCATTTATTCCTAGATTTATTAGTTTTCAGTGTTAAGAAGTGCAGAATTATAATATGTGGCCATCTGGGAAGTAGACACATTGGGGCAGAGAGTGTGCAGTACTTCCCTGCACATACTGTAGATATACTCTAGTAAAACAAGACTACATTGTAGTGAAACAAGACAATAGGAGAAGAGAAAGACTTGATAAGTCTCTACAGTAATCTCCATTTAATAGAATCGATGAGCCCAAAATAAGTAATGGTGGACCATTATGGTCCATTAATAGTAGGAGTAGTGTCTCTTACAGACATGGGTTCTTAACTGAACACTGACTTCCAGGTAGTCTTGTCCTTACATACTGGAGTAGGCAAAAGAATTGAGGCTTCCAAACTTGAACAGGAAGTGATGTCAGTGCTCTTAAGGGTGGTTCTCCATCATGCCTACAGATAAAAAGAGAGAAGGAGCCAGCAAGTTCACCTTCACTCAGTCAGGAGTACACATAACATTCTCAAATCAACCTGGAGAATGCCCTCCATGCAGGGCTTTGCTGTATGTATATAAATTGAACACATTTTATTCATTAATTTATTTTCCACCTCTTATCCAAGACCAGGTTGTGGGGGCAAAGTCTTATCAGTGTATATGTCCCTTTCCCAAGCCACACTTGCCAACTCATACTGAGAGATCCCATGATGTTCCCAGGCCATTTGGTAAATACAATCCTCCCTGCAAGCCCTGGGTCTTCCCTGGGGTTTCCACCACAGGAAGGTGTCCAGGAGGCATCCGTATCAGATGCCCAAACCATCTCAGTTGGTTTCTCAGTTGGTCCAGCAGCTCTCCTGGATGTCTGTGCTTCTTACCTGATTTCTAATGGAGAGCACAGCCACCCTGTGGTGAAAGCTCATTTCAGCCGCTTGTACCCACAATCTTGTCCTTTCAGTCATTACCCAAAGCTCATAACCAGGTGTGAGGTTAGGGACGTAGACTGACTGGTAATTTGAGTGCTTTGCCTTCTGGCTCAGCTCCTTCTACACCAATTTGGATTGGTATAGCAACAGCATAACTGTGTTTGCCACCCTAATAATTCTGTCAATCTCGCCATCCTTTTTCCCTTCACTCGTAAATAAGACCCAAGGTACCTGAGCTCCTCCACTTGAGGCACTAACTCGCCTTCCACTCGGACAGGACAGTCCATGGCCTCAGATTTAGAGGCGCTAATTCTCATTCCTGCTGCTTCACGTGTGGATGCAAACCATCCCAATGCATGCTGGAGTTCACAACCATTTTGATTTATTATGTACTTTTACTCATGAAGTAAATCATTTTGATTTCTTATAAACACTCCAAATTAGGGGAGCTTATGCTAATTCAGACTTTTACTTCTATTATTATAATTTATTTAGCAGATGTGTTCACCCAAAATGACTGAAGCATAAATATATGTAAAATATATCTGTGCATTTATTAAGAATTTTAATGGTAAAACAAGTAATAGGAAAAACATTAAAGGAAAGCAGAAGAAACTTAATGCTGTTATCAGCTCCAGTGCTAAATGACAGCTGGGACGTGTGTGGCAGTGAATATTCAGTGAAGTAGAGAAAGAAAACGATTCACCCCCTTCCTGATGTCTTCCATTATTGCACTTTTTAGTCACTGAACGTTTTCTGCTGTTCAACCAAAATCTAATAATAAAGGACACCAGAGTAAACAATTATAATTTTTATGCCTATTTCATTCATCTAATAAAATAAGATTACAATAATCGAGAAAATCTGAAAAGGAGCAAATACTGTACTTCCTGTGAAGTACACTGTGAATGTAAAAGATTAACAATATGAAAAAAAAAAATCTGCAATTTAACTATCAAAATGAAAATTGATTAACATATTACAATTTTAATCAAGCTAATTGTACAAAATCATCTGAACCAATAGCTCAAGAATATTCTGACTTTCACTAGTGCAGGTCCCGGTGCCTTTATGCTTTTGGACATTCCGCTATATTTTTGCAGAATTTTTTGTGATCTGTTTAGGTGACTTAAATCCTACGGATAACTATGATTATTAACAGACAAAGTAATGACACGATAGGTTTTAATTATTTATCGGGGACAAGCTGTAAGCCACTTTTACTTTCAAAAGTATAAGATGGAATTAGAAGGATTTTACTACACAAAAAATAATTATGTGCAGATAATTTACATAATACCAAACTGTCTAGTGAGTAAACTGTTTTACTCAAGAAAAATTTTCTTTCATTACAACATAAGAGCGTTATTCAAATAATTTTGACAAGAACAGGTCATTCAGCCCAACAAGCTATGATAATATAAAATGATACTTATACACATTCTTTATTTCTCATTTTTTCCTAGCTCATAAAATATGGGGCATGCTCTTGTCCAAATTTACAGACTGTCACATATCAATGCAGCTGTCCATCTATAAATGTGTAAATATTCTGAATATAACAAACTCAGAAGATGTCTTACCAAGTACACAATTCAAAATCAGGTGCTGTATTTGGGAGTTGCTGTCTTGATGTAGTGTTAACATACAGTACATGCATATATTCTAACTTTGGTCAGACACTAACAGTAATAGAGGTGGATGTCTGCCTGAATATCTGTCTTCCCCCCAACATCCATAAGCAGTTTATAAAAATAAATAATTAAAATTCATAGCCTTCCATCTTTAAGCTTTCTGAATCCGCTTATTTTCAATAGCAGGGTCACGGGGAGCAAATCTTTGCAGCATTTATGTAACTGCTTTCAAAATAATGTAGAGAGATAAATGCTATAAGACACCTGCTTCTGTGTCTGGCTTTTTTTAACAGACAGCAAGTCACTAAATTAAGGATAGCAATAGCAAGAGTCCAACAAAATGAAAATGCAAAAAATATGTTTGTGACCAGTGCATGTACATCACATTCTACAAAACATTAATATTTACTGTACTGTACTTCCAAAAGGTTATGTATGATCTGACTTAGATGAGACCACTGAGGCACCAGCACAAATGCTCTGTAGAGCTCCGCTTCTAATTCACAACCACAGAAAATAGCAAAAAAAAAGAAACTTCTGCCCCCTCCATTTCTGAAAGTGTACAAGCAACAACGATTGCTGATAATAAATTAGTTAAGAGTGCTCACATTAGAAGGGGGTGTTGATGTAAATTTTCTGTACTAGCTGATTGATTTTTCTCAAGGAGCACAGTCTTAGCCTGGCTGCCATCATCGCAGCCGTGAAGAAGCAGCAGTTCAGCAGACTTTCCTATGGAGGATGCTGAGTAACACCACACTTAATTAAGAGCTATTGAAGCCGTTTGAGTTTGAAGGGTGCAGTACCCATGACTGAGGTCTCTAAAGCCTAATACTGAGTTACTGCCCTTCATTTGCAGTCAGAAGACGCCATGTCCGAGATTAGCTGTGAAAAGGAGGGATCAATTCAAGTTTTTCATGCCCATTATAAAGAGCTCCTTGTCACAGTGCAGAGCCCCGATTAATATTAAAGTGCACAAGCCAGTAGCCTCCAGGTCAGAGCTACTAAATATGTGACCGTTTTTACAAGTTGAAGTATCTGATGAGAATTGTTTTGTGTTAACACATCAGTTATTCCTTGTTCACCTTTATCCAGAGGCACATGTATCAGTTTTGACTCTTTTTTAAACATTTTGATAATGAACTCATTTTTAAGAATAACTATATAGAATTATTTTGTTTTTGGTGCTGACCATCTTTTTCTATTTTTGTCAACATTCTGTATTGTTTTACATATGACTGCAGTCATATCGTTTACAGTTCATATGATTTCCATGTTTGTCGTGTTTCAGCCAGGTTGTATTCTCTGGCTTATTTTCTTTTTCTGTACTTTCTTTGTTTATTTGTCGTATGATTATTATATTTATGCATTTTTCTAACCATTTTTCTATTTAATTATTATTTACTATCTATTTACTGCATGGCTTCCTGTGTCCCTTGTGTTTTGCAGGCCCACCCTGATTTCACAGTGGAAGGACCAATGTCAGCTTATATATTATGAGCCTGAGGAGTGGGCCCTTTAGTGGTTTGTTTATGGTCAAGTAAATTTCATAGTGAGTATTATTTTTCTGGTATTCTGATCTATTTGCTATTCTCTTTGGATTTAGTATTGGCATTTCTTTGCTCTGGGTTGCCTTTATAGGTAATTATATTATTTGATATCATCTACTGTTAAATTCTGCTCCATACTTGTAAATTTTTTTAATTTTATACTGTATTGAGGATTTGTTCTGTTCTGTGTTGTATTGTATTGACCCCCTTCTTTTTGACACCCACTGCACGCCCAACCTACCTGGAAAGGGGTCTCTTTTTGAATTGCCTTTCCCAAGGTTTCTTCCATTTTTTCCCTACAAGGGTTTTTTTGGGAGTTTTTCCTTGTCTTCTTAGAGAGTCAAGGCTGGGGGGCTGTCAAGAGGCCGGGCCTGTTAAAGCCCATTGCGGCACTTCTTGTGTCATTTTGAGCTATACAAAAATAAATTGTATTGTGTTGTACTGTAATCCTGTGGTGGGTTGGCGCCCTGCCCGGGATTGGTTCCCTGCCTTGCGCCCTGTGTTGGCAGGGATTGGCTCCAGCAGACCCCCGTGACCCTGTGTTCGGATTCAGCGGGTTGGAAAATGGATGGATGGATGGATGTACTGTAATCCATTTTTGCCTTAGTTTTGTCTTTATATACTTATATACATATACTCACATATAAGTTGGGTCTTGAAACCCAAAAAATCAATCATTAGATCAGACCCCGACTTATATGCCCATTCAAAAACCAGCTTCATATTTTCTTCTGACGGAATGCTCCATCATAGATAAGGGATGCTCTTACGATAAAGGTGTATGAGGGTGTGAGATACAAAAAACACAAATCAGTGCAAATGTTGCTTCGGAATAGTTTGGGTATTGCTGTGTGGCCACGTAGGCACAATACATAGAAATAAAAGGCAGTGTGCTCTGTGGTTACTCTCTCAGGTGGGTGTTAGCATATCATAATCTCTTGGACCAATAGCGTGAGTTTTCCACACTCGACTTATACGACCGACATTATAAAATACCAGAAATTATACGGTAAAATCAAGTCCCGACTTATCCGCTAGAGAACTTATCCGTGAGTATATACAGTATTTTGAAATAAATATCTTCATTTATAAAGGTTGTAAATTTAACCTCTCTCTCAAACCAGAGATTTTGCGGTTCCTCTCCCTTGTGGCCCATTTTGATACATTTCAGACATTGCAGCGAAGCAGAAGGTCCACACAGGCTTTTGTTACTCGCATTCGGTCGTGTGTGCATTTGGATGGCATCAAAAAAATGTTGCATGTGGCTTTTTCTTGCTGTCAGTTTCTCCCAGAATCCTAATAAGTATGAAGAAAAATGTCTTTGTTGCATTTACATGTTGCTCATTTAATGTTCTGGAGGACCAGATATTCATGGGCTCCAAGACAATAGGAACTGGCATCTCTGACAGAATCCTTCGACAATGTCAGTCTGTAGCTGTACTGTTGGTTCTGGCATGAGAAGAGCCTGGAGACATTCCCATAACACACAATATGTTTGTGTGTCATGCACACTTTTCTGAATGGTGGACTTTCCCAGTAGATACTGGATTGTGAAAAAGAAAAGGATTCACTAGTTACTAAAAACCTTAGAGAAAAAAAAGAATAAAATTAGGGAATATACAGTATATGTATATATACACACATTATAATAATGAAAATATTGGAGAATTCACAAAATTTTGTAGGTTTGTGCTAATAATGTAACTTTAGGTACTATGGATTATTAATGCCAGTGGGTGACAGCATGCACGAGTACTGTTTGTATATTGCTTACCTCAAGGTGACCAGTAGCCTCTCTTCAGGGCTAACACTGACTCGCATATTGGTTGACCAGCATGTAATATGGTGTTGTACCAGCTGCTTCAGGCAATCAAAACTCGAAATTGATATCTGACAGTATTTGAAAAGCTTATGCGGACATCATCGCATTTCTTCATAGATTACAGAAAAGTTTCCTTTATTCACATGCTGTGCAGTCAGAGATTGAACCCAGTAGTGCTGGTGATGTTTTCTCTGCCTACATCACCGTATCAGGAGGAGTTTTAACACAAGGAGGTCAAGGCTCAGGTCTAATAAAGCCAACTGATCCATATTTCATGAATCCAATGAAGGATGAGCCTCGGACCCCACAGGTTAAAAACATTCTAGATTGCCTGATAACTGCACCCCACAGAAAAACACACAAAATTACAATGTAGGCTGCAGGTTGGCGTTTAACCCAGACAAACAAACGTGAATGCAACATCATACTGAAGTCGATTAAGTGCCACTACAAGACGCTACTTAAATGCTTAGGTCGCTCAGAGTGCATTCATTGAACCAAGATTTGAACGCCCATGTGGACAGGGCCTAAATAGCCTGGGACCATTCACTTTTTCTCTCTAAGACAAGCAATTTTATCTGTCATGTGAAAAATTGTAATGCTTGCCACACTGTGTTAGAAATGTAAGCCTGAGTTATTTTATATGTCAATAGATATCTCTAACAATCTCTTGCACTTAATTAATTCTGCATCTGCAATAATTGAAAGATTAACTGAGATGACTGTCTCAATTAAATTGTTGTCTGCTAAACATGAAGTTTAAAGCAGAGAATCAAACATCCCATGCATGATGAATGAGGAAACTACAAGTACAATTGCTTACTGCATATGCAGAAAGTGACCTAACCTGCCAGGCCTCCAGCTATTAACTATTCTACAATACATCTTTACTTCTAAAGCTCCTTAGGATGGTTTTCTCCATAAAAAGGTGCCATATAAAATGCAAGACTGGCTGTTCGAGTGCAGCATTTTCCTTTGTAGGTTTAAAGTCTAGAAATTCAGCATCTTTCTCTGCAATAAACTTGTTTTCATTGTGTGTTATGTTCAATGGTAATAGCAATGCTAATTTAACCAGAACCATGTGGAATTTTTGTTTTTCTCTCCTCTGCTGTCAACTGGCTATAGTTCAAAGGTAATATTAATGGACAGAGCTTGTTAGGTTCCATGTATGTTAATCAGTTTGGAACTGCTTTGTTTGCCTTGTGTTTATTCAAATTGGTAACTTGGTTGTATGCATTTTGTAATTAGTAATTTGCAAAATGGTAAATGCATTTTATGTTTGAACTTGTTACAGTGTTATTAATGAAAAGCACTAAACAAAAATAAATTAATTTGAATGATGAGGACCTTTGTAATGTGCTTTACACAACTAAAGTAGATTATAATGCATTATAAATCAAACAATGTAGTCTGTCAGTTTGCCATCCATTAACACAGCTAGGATCCTGAGAATGTAAGTATTATGAAATGCTTCTATAGTTACACTATATGGACAAAAGTATTGTGATGTCTGACCATTACACCAACAGGGACTTTAATGACATTGTTTTCAGATATATCGACTTTAATATGGAGTTGGCCCCCGTTTGCAGCTATAACAGCTTATACTCTTCTTGGAAGGCTTTCAACAAGATTTTGATTTGTGCCCATCCATTCTGTAGAGCATTTATGAGGTCAGACACTGGTTCTAGATGAGAAGACCTGGCTCACAATCTCTGTTCGATGGGATTGAGGTCAGTGCTCTGTGCAGGCCAGTTAAGTTCTTCCACACCGAACCATGTCTTTATGGACCTTGTTTTTTGTACTTGGACACGAATCATGCTGGAATAGAAAATGTCCTTCCCCAAACTGTTTCCACAAATTTGGAAGCAGAGCATTGTCCAAAATGTCTTGATATGCTGAAGGATTAAGATTGCCTTTCACTGGAAGTGAACCCTGAAAAACAGCCACACACCATTATCTCTCCTTCAACATGCAATCAGGTAGGTAACATTCTCCTGGCATCCACCTAACTCAGACTTACCCATCTGACTGCCAAAAAGAAAAGTGTGATTCGTCATTCCATAGAACACGTTTTTACCACTCCATCTGATGCTTGGCATTGGACTTAGTAATGTGAGGCTGGCATGTAGCTGCTCAGCCATGGAAATCCATTCCATGTAGCTTCCAATGCACAGTTTTTGTACTTACATTAATGTCAGTGGAATTTTGGAACTTTTCAGCTATGGAATCAGCAGAGGGTTGGCGACTTTTACGCACCACAAGCCTTAGCAGACTTTGATCTCACTCTGTGACTTTACGTGCTCTTTCACTTCATGGCTGACAGTTGATCATGGAATATCTAGCAGGGGTGACATTTCACAAACCATCTTATTGCAAAGGTGGCATCCTATCACAGTACCACGCCTAAAGTCTCTGAGCTCTTCAGAATGACTCATTTTTTTTCACAAATGTTTCTAAATGGAGACTGCATGGCTAGGTGCTTGATTTTATATACCTGTGGCAATGGGTCTGTTTGAAAAACCTGAATTCAATAAATACTTTTGTCCATATAGTGTATTTTACACACTAACAGCAATGAAGTATTTACCAACATATGTAATCTATTTTAGTATGGACCATTAATTGAAATATAATCAAGTGTGGATTGTAGGAACATTCCTGAGCTGCCCTTGAGCCCCAAAACACCAACATTGGAGTTAAAGTAACAAAAAAATCGGTTTTATAAGCAAAAGAAGGACTGTGTAATTCAGGAGAATAACAAAGTACAACAACAAAGAAAGGTATGGGACTTCTCTGCTCTCTGGGCCTGGCTATACAATATTAACCCCTGGGTACTCTGTAGCACGTGCTCTCCCTGCCCACCTTTCAACACTCTGGCACTCCTTCCTCCCATTTACCAAATGAGCCCTTGGCACCAGCCATCTCGCAACTCTAAGCTCGCTGGAGTAAACTTCTATAAAACTGTGTCCCATACCTTATCCAGACACCCCCACCATTAGCTCTTCCAGGGTCCATGACGGCTTCATTAATGCATGGTGTCATATGCACAGGATTCCCCTCTAGTGGAACCAGGCATTCGTCCATGTTGCAGAGGTGTACTGGGGAGAACCTGACTGTTTGTCCTTCCTTCTGAGGCTATAACACATTACCCCTTAATAGCTTGGAGAACCTCAAAACTACAGTAGGGTTTTTCCTATTAACTATAGGGTCTTGAGAGACCCTCTGCTGTAAAGGCAGCATCCCTTGGTGATCAGTAAGAGTATCACTACCCAGATTAACTTTACACAAGTTTATCTCTGCTTAAAAGTGCCAACCTATTATTTGGTTGACAATCAGTCATAGTGAAAATACTGAAAATGCACAACTTGTACAGTATATCTGGGTTACTTAAGTTTCAATAATAGATGAATTTATTTTCTAATCTGATTTATTGTGGAAGCAGACATGTCATCTTTTTAAATGTATAACACTGATCTTGGCAAGAGAACTCTTCTAGGAGATTCATAGATCTACCATTCATAGATCTTCTCACTACTACTATACTGGACTGGCTCATCCTCTTATATGGTCAGAATTGGAACCATTCCCTGATGGGAAGCTGGTCAATCCCAAGGCAAAGTGAGACATGCTAGGCCAATTTGCAGTCATTGATCAAAATTACTGTATGTGATCATATCAGGAATGTAGAAGGAAACCAGAGTACCCTACACAAACAGCAACCAGGCTGGAATTTGAAGTCATGTCAGAAGAGTTAGCTGCAGTATTATGTAATGTGCTTCCCAAATACTATTGCAATATTTTTAAAAGTTGTTTTGACAAAGCTTAATAAGTAACTTAATATTCCATAAAGACATTATGAGGACATCTTTGTTTAATTAGGTGACAGGTTTTTGAACTTAGCTCTCATGCAGAACACCAGCTGTTAAGCCGGTCATCAGCAGCAGTCATTCATGATGACCTTATTAAATTGTGTTAGATTCCATGGCTATGTGCTGGATAGCTTTACACTGCGTGTCCTTGACTCCTCCGAAATTACTGCTGCATTGGCTGATAATATCATGTAAATTGATTCTGGGAAGTGATGGGCACCCAGAAATGAAATACTTATTAGGGCACAATTTCACTTCTAAATTACAGAAAATTGAGGATGACTCTGTACTGTATAGGATACCTTCAGTCACTCACAACTTCACTTACTAACTCTTCACCTGTTTGTCCTGACATTACATTGACACTGTTTTGCACAGTTCACTAAAATAAAAGTATGAAATATCTTCCACTATCTGTTATACCTTTGCTTTGCTGATGCACATTTGTCATGTGTTTCTGTATCTCCTGCCTTCTAAAACATAATAAGTCTACTGTTGGTTATTTTGCTGATTATCAGCTTTTACTGTATATGCATGGTCTGAACTCTTACTGGCATTCAGCCTTAAGTTGCTAATGTTTCCGTTATCTTTTATTTAGATCTCTGGTAATCTTTGATGTATTCATTTGCTTTGTCCATCTGTTAATGGTTTTCACTCAGTTTGATCATCACCATGCTTTCCACTTCATTTTTCCTGTTTTGATACTGTGGTGCTGGGCAGTTGGCATGGGCAGGGGTGAAGGGAGCAGGAATTACAATTGGGCGGATGCTCTGCTCTCCTCCACTAGCAATGTCATCAGCAGCGGACTTAAAAATAGATAGGTATAAGCACAAAGATTCTGTCTTAAAGGATAGGTTTGAACATTTTTATTTTTGAGTTATTTCTTCACAATTATGGCAAATATTGATTTGCTACATGAAATTGTGTTCTAAAGTAAAGCGTATCTTACAGTATGTCATGTCATTTTCTAACCCACTTAATATAGAACAAGGGGCCAGCACCTATCCCAACTAGCACAGAGCACAAGGCAGAAACAAACCCCTAACAAAACAAGTCCATCAGAGGATGAACACACACCCATATACACACCAAACACACCTGTAACCCCGGAAGTAACCCTTGCAGACATGGTGAAAGCGTGCAAACTCCATGCAGGGAGGGCTCGGGATGATAATAACTCTGGTCTTTTTACTGCAAGGCAGCAGTGCTACCACTGTGCAGTGCCACCCTAGTATAATTTATAAATTTTAAGAAATAACTCGCCTGCTCTTGCCTTTTATAATGGAGGTGACAGGTACTCAAGTTCCATTATAAAGAAAAGCCTTAATCCAAATACATACATTTTTCAAGCCAAAATTGTTACTGGGTATTGATCTGCACCTTGAGATCGCACACATATTGCAAAACAGTGTATTCGTGTTGTTTTAAGGAGGACAAAATGTACAAAGCAAAACATTATTGTGCCATTCTGCCATTATAAGAGAAGACTGTGCATTTTGCTCTGCTGCCCATCTTCCTTTGTCGCATCTTTCAGGACCAGGGCCATGAATTCACCTCAAAAAGTCACTACCACGCTCTGCTGTTGGCAGTGAATGTTGATGTCCTAATGTAAATCGCTGTCTCTGTTCTATTCAAAACTAGGCAATAATAGCCAAAACAGGCACACTTACAACTGCTTATTTTTTCACTATATAGAAGATAATTTCATTATTTTGCCTTATTTTTGCATTATTTTGCTGCCTCTGGATTAGTAATGTACATGTGTGCTTCAGTGAGTGGGCATATTATAATAACCATTGGTGTATGAGAGACAGAGAACATAATTAGCCACTTTACTTGACTGCTGGTGAGCTGACCCTTAACAGGACTTTCTCATTTCTTCAGTGGCCTCTTCCACCACGTGGTGTCTTACATTCGCAGCTACTTCATCCTTTTGCCTGCTCATGCATGGCGCCTGGCTGCTCCTCACTGTGCTCACCGAGGGTCAGAGGTCACTTTCTCACTCAGATCCTCGCAGGCAGCTACACATCAAGGCAGATGGACTCCAGTAGCCACTCATAGAGCTTTTTTTATGCTGACTCCACCCGGTAGCACAGAGCGTCGGTCCTACCTTGCAGACTAGGGTCTGCAATTGTTTTGCATTTACTCCCTGTGTATTTACATTTTGATTGGTAGGAGTAGGTTTAAGTGAGTTTACTTACTCAAACATGTTATCCCAAGTGCTTTATTACCATATCCTCAGAAAGAATGACTCATCATACATTAACAACAACAACACCATTTATTTATATAGCACATTTTCATACAAACAATGTAGCTCAAAGTACTTTACATGATGAAGAAAACAAATAAGAATTAAAATTGGGGAACACTAATTAACATAGAATAAAAGTAAGGTCCGATGGCCAGGGAGGACAGAAAAAAAACAAAAAAAAAACTCCAGACGGCTGGAGAAATAAATAAAATCTGCAGGGTTGTCAGGCCACGAGACCACCCAGCCCCCTCTAGGCATTCTACCTAACATAAATGACCTCAATCAGTCCTCATTGTATTCAGGGTTCTCATGGAAGAATTTGATGATGATGGTCATGTGGACTTCTAGCCTTTAATCCATCAATGTAGGGACATCACGGTGCTTTGATTTGGTGGTGGTGGCACAGATCGAGATTTGCTAAATGGTTTCAATCTGCTCTATCGCACACTCTGCCTTTTTAATTTTATTTATCATGCACACACTATGGAAACTGTGATGTGCAGGTGGTTTGGCTCTTTCAAAAATCAAAGGCTTTTATTAACAACAGAATGCAGTGTACTCAGTTCACTTCATATTTACTGTTATTTGTACAAAGCACAATGAAACTCCTATGGACTCTTTGCACTACGCTGCTACTTGTCGTAAATTTTGCTCTGCATGTTTTCTAAAATAACAATATAGAATGTAATGGGCAATAAGTAGGCACCATTTAGGAAACAATAATCATATGATTGTAAGTGTGCGTCAATCTGTTGTTACAAGCCATGGCAGAACATAAGCGCTGAAGAAACAGAATTGCACAAGAAAAAATAGGATTATAAACAGAATATAGTTTGGAGCTGACATATCTCCAACCATGACAGAGGCTGTGAGCAAACAATCAAACAAGAAATGTATTTGTAAGGAAAGAAGTAAGGTTCCAAGAAATTGTGACAAAATAATTATTTCTAGTTTCCTTTAATTAAATAAAAGGAAGCCTCATAACCGCAGTAGGCATGTTTTCTTAAAATGAAACATTTGCTGTTTCAAAGTGGACATGTTTGCTAAGTTTTAAGGCTTTTTCATTCACCTATGGACACTGTTACCCTTTAGCCCCATTGTAAGCTGCAAGAACAGCCAAGGAGTTTTTGACATTTATAAAAAATGATTCACTTTAGAAAACAATCTTATGTAGCAAAATAATATATACATTTATTATGAAGAAACGACTTCAACTTGAAAAATACTGAACTTATCCTTTAAGTCAGAAAGAGTCTGGGTAGGAGGGCAATAGGCCAGTGAGCGTGAAAAGCAGTGTTGGGTTGGCAAGATACAATGAGAGAGAGAGAGAGAATTGGAGAAGGTGCTCACAAGCAGTGAATTGCATATAAGTGTATCCAGTCCTCGCTCTGCCAGTGCATCCAAGACGTGGCCACTACTCTGTGTTGTGGAAAGGAAACTGAAAGGACTACATGGAAGCCACTTTGCTGTTCAGGTTTTATGCAGCGAGAAGTCTGAATATGATGATACAGATCCCCACTGCACTTGCAGGGCACAGAAAAGAAAAAGGGGAGACAAATTACAGGCCAAATGAATGTCATAAAGAAGAAAAAAGGGCATACCAGGGGTGGGCAAAAATAGATTTACAGTTGTTCATATGGAAAAAGACTTGCAGGTTATGACTATTAAGATACCTTTATTAATTTAACAGCTTTATTAACTCAAAAGAATGTGACAGTGGCACAGCGCACTTACATTAGGTACAATCTTTGTGACGCCCCTTTACTGTATATTCAGGGGGAACAGCCCTGGACTGTGCAATACCTTCCCCTGGACGCTAGATGGCTGCCCCCCTGGGTTGGAGTGGTGCCTCGGTTTCCTGCAGAGCTCCACTGGAATAGGAGTTGGGTGCAGCCCTGTCGGATCCCGCCAGGGGGTGCTGCAGCTGGGACTCCTGAGCCTGTATGGGCAGCGTATTCACCACACCCGGAAGTGCAGCCGGAACATGGCAGTCAACCACCTGGAGCACTTCCAGGTGGACTATAAAAGGGGCCAGCAACCACCACTCAAGGGCCAGAGTCAGGAAGAGGAGGACGAAGCTTGGAGGAGGAGTGGTGGTGCCAAAGAAGAGTGCGTTTTGGGTGTTTTGGTGTACTGGGGACTGTGTTGTGCCTGTGGGGATCACGGGGAAGACTTGCCCCACAGGTGAAGAAAAATAAAAGTTCTTTGTCTTTACAAGTGCCTCCAGTGTGAGTCTGTGTCGGGTCAGGTGCCTATATAGCACCTTGTTACATCTTATAAGTGCTCAAATTACTGGCCTCGCATACACACAACTGTAAACTTATTTTTGCCCACCCCTGTATATCACCCTAGTCACTACTTTGACACAACTGAAGAATAATCAGAACAGGAGCTCATGCTTTATGTACCTTTCTCCAGCCAGACAAAACACAACTCGGGAGAGCTGTACAAATCCTGGATGTTATGACACAGGAGCATAGGTCAATAATGTATATACAGGATATGAAGAATACAGAATAAAAATATTTTTTAAAAATGTATCGTAAACTAAATTCAATATTATTAAATAAATTGTGTGCTTTGGGAAAATTAAACAAATTAAATAAATCCCAGTTACATAGGCACCTTAGCATTTTTTTATTATTGTGCAGTTCCCAAGGCCCTGAAATCTGGGAGGCAGTAACATGTACAGTGACAGTGCAACAACAACAGCGTGCCCCAGCTGTCAGAAGAACTAACATAGGTGACAGAATCTGAACTGAGGCTGCTTCAGCATCCATACCGGGGAGTCACTACAAAAACATTGATTCTCAGATACTCAAATATAAAAATTCAAATATATCCTCGAGATTATTATTTAACAGGTAGGATGCAATTTAAAACATCAGACTTCAGTTCATGCTTCAGAACACAGGATCTGAGGCTATTGGAATTTATAACACTTTAAATTTTCTTATATACATCTCTTGTCTGGATTTTCAATAATTTTGTCCTGGATTTGCTTTTCTTTTGTTTTTCTTTGTCTTTATGATATTGATTTTAGGTAGTATACAGACCAATTATTTACACTCTGGAAGACAGGCGGATTTAGCCTGAACTCATATAAAAGACAGTTCAATTTATTCTTAGTACTGTATGTACATGAGAGCTTAGCATGTTCTACAATAATTACAACTAGAGTAGAATTATTACACTTAAATTATGAAGAAACTAAAAGACTTAATATAAACAGAAAACATCAAAAACTTTACACATAGGAATAAACATATATGCTTACCCTAAAATGGATAATAAATAAAATCAAATAAAATTAATTTCAGATGATCACAAATGTCTAAACATAGGCTGGCCATTTGTAACAACACAGGCCAACTGCCATCACAGCTGTGTAGGAGAGTAAGATTTAGAAGTGGGCAATCACAATTACTTCAATTAGCCAAAATTAGCAAATGTCTTGTGCCTTGATTTAAAAGCTGAGACTAATGCGGCGCCTCGAATATTTCTGCATTGGTCATTCCATAAAATATCTGAAATTTTCATTCACCTGATTTTTTGCTTATGAAGAACATTGGTTCTGTAGGGCCTATTTACATTGCCATTATTGAATTAGTAGTTTTTGATAATTCATTTAAATGGGAACATTTTAGTTTTCATTTGGACATCAGAAAATCTTATGTATTGATTTAATATTTTAAGACTATTTATTGCATCATAATATAATGTGAAAAAGTCAAAATGATAAATTCCTTTAATGCAATCTGAAGATGGAAGATTGAAGTATTGACCTCTGCATCTCAAAATATTGAGGTGCCTGTAAAACATGGCAACCTTATGAAGCTATTAGTAAAAGGTCATTCTCAACAATATATTATATCGATCACTACCAAATATGATTAATCCAGTTAAAGGTTATGAGGGGGCTGCAGTCTACCAGGCAGCATTGGGCACAAAGCAAGAAGCAGGCATATACAGGGATCAGCCATCGGGAGAGGCGGGACTTTTACTGCTGTGCCGCTGATACTTGTTGTTGTAATAAATGATACAAAACATTTACATAAAAATAGTTAATCGAGCTATATGGAGACAGCTGAGTTTTATATTGAAACATATATTTGTGCAGTATAGATGACCCCGCAAAATGCTTCTTTTCTGTACCAGGCTTCGTAGAACTAACCTACCTACGTCATCAAAATGGTCTGTTTTCAAATTTGAGGTCACTATGCTTCTAACAAATAGATAAAAATGGATCAGAAAATGAGAAAGACTGGAGCGGAAAAACAATACGTTAAACGAATTAAAGCTGTACAGGCAGATGTATGAGAAGGTCTGTCCTGAATAATCTTAAATTATAGCATTGAGTTGTCATATAATAGTTAGTGATATATTTTGTCCTTGTGCACTTGCTGTAATTCGTCTCTTGCTGCTTTAAGTAAGAGCACGTTGGCGCCTTGCACTTTTTTTTTCCACTTTTAACCTTTTACATGGGGTGTACGTTAATGATTAAATGTAAGTATATAGAGAGTTAAAAGAAAACCAACTGTTCTAAAACATTAGTTTATATCAATATGATGTTTATCTTTAGTTATATATTGTCTTTCTAGTAAATGTATGGCATTTCTAAAAGTTAGCTTTTTTTCAGTTTTATTCTCTCACACACGTTCACGCTCTCCCTTGCCCCCCCCCCCCCCCCCCCCCACCCCTTCTGATCTGACTCTAACAGTGCCAGTATAAATTTACACCCGATCTGACGCTGTTCGTTTTCAAAATAATATTGCGTTAGTGTGACGATGTTTTCTGATTGGTACTATTCGGGTCATAAAATGATTTCTTCAAAATGTAACATATCTTTGTCTTTCTTTTTTGCCCATTGCTGTGTTGACATCGTGCACCAGAAGGCGTGAGCTTATTCAGTGCGAGCAGGAACACGCAGGTGGCCGGTTGCTTGTGCTATAACAAGCTTGACCTGGCGGCAATGAACGCACATGTGCTGTACAAGGCATGCACGTGGGCCACTGAGAAAAGAAGAGTGTTCTTTGCTCACCTTGCAGAGGAACCTAGTTGTCGCTTCTTACTAGAAAAGGTGATGGATAAAGCAAGAGAGGATGCAACATCAACAAGCTTCTATTCCATGACCGCCGCTTCCCCAGCCCCTTCAGTGTAACAGTAACCACAGCACAAAGAGAAGTGTGTACATTGCAACAGGTACACATGTCGTAAATGTAGAAAGGACGGTCCTTGGGTGTGTGTGAACAGTTAACATTTGAATCCAATGATTGCATATAGCGCAGAACTGACATCTCTGTACTATTCTTTCCTCTGCATGTCATAGAGTACAAAAGAAACAGCACCATACAGCAACATGGAGACTGGCAAGATTGGGGGGAAAAAAACGCGGTCACTGATTACAAGCGCAAGAAGGCGTGCAAATGAATATGAATAATGTTACATCAGTGACACAATGTTTTCCGAAATGTACTATACAGGTCATAAAATGAGTTATTCCCAATATCATAAATACCTATGTCTCTGTTTTTTTGTCAGTGCGGCTTTGACATCATGGACCATAAGGTGCATACTAGTTCAGCGTGAGCAGGAATACTCAATAAAACTGAATAAAAAACAATTCAAGTGACGGTGAGATACGAAGAAGGTGGATTCACCAGTGTTTGTGTGTCAGCCTTTATCCCTCCAGATCAGAGAATTTCCAGTTCGATTGTCTCAAAACACCACTCACATCTACAGTTATTCCCAGTTTCAGATAAAAAGTAACCGGGTCAGATCTTGGGGTGGTTGTTATATCGCGATCGTGACTGAGAGAATAGAAGTGAAAAAAAAAAAAACGCTAACTTTTGCAAGTGCTATAAATTTACACCAGCTGTTATAGACACAAATCAAATGTATGTTTTTATTGTATAATAATATATATAATTGTATAACAATAAGAGCAACTCACTACACAAAATGGCAAATTTGCTGGGGAGCTGGTTTCAAACTCACGACCTCCGGATTATAATTCAGCGGATCTTACTGCTGAACCACGGAAGCTGTTGTATTGTACTTGCACCTTTTGTGAAAGTGTTTATTTGATATTTGGCCATCAGCCTTCACACTTTATACAGTTCATGTCTACATTTTGTTATTTATTACTAAAACATGAAAAACATTTCTGTTTCAACAATGTGTTCACCTAGATTGTTGTAGACACAAAACACACATCAAATTATTTCCCCTTACAATTCTGGGTAGCACACTCCTAGATAATCAGTCAAGGAAGGAACCTGGAGAACTTCTTTTCTTGCCCGTTCTGAGGTGGGGGGAGATGGTATAGCAGGCTTCTTGCTGCTTGGGCTTATCGACACATTTAGAAGACAAAAGACGCTGATGGAGAGGTGTGAAGGGATTTAAGGTGGGCCGGATTTACGAGTTTTTTCGTAGGCTCTGGTAATTCTAGTGTTAAAGTAGCTTTTCTTGCCTTTTGTCTGTTTACACAGGACAAGTTCTCTGATTACTTTTTTTTCAGTTTACTATCCACTTTCTTTAATATAAAATCTAATATACAAATTGCCTCTTGTCCCATGATAAAACTGGCTTCTATTCGCTGCTCTTTGTTTACAGTGAAGGAAGTTTGCTGCCAAAGGTAAAAAAAACACCCTAGCTGGCTCAACTACTAAAATACCGTGCATAAAGGAGCACTGCAACTAAATTACCGTAAAGCTTAGAAAAACAGGAACTGAAAAATATCTGTTTTTGTGATCACAATTTTTACTTATCACCAGTTGAGTCTTTTTTTTATTGAATATCGGCCGATTTCGATTGGTGGCCATTTGATTGGAGCTTCTGTACTAACAAGACAAGTGCTGTCTGTATTATTTTAACCTGCACTCCCAAATTTCATTGTGGCATTTTACTTTGATACATCTGCACAAAAAGCAGACTTACCTGGTGTTCACATGGACAGACCTTCATACAGGTGCCCAGTGGCATCAGTTTGTCTTCAGTGATGTGTGAGCTCATCCAGGTAGTTATTAAAATGTACAGGTCATTAATGGATGGCATCATGGTCTGATGAGCTGCAGCATATGACAACAAATCCCAGTTTTTTTATTGTTGAAGACATCATGAATACACAGCAGTATGTCCACATCCCCTTTCTGTGTATCATCAAAAATGGGAATATTAAGCACATAAAAGTAAAGTCACACATTGCCCCAATCCCTAAGGAAGTTCTCTGAAACCGTGCAATGAGTACTCTGGCAGGACATCTGACCCAAAAGTAAAAGAACATGTCTTGGACAGTTTTGTGAAAGTGCCTGGATCCTGCCTTGTGTCCGTTTACAACAATGCTTGGTTGTTCATAGATATTGATCAATGAAATGGGGTTTAAAGGAAGTCCACAGAAATCTATCTAGCTAATAAGGGATATCTAAATTTTTTTTTGGCAATAAAACTTTAAAATTTTGTTCCAAAGCCTTTTATATGTCATCTGTTTTTCTTATATCTGCATCATGATCATTCAAATTCAAACATTCAAATTTAGTGGAGATTTGACAATGACTTCATGATGCTGCGCATTCTGTTTTTTACAGTGTTTTCTTTAAGATGTTATAGCAGTCTTTACAGTGAAATCTGGATGACTCGGAACATTAAAAATAAAAGGGATACTCATCTTAAAATTAAAGTTAACAGGATTTGAGGAGGCATGATTTTTTTCAGACTACTTGTAAAATGTGACTGCAGGGCTCCTTCTGCCTTTACTTAGACAAGAAAGTGATTTGTTTGGGATTGTCTGTTTCAGACAAAGAAGAACACTATGCTGCTGTCTCTACGCACAGGCTTTGGGGGGTTTTAACAAAGCTCTACCCTGATCTTATCTGACCAATCATAGCAATAAGTAGGCAGTGATATATCTGGATCTCTGCAGAATTCAGATAGAATAAAGCATTGTTTTGACCCATTGTGTTTCTATGGTTCATAATTCCAAGTTTGGGTTTAAATTGGGTGGAGTTTGTCTATAGAGTTTCCTTATTTCCTGCCAAGGTGTTTTTAAGTCTTTAAGAAGTCCGTCAACTAATAAAAAAGAAGTGCAGTCAAAAGTAACCCTAGGAATACAACACAAATGACATTCTATCAGTGTTTATCGATTAAAATGTTTTTTCCTCATAAAATTATCTCCCTTTGACACACTTGTGAGAGGCACTTCATCCAGCAGAGCCTATTGTGTGAATCATCTGCAGATACAAAAAGGACCCACAAATTGACTTGAGACACTTTTCCCTCAGTAATTCCTCAGAGCATTGAGCAGATTCCCCAGGTTATTCAGTATGTTGTACTGGATTATGACACTCTACTTTACAGATTTGTTTGCAAGTGGATTTAGGATATTAACAGGGAGGAACATTATTTATGTGGGAACTAAAAAAATATGGTTATTTGACCATTCCTTATATTATTTGTTTACAAAGATTTTGTGGTGCTGAGAGTGCTCTCTGGATGCCAGTGTCTAAGCTGTGTTCAGGTGGGCTGTTTCCTTTCAGACAGCTCACAGTTAGATTCAGGAAAAAGCAAGATGGTCAGTTGTTGCCTAGCAAATAGAAATGCCTGACAGTCGGAGTACAGCAATCTTTCTTTTGAACTAACAGCCTGGTAGCTTATACTGTTTCAAGGGGCTTGTTTTATGTATTTTCTTTTTAAGAATATTTGCCTTCCCTTATTAAATGTGTTCACATTTTATAGAAACTGCTTGACATACAATTCATTTCTACCTGAACATTCAATGATGGAATAACCAAATATGTTTAGACACTGTCTGGTATTTGATTAAATAAGGAGAAAAAAAACGAGGACTTTGGAACACAGCGTATTAATTTTCTCTAGACTTGTTGCATCAAGCCCACATCTTTAGCCACTAGGCTTAATTACCATAATTATGTAAGTAGGACTACATGTTTCATTCATCAGATTTTTTTCATTTTTCCGTAGCCTATATTTGATATCCCCAGGACATTATTTTATAATTCCTGTTTGTGAAGGAAAACATACCCCCACTCTATATTAAATTGCTTATTTAGTGAACTTTTATGATGCTTGAAGAGCTTGCTGGGGAGGCAAATTTCTTCGGAGTTATCTGCTATCATATACAATGAATGATTAAACTGAATAAAAGATATAAGTAAAAAATAATACCAACACATGTAAGAGATACAGACTCCAGCAACGCATGGAGAAATTAAGCAATATCTGGCGATATATGTAGTTTTTTCTTGATCACTAGAACCTGCAGAGCATAAACAACTGGGGATGAGTAGTGCAAACATTTTACACATTTGGTGAACTTCTGCTGTCAGGGAGACTTAATTCTTCAGGAAAAAATACAGCGCTTTAGTTTGTTGGCAATGAATATGTCTTGATGAGCATAATGCTCTCTTTGAATTGAAAGCCTGTCTTCTAATTGTTTATTCTTTTCTTTTTCCTGCACACTGGTGTGACTATCTTTTTTAAACAGACATTACTATAGCGTAAAGGGCAAAGATTATCACTGACACTTAGATGAATGAAAGGCCTCATGTAGAATTATCTGAGAGCTTTATCTCTGCATGATCAGGAAATTCCAAATTGCTAGTTGTACCATTCTCTCGGCATTCTATATGCTATTGTTTTTACACAAGGGATTATTAGAGATGAATATTTCTGGCATGTAGCAAAATGTTATTTTGTATCTATTATTCTTAAGCCAAATTTTTATGTAGCTTTCTTGTCTATTTGCTTCAATTTATTTTTCTGCTATTCCGATGATTATAGCAGCTGGCTTCCTGACCAATACACAGTATTTCTTTTCTTTTAAATCATATTATTGACTGAAGCTCTTTAACAGTATGAATGTATTCATTGCAACAAGGATTACGTGTGTGTGTGTGTGTGTGTGTACGTGTGACTGCAGTTATAAGAACACACCACAAACTGGATGATACTTTGTCAGAGACACTCCACACATATACACCAACAACCAGACAATTTATTCTTCATTTATTTTGGGGATGCATTTTACAGCCTTGCTTTTACACACGCTTTTACAGTATATTATCAAACTTGCTTTTCATGATCTGCTTCACAGTCTTTTTTGCTATCTTTCACACATGCTTCCTTTTCCATCATATTTTTTTTGTATGCTACTGTAATGTTAGCATCCTCTAATGATCTATGAGTATTGATTCTCAGATTAGTTCATCAGATCCTGCCGTACCTTTAAATGTTTCAACCCCAACCATGACCCCAGTTGGTGGGTAAGCAGTGGTGGCCAGCTCACTGATGGCTCCTCTCACTCTCACTTCCAGCTGATCTCCTCCATCTTGTACCAGAGCAATCAAGAGACTCTGTGCTGTCTCTCCCAACCTCAGGACTTGCTGTTTTTCTGTCTGGTCTGTGACTCCCATCCTGGTCACCAGACACTGATGTGGGAAATCATCAACATCCCACCTCCTCCGGAAACAGCCAAGATGCCATCCTTTGTCCTTACAGTCGTTTACTAGCTGTTGGCATTTGTTGATCTGCCTTTCTGCTGCCACCTCACAGCCTTCTTCCCGCCATATAGTCAGTTCTACTACAATGATTGTCTTCTGTTCTGTGGACCAGATAATTACATCTGACTTCAGAGTAGTGAACAATATAGTCTTGGGGAACTGGAGCTTCCTTCACAGGTCAATTCTTGTCTCCCATTATCTGCCCAAATGAAGCTGGGTGGGTTTGGCTGAGCTATGGGCTATAGAACTTTCCTAACAAAGGTTATGATGTGGAATGAGTTTGGAGTCGACTGCCTTTCCTGATCCTATATATCAGCACGCATCAATAGTATTTAATTAGTGGAAAGTCAATGCTCTTTAACAAGGTAAGGAATTATTTACTTTTGTATTTACCTGTAAGTGTAATGTGACACTCACAGTATCATTTTTTTTTTCTGTTAGTCAAACAACATGTTCTAAGTTGTGAAAAATATAAACTTGACCCTAATGTAAGAATAGCATTGTCTATTATTTTTAAAAAAAGATTTTATTTGTGGGCAGCATGGTGGTGCAGTGGGTAGTGCTGGTGCTTTGCACTTACCGGGTCCTCCCTGCGTGGAGTTTGCATGTTCTCCCCGTGTCTGTTTGGGTTTCCTCCAGGTACTCCGGTTTCCTCATACAGTCCAAAGACATGCAGGTTAGGTGCATTGGTGATTCTAAATTGTCCCTAGTGTGTGCTTGGTGTGGGTGTGTGTGTGTGTGTGTGTGTGTGCGCCCTGTGGTGGGCTGGCACCCTGCCCGGGGTTTGTTTCCAGCCCTGCGCCCTGTGTTGGCTGGGATTGGCTCCAGAAGACCCTCGTGACCCTGTCGTTAGGATGTAGCAGGTTGGATAATGGATAGATGGATGGATGGATTTTATTTGTTGTGTGGATATTATTATTAATATGGTTTTACACTGTTATACCATGAAGAGGTAATTCATAGTATTTGGCAATAGCAATCAGTTAAAGGTAATTATTAAATTAGGTGAAGGATGATGTAATTAATTAACAGTCTTATGGCAGTACCCAAAGGGATACCAAAGAGGCAAAAAGATACTGACATTTTGTCTTTATTGGACAAAATAAGCAAAAGGAGGAATGGATTAAAGGAAGAACACAAATCAAAAATAAAGGTAAAACAGTTAGACCTGCTGCTCCTCTGTACTTGACTTAACAAGTCTTAAGCCCGTGTGTTTCAATTGGTATGGCTCACCCACTTGCCACTCTACAGTGCTCCTTTTGTCACCTCCAGTCTTTCTCAGCTTCCCTCCAGATTCTGGCAGGTAAATGTTCAGACCACACTCTTCTTGAATTCCTGCCTCTAATATCCAACAACAACAACATTTATTTATATAGCACATTTTCATACAAAAAGTAGCTCAAAGTGCTTTACATAATGAAGAAAAGAAAAATAAAAGACAAAATAAGAAATTAAAATAAGACAACATTAGTTAACATAGAAAAGGAGTAAGGTATATTTTTATATTATGAAGGTATATTTCTGTTTGCCTCAATAACCCATTTTCTGAGACAGTTACCTGGTGAATTCATTCTATAAGGGACAGTACTCTCTCATACAATACTTTCATTTTCTCGATTTAGGTGGCCTTTATTTACCAGGATTTGATACCACCTCTGGCATTTACTTTTTAACATTCCTTTCTGGCCAAGGAGGCAGTCAGGCATCTAGGCTAAAAGCTCCATCACTTGTCTCATACTGTCCTGGAAGAAGGTTGTATACTTCCATTCTAATCACACTGGCATTTTCAGGACCTTTTCTGTTTGGCTAGAAACTCTTTTAGCTTCTCGTACAGTTGGTGTGTCATTTAATTTCTTTGGTATGAATTTACACACTTTATGACTTCATGTCACATGACTAGCAACAATGTATTTACTTTAAGCAATATGGCGATGCACATGGAAAAACTAATCTCAAAATTGTACTACCCAGTAAATAAAATGATGATATGGTAGTGTCACAAAATTAATGATGAAAAAAGAAATAATTAAAATAACAATAGTACCACATCCAAGAATACAATTATTCAGGATGATCCCAAATGTGATATTAAATAGTGCATGTGATAAACATAAATTAATGAAATAATAAATACGAGACACATGAAAATATTTTTTATTTTCAAAAACCAGAACATTACAGTGACATTGTACTTATCAAACATACAATAATAACATAACACTACAACCATTTACTTCAAAATTAACTACAAAGGAAAAAATAGAAATACAAACAAAAAAGCAAAATAAGATTCAACCCTCACCCAAATGAAAGATAGAAAGAAGAGAAAGACATGTAAAAATGATAAAACAGTAACATAGGAAAGCTGATCACAGGCTCAACTTCTTCTAAAATAATAATACATTTTTGCCATGTTGTAAAGTTTTGGAAGTATCCTCTAAGGGATCATTTTTATATAGATACACGAATGGAGTGCCAGAAAGTGACTTAGGATTCCTCCAGTTAAGCAAAATAAGTATGTGTGTCAGTAGTGTTGTATAAGATATTAAAATTGATTTCTCCCTGTGCCCTTTACTGCTGTTTGGGAGTAAACCAAATAGTGTAGTGGTTGTAACTGAAAGGCTGTCTAAGAAGTACGTAAAGATTTTTTGTACAGGATGATGTTAATTTAGTGCATTACCAATTCACATGGCCTACTGATGATGTGGCTAGAATGATATGCTCATAGGTTGGGTGTTGCCATGGGTACATTTTGGACAAGTTTAACCAAGTTAAATGTGATCGATGGAAGACCTTTTAATTGAATTATGGAATGTTTGGCGCATATAGAGCTAGAGTGTATTCGATGTATGGCTGAGTTCCACTCCTTCTCGGAGATGACAATTGCAAGGTACCTTCCCAATGTTCCCTAGGATCATTGAAGGGTAGATTCTTTGAAATATTTTATGTATTGTTCAAGTATTCTCAGAGTCTTTATCAAGACTTACCAGTATTGCCCCGGGATTGATATTGGGTATAAGATATAGGAAGTTGGGTAAACTTACTTTAACAAAATTTCTAATTTACATGTAGTATTAAAGTATGTTGTGCAGCAATGTTAAATTCAGAGTGTGTTTGTTCGTGAGATACAAATATATTAGGTATAGGAAGATCTCCAGGATCTCCATCTCTGTCTTCATCCCTAGCGTTTTCCGTAAGTTAAACAGTAAGTCAGGTCTGAAAAGGTTCAAAAAGTTGATCATATATAGGCAATAGATAAGAGCTACTCTACCTTGAAATGTTTCCTGCATTGTTTACATATTTTAACTAAATAGCAGATGACTGGATAGCTGGTAAATTGAGGATAGGTAATATTGAATGGAGCACAAAACATCTTTATGGAGCAAAGGACTTTATATTTACTTGTGATTGTTATCTCCTGATATTTAACTGTTTTATTATTATAAATTAAAAGCAATCCAATCTGCTGTGCTAGAGAACTTCCTGGAAAGAGCATACTGCTGTTCAGATTAATTTTGAATCCAGAAATCTTATTAGGAAAATGTCATATGTTTAAGACTAATGGTAGAGATAAATGTGGGGCTGATATATAAAGCACCACATTGTCCCCTTATAGTGATATTTCCTGCTTTAGTCCTTCTCTGATAATCCCCTTTGTCTCTGGTTTGAGATGAATAACCAATGCCTAAAGCAAAAAGAATTTGTAGTAGTGGGCACCCTTGTTGAGTACCTGGTTCAAATTTGAAGTAATCTGAGTTTGTTTTGTTAATGCAAACTGAGGCTTCTGTACTAGTATAAAGTAGTTAATCCATGCAGCTATATTGGAGTCAAACCTGAATCTGTGCAGTATAGTAAATAGATAATCTAAATCAATTCTGTCAAAGAATTTCTGCATCCAAAGATGTGTTCTCATGAGTCAAAATTTGTTGGCGAGTATATTACATTAACCTTTATTACTTTGAGTACCTGGCTTTAAAAAACTGGTTTGGTCTTGGGATATTAATAAGGAAAGGGATTTCTTAATCCCTCTAGCTGCGACTTTCACATTATCTTAAAATCATTATTCAGCAGTGAAATTGGTCTTTATGAATTCAGACCCAGACCTCCTTGATCCTGCAGAGCGCAAAGTAATAGTTTATTCTACACACAAGTCATTAACATACACAAAGTTACAGATTTTTTTCCTGTAAATTGTCTATGCTACCTATTTTAAAATGCTGCAACAGAAGCACAGCTGTTGCTGCACAACAATCAAAATACAAATGAGAGGTTTTATTTTACACATACAACAAAGTTTTATAAATTAAATTAAAAAAAACACAAAGTAAGTCTTTATATCATTGATTGAGCAATATCTGAACACAGATCCTTTATTTAGTACCAAAAAAGTACCCAAAACTGTAATAGGACTGCCTCTGCTTTTCAGCTTACAGTAGGCACTTAGTACTTTCCCCTGTCTTAACTTTTATAATCAGAAGTAAGAGAAGGAATATATGATTGTTTCCTGCCCAGAGTAGAAATCTTTCAATCATCAGTGCTCACTAGTGCATAAGTACTGCCATTCAGTGGATAATAATTGTATTATTTTTTCTTGTTAAATTATCAATTCTTCCTGTACATTTACTTCTCAAGTCCACTTTAGTATGTGCCTGGAATTCCTGGCTACAGGTCATGGTGCTATAGCTGCCAATCAGGAACTCACTTAGAATATATGGTTGAAAAATACCCACATGTCCACCCAACACAAGTCACATCAATGATCGTGACCAACTGGGGCTTCCTTTTTTATGTAATGTGATGTCTCCCATTTTGTTGGTAGCTGATGTTCGTTAAGTAGGAAACATGTCAGGTAAAATATTGAAATCGAGCTGTGATAGCATCAGGTGTAAGGCAGGAATTGAGTGTAGACAATTGCATGCCAGTCCAGCATTGGGCACACTCTACACACTCTTATTGGGTCAATTTAACTCCCTAATTATCTGCCAAATCTTGTAATACAGATTAAAATTAGAATACTGTAAACCAGGAATAACAATGTTGACTTAAGAGAGTGCACAACCCCTTTACACACTAGGTGTAAAGCAGGTACATACACAGACACACATCCATACTCACTCATATTAGGTGTTGTGAACTAGGAGCCCAAACAATATGTAAGTCCTGAAAGCATT
The DNA here is from genome assembly GCF_900747795.2 of Erpetoichthys calabaricus. Lineage (NCBI taxonomy): Eukaryota > Metazoa > Chordata > Cladistia > Polypteriformes > Polypteridae > Erpetoichthys > Erpetoichthys calabaricus. Next base: position 67,487,740 of record NC_041399.2, on the reverse strand, counting down.
TCCAAAAGGCTCTCTAGAGTGTGAAATCCAGACAAAAACCCTAACTCAAAACAAAAGGCCCTCATAGAATATTTAAAAAATTAAACATTTATTCTTCACAAGAAGTGTTTTCCAATCACAATGAAGCTTCGTGGAGCACAAAAGCTAAATGGATTTATAACAAGAAGACAATCCAAAACAAACAAGTCCAAAGGCTGAAAAAATCCAGAGAAATAATAATGTGCATAGAATTTACAAAAAACACAAGAACTTGCCACTCCTAAGCACATTCTACATGAACTGCCAGGAACTGTGGAAGACTCTCCAAATTTATAGGGTGGAGGGCAGTTGGCCCCACCTCTTGGCAAAGAAGACAGGCAAAGAAAATATAGCAGATAATTAGCAAAAGTAGCATTGACATAAACAAATGGCACAGTAAAGAACAAAAAGTACAAAAAACAAGACTTTAAACCCTAGCCCGCTGAAGAACCCTTGTTGATATATAATACTAAGTCAGTTTGCAGATTCCTATAAATCTATCACACATGTGTATATGATGTGAATACTGAGACTTTACACAAACATTACATAAGACTGAAATATCAGTCTTGATAAAAGGATAAGTGTCTGTGTATCTGTGTGTTCCTCCAGTTGGTATGTGTCTGTCATTCCAGCAGATGGCAAATCACAAACATTAATTAAAATTTTTTACAACTCTCATACCAAATGGCATATAACATAGACAAATTATTCCAACAGATGGTGCATCACAAACATTTGTAGTAATGCGTTTTATTACTACACATGTTTGAGATGCACCATCTGTTGTAATGACAAATGCAATGCATTTTATTACTATATTATAAAATACATTCAAATAAATTGTGCACTGCAAACTTTAATGCCAAGGTCTAAGTTGATTACTTAAATTTCAACCCATCTTAATTTAATTAAAAAAAAAAAAGGTCAAATTAACTGAAACTCATGTACTATACATTTGAAACAGGACATTATTAAAAGTACTGCAGTGGGTTGGCACCCTGCCTGGCATTGGTTCCTGCCTTGTGCCCTGTGTTGGCTGGGATTGGCTCCAGCAGACCCCCGTGACCCTGTGTTCGGATTCAGCGGGTTGGATAATGGATGGATGGATGGATGGATTATTAAAAGTAGGTTTATATATTGATTTATAATGCCTCAATTAAAAATAAACCGGTCTTATTTAATTATAAAGCACCCTAGAAAAGCCTTGTATGAAACAGACCTAAATAATTAATGCATTTTAAATCTTCCAAGACATAACTGCCTGCCTACCAGATTAATACAAAAAAAAATCATCTTTTTTTACTCAGAAAGAGTATAAGCTCTTTAAGGACATGAGTAACAGCTAGCAACTACCAGAAATGCACTAAAATATGTGACAATCAACTAAGGTTAGTGCTAGAAGTGTGTTATATGTATCGTCTACGATAATATCTTAATTGTTGTTTTAAGGATGTGTGAGCTGAAATTATCAAGTATGTCACTTGCTTTGCAAAAAGCAATCAAAAACACCCATTGAGTGTCCATGCATTCACTGTCTCATGTAACCTAACAGGATAGACTACTGCGTGTACATGCATGGTAGGCACAAAAAGGGAAGCCTCTGTAGTGAGGCATTTTTCTAGCACTTGCACAGCTTGTGTCTCTTCATCCTTTAAGATCTTATTAATAGCAGCATTGCTTGTGAAAGTAGTTAGGATATACCGCAAAGCACATTTTAAATAGCATTTGCATGAGAAATTGGAACAGAAATGCTATTAACTAAACAAATGTGCTTCATGGACTGAATGGCCTCTTAATTTGGCAATTTCTTATGTTTTTTATATTGGTTTTTTACAGTCTGCTCTGTATAGGAACTCTGGAGTTATGTTCACAGAATGTTAGTTTTCAAAGATTCTGAAATTACAATAGTAAAAGTTGAAAACACAGATATGTAAGGGTAAGATTTACAATCGCACACAATTCTAAAGGTCTGGAAGTGAAGCAAAAGTCTGATTCATGAGAAGGTAAGATTTTATTTGCAATAGTGATATGCCTGAGAAGAGCCAAAAGACTGGGCAGCATTTGCTATTAAAAGTCAAGTGACAGGCATGACCTTACAAAAAAGAATGCGGTTTAGGGCATATTGTGGAAAATGAATCTGAAGTTCCTTTAAGATATTGTTCTATTTGTCTTTTTGAAAGACTAAGTGAGTGCTGGAGTCAGGGCCAGCATACACAGTTGATATTTTGTAGAAAAAATTGAGGATAGATGGAGCACAACTTTAAACTGGTTGTTAGCATCGAGGATGCCTGTAGATTTCCTCTACGTGGTCTAGAAAGCAGGAACCATTTCTATGTCATTGGTAATAAGCGGATTGAAAATTCCTCTCAAATTGAACTTTAATTTCTGCTCTGACTAGAATTATGAATAGCTATGTAAAATCTTTATTTGCTGTTTCATTCCTCATTGCAATAATGGCTTTAGTTAACTAGGGTAGCAAAGTTCATACTGTAGGTGCTTGACACCTCTTTAAATTTTTTTTCCTTTTATTCTGGCAGCTTTGTTTAAAACCTTAAAATTTCGTATGATAATAAAAACATCTAGATAGAATTTTGTTTGTGAAATGTATTATAAACTCACTTAAGACAAGATGTTTTGTGGGAAATTTATAATGCCTTTAAATATTACAAAATGTATTTTTCCTAAACTGCACATGCTATGGGTGTGATACAAATTCCATTTGTTACTGTATTCACATTAATATAACCTAATCTGAACTTGATAGACCAATTTAGGACCAGTACAGATTCATATCAGATTCATTTTGCTTCTCCTGCATCATCACTAGTCCAATTTATAAGGTGCTTTCCAAGCCTACAGTGCATACTGTGTTTTACAAAGATGTAGGATAAAGCATGTTTGATGATGGATGATGGGATGGGTGAGTTTAAAGCCAAAATCTTCAAGACAGTAAGACTGCTAACTCACTCATTTCTGTCTAGCTTCATTTCATCATGCCTGCTGTGCTGGAAGCCATTAACTGAGCGGCAAGGCTCTATATCCAGTTTTTTAATAGTGTGGGTGTTCATACATTAATGTTTTTTGTCAACATAAAAAGGCAATTTACGGCAGCACTCAGTTCTCCTAACATAATTGGAGCCCTTTACTGCACTCCTATTGCAATAAAGGCACCTATAGAGAATGAAACTGCTTTTGTTAACCATATGCAGTTAGATCCCATTAATGCACAAGTCCTCCAAGATGAGACTGGTAAACATTGTGTCTCGATGGACTGGGTGATTTATTTATATTGAGACAAAGTATCTTTGACAGACATGATGGTGCTTTACTGTATATGGTGACTGGCTTGTTGGTAAGGTAACTGGCTGCATTCTCAGTGTTGCATATGGCCAGTACTATTCATTTTAACCGCAGTCACATGATTACATGTACCAGCAGGTAGTGGCCACCTGCTCAGAGGATGTTGCGTTACACTTTTCCTGGACTCCATTATTTTGTGCTCTCAGTTGCAGAACACAACCAGCCACTGTTAATTGCATATGTATGAGGCTGATTAGCATGCTCCATATACTGTATGGATGTTTCAGGGCAGTGTTCAAGGCAAACTCAGGTACACATATTTACAAGGCGATTGTGAGTGATAAACGGTAAATTGAATAGAAATGTGCATATGCCAGGTTTTATAAATCTGAAAAATTTGCATTTACAAATTTATCTACTTGTTTTATAAGTTTAGCTACTCAGAAAAAGGTAAGGATGCTTGTTCTTATCCACCGACAGAGAATGGCATGTGTCGTCATATTTATACATAAGCTGCTGTTATGTCATCAGCAGATCAGGAGAGATTATGTGATGACTAGACACTGATGCATAAGCAGAAAGGAACATAACATTTCATAGAAATGTTATTAAAATAATATGGAGAACAAATATAAGAAAATTAAATTCCCCACTAAAAATAATAAAAGAAGTTAAATGAATGATATACATATGATGACAAAATCGAAGAAAATAAAAAAGGAAAGCCACAGTCATAAGACAGGCCAAACGAGGTTTCTCATATAGTGTCTCTGAATAATTGTTTCAATGAAATTAAAAGAATGAATGAGTGATAGTTATTTATCTTTGAATACAGAAAAAAACAGACATGTCATTCATTTATGGGAATGACACAGACCACAAAAACACCTAAATATCATTTTTACTGAATCAGCAGGCCTCTTAGACATTATCCTTGACACTCATTCATGTTTCAAAAATTGCATTACAATACTAATTAAATTCCTCAATTTTTAGCTTAAAACAGTAGGAAAATTAAGATGGTTTTAAATATTGAGAAGTTAATTGATTTAATTGGTTTCAGTGTTATTTAACAGATAGAAAAATATTTATTAGCTATGCAGATTGTAGTTCAGAGATCCTTGATATTGTATATGGCATGCCACAAGGATCTATCCTGTGCCCGCTGTTATTTTCCATTTATATGCTCCCATAGGGCCAGATTATTTCAAAGCACAAGGTGAACTACCACAGCTGTGCAGATGACACAAAGTTGTGCCTTTCTATAGCACCTGATGACCCTGACGCTCTCATGCTTCTGTTTTTAGTCAGTTAGATCACTGTATTCCACTCCTCACTGGTCTACCTAAGAAAGACATCAATTGGTTGCCACTGGTCCAGAATGCAGCAGCAAGAACCTTACCCAGAAAAAGAAAATCTGAGCACATCTCACCAGCTTAAGTGTTGTTATATTGGTTAACCATGTCTTCTTCTTAGAATTGACTTTAATATACTACTAATGGTATATAAAGCTTTAAATAATCTTGCTCCATCCTATAATTTTAAATGCCGTTCTTTCTTCATTTCAAGTCATAACCTTAGATCTTCTAATAGTTGTGTGCCGATTATTCCAAGAACAGTTATGCACCAAAAATCTGGAACACACCAGAGATATGCTTGGCTAACACTGTAGCTCATTAAAAAAAAATAATTTGGCATTCTTGTAACTACAATTTAATTTTACCTGTAATAAACTAGATATGCAATGAATCATCAGTCTTCAGTGAATCTACAAAATTTATTAACTTTCACTTTTCTCCATTTTCTTTTCTGGTTCACAAGAAAAAAAATCTATATTTATGTGTGCATGATTTCTTTTTTCTATACTATTTATGCATTATTTTTTTTATTTAATTTTATTTTTTTTTCTTTGTATGTAACTTTTTGCCATCTTCTAAAGCACTTTGAGCTGCATCATTTGAATGAAAATGTGCTATAGAAATAAATGTTATTGTTAATTCCTGTATTTAATTCTAGCAGAACTGACCACTGCCATGTTTTATACATTAGCCATTTAAATTGTTCTGTTTGCTGGCTTCGTTAATTCAAAATGTGGCTGCAAGAATTATTATTAGAACTAGAAAGTCTGTTCCTTAATTCTTTATACTAGTCTCTTCTTAGGTTTAGGGCTTATATCAAAACTTAATTTATATCAAGTACACATGTTTATCTCAATTGGCTGGTCTGATAAAGATTCCAATGACTAATAAAACAACAATGAAAGATTGAACTTTTAACTGTAAGGCCCCAAACTCTGGAATATTCTATCTGCTACTGGTGATCGGTTGACAGCTCAATATCTCACTTTACATGTATTCCAAAACATATGGCATCAAATCACATGCGATAACAACAGAGTTAGTCATGTACCTTTTATCCAAGGTAATGTGGTACCAGATACATTCATGAGGAACTTAATGTTCAAACATGATGATTGTTATGGAATATCATTGAATAGCACAGAGATCAAATTGAAAATGTAGTGATCAGATGTGGATTAAGCAGTAATTTTTCCAAATCATGGCCCTCCAAGCATCTCAATCATTGACCCTTTGTCCAAGGTACACCCTGTGCCTGTTTCTGAATCTCCCAGTAGGACTACAGACTCAGTAGATGCTACTACCATTTTGAGCAGAGCATCAAGTGTCACTTAAAGGGCCCAATACACTGAATGCTTATTTCTTCTTCTCTAAAACTTGAAGTCAATTATCTCATCTCCTGGAGCAAACTCCACCTTCATCCCTCCCAGACAAGGGTCTGTGAACATCTCCACACCCACTTGAAACCTCTGCCATGGGGTAAGTCCAGAACAAGAAAGAGACCACCCTTTATCTAGATCTTGTCTGATTCCAGAGGTAATGCTGTGTATAGAGTTAAGTCCAACTATTGCAATCTAGCAACTATTTCTTTATCCTCTTGTACAAGTTTCTCCTTATTCCCTGTCAAAAATGTTGCATTTCATTTCCTAAGGGGCAGTTTCATTTGGCAAAGTGTAGTAAGCCTACTTTTGCTTGACACTTTGGTATGCTGTGTTTCGCAGATATTATCTTAGCTTCTTCAGACTTTCGTCTTTGGTGTGCACTGAAACACTTCACAACTGTGCCGTGAGATTGAGCAAATCTGTATAGAGCAGCTAAAAGTAAACCTTATTCTAACAAAGTTTGTTGAAACCCTTACAGATCCCTATCTGCAACGATAAGATTTTTGTTTCTTATTTTTGTATAACTTTTCCTTGACCAGTAAAATCATCATGATCTCTTATTGGAGAATTTGAATGTGAAGGAGCCTCATGGTCATATTTGTTTTTTGTGCTTGATGCATTTTTCACAATGTGTCGTCTCGCTGTCTTTGGTCAGCAGACCAGATGGTTTTACGTGTTCCTAAGGCACAATGCAAACTCTGTGGTGATCGGGCTCTTTCAGTTGCAGCTCCAAAACTCGGGGAACGATTTGCTGTTGCACGTTAGGCAGGCTCCTTCACTTGCTGTCTTTAAATCTTATTTAAAAACACACTTTAACTCCATGGCCTTTAACCTAGTATGATATGTTGACTTTTTATTATGAATCTGTTCAGCTCTGATGTGTTTCTGTTTCTTTTACCCTTTGGTTATTGTGTGTCTGATATGTAGGGTTTTTATTGTACAGCACATTTATTTAGTGCTTTATAAATAAATAAAAAAAAATTAACATCTCTCCCCCTTAACAGCATTTTGTTTTTCATATAGGCACCACCATTTTGAGCATTTTCATTGAGTGGTTGCTATGCAACGTCTATGCAGGGTCAAGCAGGAGTGTGCAATGCCTGGCATCATTGGGCCACAGCTATGAAGCTTAGCATCATACACTTCCCATTTGTCAACAACTAGATTCTCCCAAAGACCGTTGCTTGCATTTATTTTTTTTCTCTCTATACCTGGTTTTGATTTTGTTTTTTGCTTTTTGACTACAACAACAACATCATTTATTTCTTTAGCACATTTTCATACACATGATGTAATTCAAAGTGCTTTACAAGATGTTAAAGAAATAGTTAAAAGAAAAGAAAATTAGGTAAGAATAATGAATAAATAAAAAAGAAATAAATATGGATTTACATAAAGATAAATAAATAAATAAATAGCAGGAGACCCCTTATATATAGTATCTTTTTTTAGGGCATTCCAGCACCGTAAACCCAGACACAACCACACCCACAGAGTCCCAGGTTCAAATCAAGTACTTTTATTTACAATGATATGCAGGCTTCCTTCCTTCAGTGTCGTTGCTGCTCTCACACAACACAGTATAGCCTGATAATACCAATAGTCCTTCTCTTTGCTCCTTCCATTTTCCTCCATTTCTTGCAAAGTAGTGTTGTCCAGTTCCTGTTCTGCCTCCAACTTCCGGAGCCAAGTGGAGGGCTCTGTTTTAATTCTAGACGTAGCAATACTTCAGGTGCTTAATCAGTTGCCTTCAGGAAGCACTTCTGGGTGCAGCAGGGCTACAGTGGTCCTTGTAACATTTCTATCTGATGGCTAACCCTGGCAGCCCCCACATAACCTGACAGGGCAGGCCCATGGAACCACAACTCTTATGCTACCCTTCAGGTATCCATAATAGGGCTTGCCAGATGGGATGCTGCCACCCAGTGTAAAGGGGGACACTCTGGCTATAGCAGGCAGTTGCCCACTGTGCTGTCCTTCCCTGTTTCTATGTCTGACCCAGGTGTTGCTCAGTGGTTGTTAGAATGCCAGCCCCGCTGTAACCGCTGTGACATCCTTCCACTCCTAGAACTTGGCACATAAATGAGATACTGTTATTCCCTCCCTGACCGTCCATTACCAAGTCCTCCTTGCAAGGTAAGGGAGTGAGGTCCACGCCAGCTGTCCCTCCAAATTATCCCTTACAGTCTGTAAAAATGAGTCTGATATAAGGTTAGTTGGCAGGGAGGACAGAAAAAAGGGAGAGACAGAGAGAGAACAAATCTGCAGGGGTTCCAAGACCATAAGATGGTCCAGCCCCTATTGGGCATGCTACCTAAAATAAATTTCTGGGGTTTTTTTTTGCCTTTGTCCCAGAGAAATCCAAATATAGTGGGTTTCATGGCCAGTTGGGGCTACTTCATTCGAGCATCATTAGTGTCCGCACAGTGCCTCAGTTGAGGGTGGTGATGCTAAATGCCACCACAGAAAAAATAGAAAAGAAGGTGAAAAATAGAGATTAATAATGATTGGAAATCCATGAAGATGCATGTGCAGTCTATTAGAAACAGAACAAAAATGTAGCTACGAAAAAGCCAAATAAAAAAATGCTTATGTTTAACATTTCAGTGATTTGGCTCTTACTACATGTTTCTTTTTCAGTTTTTTGATTTCTTAATGTTTACTGAGTCTATCTCCACTTAATTGCTGCTGCCACCTTGAGCAGTCAGCCCACAATCATGTTCACATAAGTTAATTCAATTTTAGCAGTTTAACAAACAACACAGTCCTGTAATTAGGTACAATAGGACATTTTTTCTTAGCAGTTGGCATATGTGATGGAAGACAGTAGCTCAATAACATATCAGGTCTCTGAGCATTTTGTTTTTACATTATATTGTCTGATATATTTGGAGGTCAAGAGAATAACTACAGTTCTGTACATTATATAGGACTGAAGTGTATAGGAGTTGAATGTTTTCAGCCAAAACAAATAGCAAAAGGAGACATGACATGAGTACAAGGAAACTTTAAAAGTATATCCACATTCAAACATATAACTGGCACTTTTTATGTTAAAATGTACTGTATATGGAAGAATATATAAAAGGAGATATATAGAGATACATTTCAATGTGAAAACAAATTAAAGTACAGATTAGAAAACAGAATTACGATATATAAATAAGGTTCATTTGTTCTGCACACACACAATAAATAGGAAAATAGTATGAAAGTGTGGTGTGAAATGTGTTCAGATCTGCTTTTCCCCAAGCTTCTTTGCAGCAGCTCATTTACACACTGAGGTCATCGTATTAACACCTAAAAAGACTACCGTGAGTCATGATGCCAGTTCTATAAACAGGAAGTCATAAGGAAATCTCAGTCTTGTCTTTATTTAGACATTCTGAATCCTTCCATGTTATAACAAGGAATTTATCAAGATTCCAAAATATCTAAAGGCTTATGTTAATCATTACTTGAAAAAATATAGAAGTATGCAGCAATATACTACAACATACAGAAAAATAATCAAATAATGGAGTTTGTTGATTCTTAATCACCTGTTGTGTTTGACATAATAAGGTTTCTAAGGTTCTGCTAACTATTGAAAAACTAATTATTTAGTCAACTTTATCTACAAATTATTGTTTTAAGAAAATTGTGGGCAATTTATAGTTAATTAGCTTCTATTATTAGAACTAGAAAGAACACTAAAGAACATAAAAGCTGGTATGAAACCTGATGAATCCTTTCATGCTTTTGAATACAAAGGTAAGTTAAAGATAGTAATATTATGACATAGGTGGTTCAAGAGATGGACTGTATGCAAGACCAGTTCTGTTCTTACCACTGACTCACTTTGTGCAAACATTGAAGCTGCAGATGTATCAAAATAATGTTTTTTAACAAAACACTTCTCAGTAGCTGTAGTTATCAATATTTCTACATTAAATAATATGCAAAAGTGGACTGATATACTGCCTATACCACTTTTACTCGTTTTGAAATAACTAAATCCAGTGTGTTTCCTCCCTTATGTGTGGGCTAGCTATATGTGCAGACTGAGATGAAAGGAGTGCAGTAAGATCATGAATTGTTTTGCTTTCGGGTCACACTGGTTATCCACATGAAAATTTAAAATCTACAATCAGGAACCTGTCATTGTTAGTTATCATTAGAGATACTAAGTCTAAGAATTCCTCAATAAAAGAAGAATTATATTTAGGAGGTCTATAAACAGTCTACATGAGAGACTGGGACACTTCTTGAATAACAACAGGAATATACTCAAAAATCGCGAAGGTACCAAAAAAATTTTTTTATTTAATCTCTAATCTGTCATTATAGTTCTAATACAGTGCACATCTAAAGGTGAAATGGTAATTGAATTATTTGCAATTATACTGCTTTGTGTGGGTTTTTTAGTTTGACTATGGTTAGTTATTATAGTGCAAATTCAGAGCATACCTGAAGGTGAACTCACTGCAGAATTATCACATCATAGCAAGGCATTATGGAGAACATTAGGACTAAAAAGTATTCAGGAAAGACAGATTACCTTCAAAATGTTTTCGGAGAGGAGCAGGGCACTGTGGTAATCCGCCTACCGGGCATTACCACTTTAATGAAAAAAGTCCTAAGAATAGTGTAAAGATACTTACCCTTTTAAATTGTTGAATTGCGGGTTGTGCTTTTGCGAGGATTTTAACTTTGGCTTTGGCTTGTTCACATTGCAGGCACTAGTGGCAGGTCAGGCACGTGTTTGCCAGTCAATCTAGTTGAGTATCTCTTTAGCCACCTGCTGTTAGTAAAGACAAAGGTGTGGAGCATTTAGTTAGTGTGTGCATGCATTAATTTGTGAAGGGTATCCCGGGATAAAGTCCTGAGAAAGTTATAGGAAAAGTAACTTACTTTTGGAGAGTGTGTCAGCTTTTCTGAAGGGAGCATGTTGGGGTACGCTTGTGGCTTCTAGCCTATTTGATACATGCCTGTAGGGTTTGAGCATAGCACCTATGCAGAACGTAATGGTGTCAGCCGCTATAGGTGGAAAAGAGTGGCATGTTGCAGGATTGCCTGGAAGTTTTGATATAAAAGGCACTTTTTGCCTCTAGGGGTTGTCTTTGGACTCAATTTGGTGGAGTGTGTGGTTCGTACAGTATAGTGATTTCTATCAGTATACCAAACAGCGGCTTGTGCCTTATTAGTAAACATATTTTTTTGTATACAAGTATATCTATAGTTATCTCCTAGTTATTGTACTGTTTTGGTGGAGGTGTTTATATATATTTTGGGTTTGCAGTGCACTTTGTTTTTTTTATATGTGCATTTTTTTTCTTGTAAATATTTTGTTGGATTTACAGAACTATGTTTTGTGTAGTTTCTTCCTAAGCACATTTTCTTTATTTAGGAAGACTACAGGTTTTGTGTACATACAATTTTGTCTTTATTTTTCATTTTGGGACTGGCAAATTCACTGTAATTATCATTCACTATTTTTGACTGGGACATTATTTTTGTGCACCTGTAAATAAAATCCACTTTTGTTTTTGTGAAAATACCATATTTTTGTGTCTGTGTCTCCATGAATGATTTCTCTCAAAACTGATCCCGGTCTGTCCAGAACTACCAGACGCCCACTGTGTAGTCTGGTGCCAACATTGTCACTACATGGAGTGTCACAGGCGCCAAATCTGTTTGAATACAGACCATCTCGCCTGAAGAAACACAGTCTCTCGCAGAAAAGATCCCAGTTGTCCATGAAACTGATATTTTGTCTCTTGCAGAAGCTTTTCAACCAGTTATTTAAGGCCAGCAGATGACTGTAGAATTCCTCTGACCATCTAGCCAGAGGCAGGGGGCCCTCTATGATGATTCTCACCGTAAGGGTCCTCTCCTTTGTGGCTTGAATTAATGCTGCAAAGTCAGCATTTAGAACCTCTGACTTTCTATATCAAATGTTATTTACGCCTGCCTGTAGTACGATGGTCCCAACACCCCTGATCTTGTGCTTCTCTAAGACTGCAATATCTCGTTCATGTGCACCTGGAAAACAAGAAACAAAAGATTTCTGTTTAGGGAAGAAAACACTGAGGTTGTATACAACTGAATCCCCAATAACAAATACATCACCAAAGACTGTTGGCATGGTGGCGGAGCAGAGAGGGTGGAAGTGGTTCTGGATGGTTCGAGATGAACTTACTACACTTCTTTGATCTCAGTCAGCATGTTGCCTAGCCTACACATAAGTGAGAACACACACTGGATTTAGCTAAACGTTGACATGAGACAGGTCATGGATATTCATATATCAGACCACTTTTGCATATTATTTAATGTAGAAATACTGATAACTACAGCTAATGTGAAGTATATTGTTAAAAAAACATTATTTTGATATATCTGCAGCTTCAGTGTTTGCTAATATTCAAATTAATCAGTCAGATTGTAGTGCTTACCTCAATAGTGGTAAAAGAGTTAACAGTAAGGTGGAAAAAATTTATGCTAAGGTGAGAGCTTCAGTTGACATAGTGGCCCCTGAAAAGACAGTTAAGAAATCCTCCAGCACTATTATACCTTGGAAGACACAAAGAGTGTTTGATTTAATGTGAACATGCTAGAGAGCTGAGTGTAAATGATGAAAAACTAAACTGATAGTCCAGTATGAAATACTGAAGGCTAAAATAACAATGTAGTCCACCTTGAAAGGCAGCCCTATTTCTCTGAAATTATAAATGACTAGCCGACCCGCGGCATAGTATACGCCGCATAATTATGTATTGATGAGTGAACACTTCCTGAAAGACACAGTTGTCCAAATGGGGTGGGTTTGAGGATACGACTGTGAGTGAATGAAAAGATGGAACTCTGGAGAGAGCAACATACAATTGTCCGTGACTGAAAACTGGTTTTGGCAGATACAGCCATATCTTTTTGAAAGTTTGGCCCTGTGCCTTATTAATTGTCATTGCAACGGCTAATCTAACAGGAAATTGTCTGCGTGTAAAAGTAAAAGGCAAATTTGAATCTGATGGGGTCAGGGAAATCCGGGGAATAAGGACAGTTTGTGAGGTAGCAGCTGTGATAGTTTTACACTCCAGTACATTGCGGTGAATGCTGGTAACAGTCAGTCTAGTGCCATTACAGAAACTTCTTGCTGGCATGAGGTTTCTGAGAAGCATGACAACTGAACCAATTTTAATTTTGAGTTTATGCGGAGGCATGCCAGTGGGAGTAAGACTATTAAGAAATTCTTCGGGGAATGAAGGACGTTCTCTGAAGTGAATGGTGATAGTAGCTGGAAGTATTTGGGACATCGCCACAATTTCTGCCTCGCCGCCATAAACTCTGGAAGTATTCATGTAGTCAGCGTATTGTTGAGTAGACTGTATGACTATGCTTCCGTGACTAAGAACAATGGACAGCACGTCGCCGAAGTTATCCCAATGTTGGCAAAAAAAGGTTACAGCTATGTTGCGAAGTTAGAGAGCAACAGTTTCGTCGATGACATTTTTCCAGAAATATCCGACTGATAGAAAGAAACAGTTACCTGATGCAGGAAATTGTATAACCTTGAAAGAAGAGTTGTTTCCATGAAATACATGTGAAGCGGTGGCCATGTTAGAAAAATGAACAGTCAACATGGCTCAGAGGTGCATGTGGACTGTAGCACAGACCAAAGCGACTCAGGATGTGTTTGGTGAGGAGTTGGGGGCGGGCACATGAGCAGGCAGTGCGCATACCTTGAGAGCGATGGTGGACCAGGGAGGAGGGTTACAGTTGGCGGGCGGGGCTCTGTCGTGCGTACCCCATGGTCGGGCGACTTGGTCGATTATATATATAGATAATGCTGGTAATTTGAAGAGTTTTATTCTCAACTATCGATCTTCTTTTAAACCCAGCCCTCTCAATTAGCCCATTCCTCTGTACAGAACAGCTTCAACTCTGGGATGTTGGTGGGTTTCCTCACATTAACTGCTCGCTTCGGGTCCTTCCACAACATTTCGATTGGATTAAGGTCAGGACTTTGACTTGGCCATTCCAAAACATTAACTTTTATTCTTCTTTAACCATTCTTTGGTAGAACAACTTGTGTGCTTAGGGTGTCTTGCTGCATGACCCACCTTCTCTTGAGATTCAGTTCATGGACAGATGTTCTGACATTTTCCTTTAGAATTCTCTGATATAATTCAGAATTCATTGTTCCATCAATGAAGGCAAGCCGTCCTGGCCCAGATGCAGCAAAACAGGCCCAAACCATGATACTACCACCACCATGTTTCACAGATGGGATAAGGTTCTTATGCTGGAATGCAGCGTTTTCCTTTCTCCAAACATAACGCTTTTCATTTAAACCAATAAGTTCTATTTTGGTCTCATCCGTCCACAAAACATTCTTCCAATAGCCTTCTGGTTCGTCCACGTGATCTTTAGCAAAATGCAGATGAGCAGCAATGTTTTTTTGGAGAGCAGTGGCTTTCTCCTTGCAACCCTGCCATGCACACCATTGTTGTTCAGTGTTCTCCTGATGGTGGACTCATGAACATGAACATTAGCCAATGTGAGAGAGGCCTTCAGTTGCTTAGAAATTACCCTGGGGCCCTTTGTGACCTCACCGACTATTACACACCTTGCTCTTGGAGTAATCTTTGTTGGTTGACCACTCCTGGGGAGGGTAACAATGGTCTTGAATTTCCTCCATTTGTACACAATCTGACTGTGGATTGGTGGAGTCCAAACTCTTTAGAGATGGTTTTGTAACCTTTTCCAGCCTGATGAGCATCAACAACTCTTTTTCTGAGGTCCTCAGGAATCTCCTTTGTTCGTGTCATGATACACTTCCACAAACATGTTGTGAAGAGCAGACTTTGATAGATCCCAGTTCTTTAAATAACACAGGGTGCCCACTCACACCTGATTGTCATCCCATTGATTGAAAACACCTGACTAGAATTTCACCTTCAAACTAACTGCTAATCCTAGAGGTTCACATACTTTTGCCACTCACAAATATGTAATATTCGATCATTTTCCTCAATAAATAAATGACCAAGTATAATATTTTTGTCTCATTTGTTCAACTGGTTTCTCTTTATCTACTTTTAGGACTTGAGTGAAAATCTGATGATGTTTTAGGTCATATTTATGCAGAAATATAGAAAATTCTAAAGGGTTCACAAACTTTCAAGCACAACTGTAGATATGTTAGGGCTGTCAAAGTTAACACATTAACACACTAACTTTAATACCACAAAAAGAAATTAGTGCCGTTAACGCAGGTTCTTTTTGATCCTATGAAATTCCTATAGTTCAAGCTGAGCCCGCAAACTGAAATCGTGCCACTCTAGCCTTTAAGTTATTTTTCGTAGAAGTCACTCCATATTCCTAACTGTTGAACGGTGGAAAAAGTCCATTAAATGGGAAGTTCAGTTTCAAAACTTTGCCCGATTGCTCCCTCGATTAAACTAAGGTTGTGTGTAGTTACTTTCAAGCTGAGTTTAGTTATCACCGGAGTACAAACAGCCTACAATATCACATGCAAGCCAAGCATACATTTTATACTAATCGCATTAGCCCAGGTAATATGCGACAGACCACGCTTGACAGTGTTTGGCAGAAACCAATGGACGTGTCAACCTCCAGCAAATTAATGGTAGCAGTTGCTAAATGAATAGCCACAGCATGCAGGCTGATTTACATAGTGGAGGATGAAGATCTGCGTGACATAATTCAAATCGCGTCCAACGACCCAACTTATGAATTACCCTCGAGAACCACAGTCGTAACTAGGGTACATGAGCTGTATGAATCAGAGGGCAAAACTAGTTAAGGAGTTTATAGTTCACAGAAACGGCTGCCCTTACTGGTGACTACTGGACATCACTTGGAAATTATAGCTACCTCAGGGTTACAGCGCATTATATCAATTGACAATGGAAACCGCATGAAAACATCGGAAAGACATCATTCTGAAACATGCATCGAACATTTTATGCATGTAGCAAAGCAGTGGAACGTTGAAAATAAAGTAAGCACACTCAGCACTGATAGTGCATGAAATTAGATTTCAGCGGTGAGACAGCTGCCTTTCAAACACTTGCCATGCATCGTGCACAGCATTCAATTTTCTGTCACAGTGTCTCTGCAGAATAGTACATTTTGACGGTGCACTTTCCAAATTTCTAAAGGTGGTGGGGCAGTTCAAGCACAGTCCATCAAATACTGCAGAACTTGAGAAACAGCAAGTTATGAATGGGCTGAAGACTGAGACACTCGTACAAGACGTGCTGACTACATGGAAATCCACTCTGGAGATAGTGAAGCGTGTGTGAAGAAATGAACAACCACTAAGAGATGCACTAGCCCTACATAAAACTAATGTGGCCATGCCAACAAATGCTGAACCTGAAAAACTTCAGACGCTGGAGGCATTCCTTGAGCCCTGCAGGTAATACACCTGTTTTTATCTTCGAGCAATCTCACACTCTGTCATTGAAATATGTGCTTCTCCATCGATCATTAAATACACATAGTGGGAGTGTGGAGTCTCTTACTTTCGCGGCAATATGGTTGTCATAAGTCGGATTGATGTTTATGCCATTTTTTTATGTAGTAATTATGAGCGGACCAAATTTTGTGAAGGGATTTTCGTCTTTTGCAATACAGTACGCAGTTTTCACTTTGATTTCAAGAACCTCCTTTTATTTTTTTATGTGTCATTAGCAGTGGTCACAGATGACGACATGCCATGTGTTTTTTTTTTCATCTTCTTTTCTGAAAAGCTATACTTATACGTTATTCCATTTTAAAATCGGATTTCCAGTAATTTACGGCATTGTGCCTGCCAACATTTCTCCTGATGCTTATAGGTACCTGCAAAACATTGGACTGATCATAAAAAAAAGACTGGGAAATCTTTTAGCCACTTTAATCTGGTACATTTTTTTGTGTCAGATAATGAGACATTTACTGGCAGGGGCCACCTCCTCAGGTGACGCAACAATAGTAAGTTTAAGTTGGATTGGGAGGGGGGCTTGCCATCCTCTACTCGTTGCCCATTCTCTCCTGTGAATGTTGTGATATTACATTACAGTACATCCACAAAGAATATTTTTTAATTGCAAATTCAATTAAAAAAAACTGTTGCACTGTGCAGACCCAATAAAGTCCAGTTATAGTTACAGTAAGTATGACTATCTCTATGTAATCCTCAAGTCTATCTTACAGCTGTTTTGGTATTGTTTTTTATGTATGAGTGAATACAAATGCATACAAGGCCCTCACAATTTAATTGACATTGAATTGATTTTGGGAGATACTTTACTGAACTCCTTGGAGGAGAGAAGTTTGCTTCATGTTCAGTGGTGCTGCCTGCTTCATGCCATCTGTCTTGGGTGATGGAGAGTTCAGAGGATGACCCAGCCTATATAATAAAGTTCATATATGTGTATATGTGTATATGTATATATATATATATATATATATATATATATATATATAGTGAGCTGTGGAGCTGATTGCACCTCCAGAGAATACAGACGCTGCTGGGAAAACCCCTGAAAAACATTGACAGACTATCTTCACATTCCTCCTTACCTTTTTGGCAGCTCTGTCACGTAATATACCTCTCGCGCAGTACTCTGCTTACTTAAAAGCTTGTACGGGCTTCTGTCAGTTTGGAATTGATTGTTTTGCTTCTCCTTCCCTCTCTCAGAATTTTCCTGCTCCTGACACATACTCCTCCAAAGAAGAAGATACCTGTGCTTACTTTTAATTGAGAAACGGAAGTGTCAACTCTATCCTGTCAAGGAGCATGTTTAAAACCTTTTAAAGACAAATGTTTGTTTGCAGTGTTTGAATAAAATTCCAGTCTCATCAACATCCTCTGTTTTCTGTGCAATTCTGTGACCCAAGTGTGACTATATATATATATATATATATATATATATATATATATATATATATATATATATATATATATATATATATATATATATACTGTATGTATATATGTATATGTATATATATTGTGAAAGAATGAGTCTCAACACACTGGAAAGGTTTGGGGCAGCCACCCATATATTGTCATTGGCTGCAAAAAGGTTTTTAAGTAAGCACTGTTTTGCATAGATTGAGCTCTGGTGGTGGAGATGGCGGTTTTAAAGGGTAAGACCAGAAGTGATGTCATCTGATACCGGATTCTGGAAGTGACGGCCTTCTTGGCGCTGGAACTGGAAGAGACATCCTTCTTGGCACCGGAAGCGACATCCTTCTTGGTTATGGAACCGGAAGCAATGTCCTTCTTGGTTATGGAACCGGAAGCAATGTTGTTGTTAAATCAGGTAGGTTTTCCCATATTTGGCCTGCAGAGATAACAGAATAAGGTTTAGCGCACCCTGCCACCCCCTGGCCGGGTGGGTAATTACCTGCACTTGGTACATTCAGCTCCCTCCTAGTCGCACGTGTGTGACAATATGAATATGTATTTGTGTGTGTATATATGTTACAATGTTATTCCTCATGCTGACATAATTCTACCAATTTTGTCATATATAGTATCAAAATTCGTCCGGTTATAATGGGCTTCAAAAATATATACTGTACTACAAATTATAAATTACAAGTTTTTTTCAATAGAAAATACATAGTCTGAATAAGAAAAAATAATCAAGAATTCTAATATGATTAATCATTCTTTATTATTAAACAGAGCTGTTAATCAACTAATGCAAAGCAATTGTATAACTACATTCGGTGGCTTTATTGTTGGTTCCAATTATTTGACAAAAATAAGTAGTTTGTTTCTTAAAGACAGAAACAGCCCTTTTCATAGCTTCACTTTTCTCATCAGAGTTTTAAAACGTGGACTGATGTTTAGTTTGATAATGTCTTTGTACACTTGACTTGCGACACGCAATACTTTCACAGCATAACACACACACAGCACAATCCTTTTGTTGTGCAAGTCCATATTCATTCATCCAAGTGTCATAAAAAGAACGAACATCAAGTTTAGTCATCTAAACTAATGAGCATCGTTAGTTCCGGCGCCGCCGAGAGTGGCAGCTGTTTCAGCAGCTCCGTGTATGACTGTATGTGTATGTGTACTTTTCTACTTTTATATTTCTATTTTTATTTATTGATCACTCCTATCACTTTATTTTATGTGGATTCGTTCCCTGGATACACTTACTTTTACAACGTGGGCATGGATTTTTACACGCCGAGACTCGTCTATTCAAGTACTCAACTTCGAGCGCTGAGAACAAATGCCAGTATCGGTGTGGTTCCTTATTTACCCGACGAGGTAAGAAGGCGGTATCGTGGCAGCAGAGCTGGCACTAAGCTAAAAATGAAGCGGCTTGCGAGAAAGTGGCGTTTTAAGCCTTCGGTGCCTTCTGTGATTCTGGGGAATGTGAACTCAATCTCAAATAAGATCGACGAACTGGCTGCGCTGGTGAAAAATGTCAGAACCTACAGAGAATGCAGTTTGTTGAGTTTTTGCGAAACGTGGCTAACTACCACCATCCCAGATGCTAACGTGGAGCTATCCGGGTTTAGCACAGTTAGAGCGGACAGAGAAGCAAGTACCTGTGGGAAGCACAAAGGAGGAGGACTCACTCTCTATGTTAATACACGGTGGTGTAACTCTGGACATGTTAACATCAAAGTCTCCACTTGCTGCAGGGACATCGAAGTGTTGGCCATAAGTTTGTGTCCCTATTACTTGCCCAGGGAGTTTGGACACGTCATTGTTGTTATCGTGTACATCCCTCCTCGGGCGGACGTGGAGACAGCGAGTGACATCATCCATTCTGCTGTTGCTAAGTTACAAACGCAGCACCCTGAGGCGCTTGTGCTAATCGCTGGAGACTTTAACCATGTGACGCTGGACAAAACATTACCTGTCTTCTCCCAGTATGTGGACTGTAACACCCGGGGAAATAAGAGTATTGATTTACTGTATGCAAACGTTAAAGACGCATACAGCGCCACCCCGCTGCCTGCGCTTGGGAAAGGAGATCATAACCTGGTTCTGCTTCAGCCTCACTACAAACCAAAAGTGAGGGTCCTACCTACAACCACACGCTCATTCAGGAAGTGGTCCCCGGAGGCAGAGAAGGCTCTGAGAGAATGTTTTGGAACTACAGACTGGGATATCCTGCAGGGATCATATAGTGAGAACATTGAGGAAGTTTTTGACTGCACTACTGACTACATCAACTTCTGTATGGACATTGTAGTTCCAGTAAGAACTGTACGCTGCTATGCTAACAACAAGCCATGGATTACAAGTGACATCAAGGGCCTTTTGAACCAGAAGAAAAGGGTTTTTAAAGGCGGTGATCAGCATGAGCTCAAGCGCGTGCAGAAGGAACTCCGAGTCCAGCTCAGGGCGGCAAAGGAGCAGTACAGGAGAAAGCTGGAGCAGAAGTTGCAGAATAACAGCATGAAGGAAGTGTGGGATGGGATGAAGATCATCACTGGCTGCAGCTCGAAGCGGGGTACCACCATCGAGAGAGACGTGAAGAGAGCAAACCAAATGAACAACTTCTTTAACAGGTTTGACCACCCTAACCCACTCTCACTCTCACCTCGGAGTACTGCACCCTCCACACATCCTTCTGCTGATACCAGCATAGGAGAGACATCCCCACCCATAATTACAACAGCGCAAGTGAGCAGAGAGCTGAGGAGACTTCGTGCCAGCAAAGCAGCAGGTCCAGATGGAGTATCGCCACGACTGCTGAAGGTCGGTGCATCAGAGCTGGGGGGTCCTCTACAGCGCATCTTCAACCTGAGCCTGGAACAGGGGAGAGTCCCGAGGCTTTGGAAAACATCTTGCATCACCCCAGTCCCAAAGGTATCATGTCCTAGTGAGCTGAATGACTTCCAGCCTGTTGCTCTGACATCACATGTGATGAAGACCATGGAGAGGCTGCTGTTTCACCACCTGAGGCCACAGGTTCAACACACCCTCGACCCTCTGCAGTTTGCATATCAGGAGAAGGTGGGAGCGGAAGATGCCATCATCTATATGCTACATTGATCCCTCTCTCACTTGGACAGAGGCAGTGGTGCCGTAAGAATTATGTTTCTAGACTTCTCTAGCGCCTTCAACACAATCCAACCTCTGCTCCTTAGGGACAAGCTGACAGAGATGGGAGTAGATTCATACCTGGTGGCATGGATCATGGACTATCTTAAAGACAGACCTCAGTATGTGCGTCTTGGGAACTGCACGTCTGACATTGTGGTATGCAACACAGGAGCGCCACAAGGGACTGTACTTTCTCCGATCCTGTTCAGCCTATATACATCGGACTTCCAACACAACTCGGAGTCCTGCCACATGCAGAAGTTCGCTGATGACACTGCTATCGTGGGCTGCATCAGGAGTGGGCAGGAGGAGGAGTATAGGGACCTAATCAATGACTTTGTTAAATGGTGCGACTCAAACCACCTACACCTGAACACCAGCAAAACCAAGGAGCTGGTGGTGGATTTTAGGAGGCCCAGACCCCTCATGGACCCCATGATCATCAGAGGTGACTGTGTGCAGATGGTGCAGACCTATAAATACCTGGGAGTGCAGCTGGATTATAAATTAGACTGGACTGCCAATACTGATGCTCTGTGTAAGAAAGGACAGAGCCGGTTATACTTCCTTAGAAGGCTGGCGTCCTTCAACATCTGCAATAAGATGCTGCAGATGTTCTATCAGACGGTTGTGGCGAGCGCCCTCTTCTACGCGGTGGTGTGCTGGGGAGGCAGCATTAAGAAGAAAGACGCCTCACGCATGGACAAACTGGTGAGGAAGGTAGGCTCTATTGTTGGCATGGAACTAGACAGTTTGACATCTGTGGCAGAGCGACGGGCGCTCAGCAGGCTCCTATCAATTATGGAAAATCCACTGCATCCACTAAATAGTATCATCTCCAGACAGAAGAGCAGCTTCGGCGACAGACTGCTGTCACTGTCCTGCTCCACTGACAGACTGAGGAGATCGTTCCTCCCCCAAACTGTGCGACTCTTCAATTCCACCCGGGGGGGTAAACGTTAATATTATACAAAGTTATTGTCTGTTTTTACCTGCATTATTATCAATCTTTAATTTAATATTGTTTTTTGTATCAGTAAGGTGCTGCTGGAGTATGTGAATTTCCCCTTGGGATTAATAAAGTATCTATCTATCTATCTATCTATCTATCTATCTATCTATCTATCTATCTATCTATCTATCTAGGAGTCATTTTAGGGCAGTATATTGCTTAATAATAACTGACAGAGCAAGATGTAGAGGACAGAAGACACGGAACAAGGTGATTCGCTGTGGCAACCCCTAACGGGAGCAGCCAAAAGAATATATTACTTAATAATAACAAGAGGTTTGTTTTAATGTACCACAGCCTGCACTGAACACACGGTTTCTATTTACATGTGAGTCTCATATGCAAAATATAGGTGATGGTGCGAACGCGAGCACTGTAATTAAAATATAATTTTTTTTACTATATTTTAGTTCAATCAGAGTGCCATTGAAAATCGTTCTGTGGCACGAGTGCCGTAGGTTGCCGACCTCTGACCTAGTCAATGTCTCGATCAGTGTTGTTTTATTTTCAAAAATTCTGAGTGGTCTCCCCTAGACTTTCTCATATACTCAGATATAGGGATGGATATTTAAAGAGTAAACTGCAAGACAATGATTATATTTTTATGTTCTGTACATTAATGAACTATCAACAAAATCAAATTAATAATATAATTATTATAAAAGTAAAGTTGAATAAATCGGACTCTGCAGCTAAAATGTCAATGTCTAAAACGTCAAACGAATTTTTTCATGATTAATATACTTTCCCTGTATTTTGTATACGAGAAAGTAAAAATGATTTCTCCTGTGAAAAGTGGCAGGTGAATTACTGTCAAAAAAAGGCGGGCACCAGAGAAATAAACTGAAACGTTACTCACTTGTGATTTTTCTGTCCATATGGTAAAAGATTTGTTGACCAGCACATTCCGATTTTAGGCATTTGAATTACATCTTGATATACAACAAGCACAAAGAAAGGCGAAACAGTAAATCGCTTTCTATCTCACACGCTTTACACGCCTGTATTCAGCTTGCTCCGTCACCACAAATGCTGTGTGAACACCGGCCCTCAGTCACCAGCCACTATTCACTGGATGAATATATGCGGGTGGCTCGTGGTAGATGAATTTCTGTTTTAGAGTTAACAGTTACAAGGGTTAAAGACTAACGGCAAGAATATTCATTCAAAAACAAAAATGAAAAATATTTTTAGTAAATTATTATTTTATTTCAGTTAGTCTTTCCAGCTACTTTAATAGTTTAGTTTTAGTTGTTCATTTCGGTTTTGTTAATTATTTTATTTCAATTTACGAAAATGTTTTTTTAATAATAGCTTTAGTTTTGATTTTAGTTTTCATTAACTATAATAACCTTGATATATACACAGTATATGGTGGAGTTATTATTTAATGTTGGGGATAGTTTTGATTCCGGGATTGGTGCAATTGTTTTTTTCTTATTATATATATGCACACTTGAGTTGTTTTTTTTCCTTGTGCATTCTTTTTTTTTTCTTTAATTGATTTTTTTTCCCCACTGGAGGAGCATCTTGAGCCCGAGACAAAGAAAGAAGACTACCTTTATTTTTGGAGTGTGCATGTGTGTAAAATTTGTAGGAGTGCACTGTTCTTTTTTCTTTGTAAATACACCATTTTTTCCTTTTTTTTTGTTTTTATTTATTTCTGAAGGACTGTAAAATTCAAAGGGTGGCACGGTGGCGCAGTGGTAGCGCTACTGCCTCGCAGTAAGGAGACCTGGGTTCGCTTCCCAGATCCTCCCTGTGTGGCGTTTGCATGTTCTCCCCGCTTGGGTGCTTGGGTTTCCTCCGGGTGCTCCAGTTTCCTCACACAGTCCAAAGACATGCAGGTCCTAAATAGTCCCTAGTGTGTGCTTGGTGTGTTTGTGTGTGCCCTGCAATAGGCTGGTGCCCTTCCTGGGGTTTGTTTCTGCCTTGCACCCTGTGTTGGCATATTGGCTCCAGCGACCCCCGTGGCCCTGTGTTGGGATATAGCGGGTTGGAGACTGACTGACTGACTGACTTTAAATTCAAAGCTCTCCTCACATTACTGCGTTTTTGTCATACAGTACTCTTGTAAATAAACTTGCACCTTTCAGCCTTTATTTTTTGTCTGTGTCTCTTCTCTCCACTGATCCAGTTTGGCTCATGACCTATCACATGTTCAGAGTGTAGGCTGGGGCCTCTTTCCCACTACACGGGATATCACAAACACCCACTAACCCTAGGCTGTATCACTGACAGTGTGTCTGAAGTTCATCAAGAGATGTATGTTAGAACTTGCATTATTTCATTACATATGTGAAATAACCTCGTAAGTAAAGCAAAACAACTTTTCTGAAATAACGCACTAAGAGATTCTTTTTGAGTGGTTGGAATAAACTTCTATAGGAGTTTCAAGCTCTGTTCACCACTGTTTATTTGTAAACAGGTTGGTTTGTCTTTACGATAGTGTTAACATTCTCACTACTTTTGCTTAATTTATAAGTAACATTACCTTATTTTCTGCGGTGGGTTGGCACCCTGCCCGGGATTGATTCCTGCCTTGTGCCCTGTGTTGGCTGGGATTGGCTCCAGCAGACCCCCATGACCCTGTGTTAGGATATAGCGGGTTGGATAATGGATGGATGGATGGATTACCTTATTTTAAATTTATGCCAGTATCTGGGCTGATTGCAAATTAGCTATTATTCTCTAAATCGCAGTATTTTTAACAAGATCTTGACACTTTCTAAATTTCTCATTTATTGTGGTCAATGCTAATAAAGCTGTGGTGTGTCATGCTGTTTATTTTGCAATATGTGCAGGTGCTTATGTTTTATTAAACCCCCTTCTGTTTGATTTCCATACAAAAGAATTATCTTTGCTGGCCCTTCTACTCAGCTTCTTTGGGTTTTTGCTGGAGTCTTGTGGCAGGGCTAGTCATACTTCTGTTGCAATATCATTTCATATTTCTAATGCAGGAGGTAAAGTGCAATTAATATATAATGATTTCATTGCAAGAGAATGGTGGTGCAAAATATGTATAATAACAATAAATTTCTGGCTCAATAAATAATATGTCAGTAATGAAATCCAAAGGTAATTGCAATTGGATGTAAATAATTCTAAAAGTAATTACTTGATAATAAAGTCATAGAAGTTAACTACCAAATAATAAAGTAATGATATTTTTCCAACAAAAGAATTTCACTGTGTGAATCTTAACTTCTTTTCCATCAATATTTAGTTTCCTATTAGTTAAGCAGTATGTAAGTGCAACACTTAAAAACAAGTGCAAGCAGCCCCACATTACTACCTTTTTAGTCATATGCATTAAATAATACTTATTTCTAAACTCAAATTTGAAATATTATAGTAGTTTGTAAAACAATACACTGTCCTACAACTGTTTACTGTTAATTTAATTATAGTATTGTCAGTTACATGTATAGTGTAAACTGAAATCCTTACTTGCATATGCATTCCAAATGTAATTTATAACAGAAACACAACTTGAAATGGCAAAACTACCAAGGCTATGTTTTACTTGAGTATTTAAGTTAAAATGACTGGAAATGTTTAAACAAAAACAGTCCACTTAACATTTCATAAGGCCATTTTTCATAATGCTTTTAGACAATTGAGTTTTTAAGGCATGCAAGATGTTATTATCACCTACTTGTTAATATATTCTAGATCTTTACTATGCCTAGATGGAAGCTGGTGAGTGAAGAAGATGGTTTAAAATATTAATTAGAACCAGGAGATGAAGAGCTAAAGGGCTAAACAGCGTCTAAAGGGAGAGACCAAAGAGGACTAGAGCAGCAATAATCAAAGAAAAGACTCGACCAAAGTCTGAAATTCAAAATAATTAAGAGTAAAAGGTTAAGACTAAATCTAAGCAAATATTTTGATTCCTTATCTATTGTAAGAGTCTATATTTCAGTTCCTATGAGGTACAATTGTTTAATAAATAAAATTCCTTTGATTTTATGTTTGTTAATTGGGATTATTTGTGGCGGCTCATCTCTTTTATAATATGAAGTTCAGTTTATCGGAATCTTCTGAAGGAGAAATCGTATGACTAACCAGAATCTGTCTGTACAGTAATTTTACAGAAAATTTACTGTGCCCAGGTCATTAGATAGAAAACTGATTTCACATATTTAAGATCTTCACTTGTGTGGCTGTTTTTTTCCCACAATGATTTACATTCCTAAATCCATGGATTGGTGAAGACGAATTGTATTAGCTAGGATGCAGGGTTCATTTGGTCTGAGGCTTTCATGTCATTAAACCTTGCATAATTTTCTTCCCTCAAGTGAGTCATTCAAAACTGTGTTTTCATACTTCCTTTCATCAGGAACTTTTTCACAAAATTCAAAAATATATTATTTGCTTTTTGTACTTTTGTAGAAAGTGATTTAAATTAAAAGCTATTTTAATGTCTAAAAATGAAAATGGAGAATATTGACAAGAGCTGTGAATTGTTTAAAAAAGAAAAACGCATTTTAGATGGTCCTTTAGGCTTTATTTCAACTTATCACAAAAAAAGGATACATTCTTTTCTTTTAACTTTCAGAAAGCTGGCAATTGTTCTTTTTATATTGTCTGAATAATTGTTGCAATGAATTACATCCCGTTATGACTGCTTCTAGTAGGATATTATTGAAAAAGGTTTTGATACTTATAAGTGCTTTCACATACTGGAATTGCATAAAACATTTTGTTTCACTGGACTTATAAGTTAAGCATTCTTTCTTAAAGTAGTTTATATATTATTACCTCTTGAATGTAGTGAAAATGGCCACTTAAAAACTTAGGTAAAATTATTAAGGGTATATTAACAGCACTTATATAAAAGCTCTGAGGGCTTTCAGCACAAAAAATATCCACATTCCAGTTCTATTAGTAATAAATTTTAGAACACTTCCTCTAATGGTTCTATTAATTGCAATTAAGCCTATTCAGTCTGATTAACAATTGAATTTTCCCTAAGAGTCTGCACCTTTTTAAGTGTATCTGATGTACTGTATACAAAATCCAGGCTCTGGCTGTCTATTTTTAACAATTTTAAGCAGTGAACAATTTTAATTGGAATATGACTAAAGTGAAGATGTAGGTGTGCACTGAATCTGGCATTCCATTGGTGGTGCAGATCATTTACTGCAATTACAGAAGCCAGAGAGCACAGACATTTGAGTACAGTACTTGTGGTATTTCCACAGGGGGAGTTTTCACATTGCAGATTCTATAAATAGCATAATGAAATATGACATCAGTTGAATTTATTTTTGTACTGCATTCTTCACTGCATACAGGCTTAGAGCACTTACACATATTTATAAATATAATGCAATAAATGCATATTACTAGTGTATACAAATAGGCTCAAGGTAAAATAGTAAAAAGGTTGTATATCACTCATCTGAGTTAGTTATCATAAGGTGGAAAAAGAAAATTGTTGTTAAAAGTTTGAATAAATTTCATTATTTTAAAAACTGTGGATAATAAAGCTGGAAAAATTAAACAAACTTTCATTTGGCCAAAATAAACTATTTTCAATGAATGCTGTGTGGGGTCCTTACCCTAGCTAAACAAACAAAGAAGAAAAAGGTTATATTTTCAAAATGGTATAAAAAAGACGGGAGGCAATTATATACCTCTTAGCTAAACTGTTTTCTGTTCTTGAATACACTATTAGCTCTTTCAGAGTGTGAACTTAAATCGTTGCATAGCATTAATGTTTTACAGTGGCAAACACATAGGACCATCTCCATTTATCTTTGAATTATAGGAAGAGCATTTAATAATTCTTTTCGTATCACCACTTTTGGTGGTGAAAGCCGTCATTTCTTTATCCTCTGGTGCAATTTAAATGTAACCACTGTAGAAATCCAAGGTTGAGAACCAGGAGGTTTCTCCCAAGGTATCAAAACTGACATTAACTCTAGGCAAGAGTTGGTTGTTGCTGATGGTAGCAGCATTAACTCTGTGATACTCAACACAGAAATGATAATGTCCATCCTTTTTCTGCACCATTACAATTAGGGATACTCTGATCAGATTTTTGTAAGGCTGGCACTGATTTTCATGTTACTGGATTGGCTGATTCTGATTTTATTTTAATATTAACAAAATAAAATTCTGTAGGCTTATTGTTCAGAGACCATAAAATACTAAAATAAATTTCCTTAAAATGCATACTTTTAACTAATAAAATGTATACAAATATTTATCCATAATATATATGGCATAAAAGAAAACAAAATGTTTATCTCATGAATATACAAGCTGTCATATTATTTAATTTCTTCTGTAATGTACCTAGAAACATATCTTGGAAAAAAATATTTTCACCATTTCTCTAACAAAAAAAAATATTCTCACATAATTCATTGATATTGGCAATTAAACACTGCTTAAATGTAAATATACATGCACTTACAGGTTTTAATAATTTTTAATCATTACTGTTTTTTTTGTGCTGTTACAATACATATTTACTATATTTGTACAAGTGTACCCCCCCCCCCCGCCCCCCGCCCCAGTTGCGTCACATGCCACAGCAGCCTAGCAAGAAGAGAAAGAAAACAGTGAAAGGTCATTAATATATCATAGTGATTATCAAACTTATATTTTTGAGCAAACAACAAAAATAGTTTTAATATTAACAGCAAATCAACAGATCTAAATAGAGTAGATCAGGCTAAAATAATCTGGCTTCATCTTGGATTAAACACTGGAATCCCTGAATCCTACAAAAAAACTCATAATCCCAGGCCACCTTAAATTCCTTTGCACCTCTCCACTAGTGTCTTTTGTTTTGCAAATGTGTTGATCAGTATAAGCAGCAAGCAGCCTGCTATCCCATCCCCCAACCACCACAGCTCTAGTCACACAAAATGTTTTCTCAGCTCAAGTCTGTTTATCTGGGTGTGAGGTGCCTGAGGTTGTATAGGGTAAATAATGTATCATTATTTGGAACACATGCATTTCATGTCTGTTCCGTGTTTAGTTATCTGGGTAAATGTAGGATGACAGGAAATGTAAGAAATGTTGAACACATACCTAAAACATAAACTTTTTTCATGTTATAATACTAATGACAAAATTTTGACATGAAGTGTATAGTGTGTGAAGACTGAAATCCAAATATCAAACACTTTCTATATTTCTTGCATTTCACACATTTCCTGTCATCCTACTTTTATTTATTTAATTGTGTCTGAAAAGTTCTTTCACAGTAATGTAGTTCAACTATTGTATAAAATATATGCAATATGACCTGACAGAAAATTTCACCTTAAGTATACCTACTTACAACAACATTGCAAACTGAGAGCTGAGTGCAATAAAATGTTATAAGAATGTCCACTGCCTATCTGAATAAGAAACTTCCTCATGGTAAATTACCTGAGTCAATGTGCAATTACAGCCCATTTGGATCACTGAGTAATATCTTCTCTCCTTAGGACAGCACAGCCTCCTTTTAGTCTGCTGAGTGATTCTTTGCCAGGATTGACAGCAGAATGGAGATGTGATGTTTTCCCCCCATGGTGTTAAAACTGGATAATCTTTTCACTTTTTGTCATCCTTTTGCTGTTTATCCCTGGTTTCTGTTATATAGTCATCTGCCTTTATACGTGATTTTCCAGCCCTTATTGATTAGCTATGTGTCATATCCAATTTTACTTTCTATATAGAAGGAAACACTTTTAGGACCTCACATGCTGGAGCGAGCAGATCAACCTCATATTTCAAATGTGTATTCTCCCATACGTTAAACACCAGCATTGTCAAAATTCTAATAAGGAAAGACAATGGAAATACAGATAAATGTTTACCCCAAAATATAATGCACCACAATTATTATATAACTAAAACTTGAATCTGCGGAAAGATTAAAAAACTCAAGTAATCTGCAACAGCTGCAGCCATCTAATGCAAAAAGACACTGATGGAGCACTTACAATATTGTCATCTCAAGATCTGCAGCCTCAACTTCCTCCACTAGATGAAGTAAAACTCCTTCATGTCATCAATTGATTTTAAAGCTTGAGTTTCATCAAAAAATGATTCATTACAGATTGAGCTTCTCTTGTGGTGGATCTGTTTGAAGTATTTTTATGTTGTTGTGGGCATATAATGTCTTTCCATAACAAAAAATAAAGTATGTATATTTCATGGCTTCTTTTGATTTTTTTGGGGACTTTGTGACTGCCATTACAAAAATAGAAAATATAATAAACAGTACTTTTGTTGGTATCATAAAGGATGCAAAATTATTTTATATTGCTTAATGTGATGGTTCTACTTTCTAGATAAGTATAAATGCCACGTTGTGAAAATGTACTGTACTTGTGGTGTGTGGGCTAGCCTGATGTGCTTGCTGTAGTAAAATACACTTTTTGTTATGCATTTCAGAAACACTTTTACTTTACAAAAAGCCAATATTTTATACATATAAGTAGTACAGAAAAGATAGAATAATGTTATTTTAAAATGATAAAATGGAAACTTTGTCATTTGTGTTTTTATTGTGAGCAATTACAATTGTTAAAAGGTCAGATAAAACCACAGTAGTTGACAGAAAACTGAAAAAGTCATAGCCTACTACAGCTGCTGCTTTAGTTGGATTAACTATTATTTCTCTGCTATACATTTCATCCCTGAAAATATAATTTTTCACATTTGTAATCTGACTGACATAGAGTTAGACTAACACTTATTCAGTAGGGAAAATGTACACGATTTGTTGTAATTAGGAAGAGTTTTTACAGTACTTTACTAATGTTAGCTCACTGCATGGAATGCAAGCTAACATTATCATATGAGTCCATTTATCACACGCGCTCTATATAACCTTTTGTTTTAATTTAGTATTTCCTTCTAAAATTTTGATTCGGATGCCAATACAGGTTAATGCTGAACTTTAATACATTTTTGTTTCTAGCAGAGTTTACGCTATTATTTATCTCTACTGGTTTAACAATGAGTGAACGTTGTGTGTGTATTGACCATGAGTTCTGTCTGCTGTTCTGTGTGTAATGAGTTGTAACAGGATGGGAACAGTATTGAAAGATCAAACTTAAGAAATAGAATACAAATATTAGAATTTGTTTTATTTAAAGAAATTATTTTTTGTTCACCAGAGCAAAATGAGATTCTGCAGTAATAAATTCAACACACTGCATTAATCAAAAGAAAGGAAAGTAGAAGAATCTGAACTCTGCAGTTACACTGAAGTGTTAGTCTGCATGAGAGATGGATAGAACATCAATTAATTCCTAGATAGCAACCCTTTTTCTCAGGTTAAGAGCATTTAATGCTTGAGAACACATCTACGAAAATCATGCAAACGACTTCTAAATAAGCAAATGTGAGTGAAAAGTGAAACATCTTGCTTGCCTAAGTATACTTACAATAGAATATTAAGGTTTTTATGAACAGAGCAAACAAGCAACAGCAGCCTCAAAAGACATTCTAGTGAAAACGATCACCAAAGAGTTTTCCAGTTGTCTAGACCAGGGGTTCACAATGTCGGTCCTGGGGGCCCATTGTGGCTTCAGGATTTTGTTCCAGCCAGATTCATAATCAGTGATAACAGTTCATTTAATTAGTTGTTTTTTTTCTCTCTTCTCTTATTCTACATTCAGAGAAGCACAGTAGCATGATTTTTACATTTATAAGACATTTAGAAATATTTCTATTTTGCTACAGATTTAAGTACTTAACTCTCTTTTGTTGATTTCATTATATTTTGCCCTTTCTCTGCGCAGTTTGCTCCCTTCATTGTATCTTAATAATGACAATTAAAAACTAGCACAGCAGACACCCAGGCAACTTAACTTAGTTTTCTAAGAAATAACAGTTCACTTATTTAGCCCAGGAGTCCAATTAAAAACAGAAGCTGGCTGGATCAAAAACCCGCAGCCACAGTGGGTCCCCAGGACCGAGTTTGAGAGCCCCTGGTCTAGACCACGCTCAATAATTGTTCACTTAAATATCATTCTCTAGACCAGGGGTGGTAAACTATTTTTTATGGTTGCACATGAGAAAACCAGTTTGCTGAGGAGGGCTGAAAACATTCTGTCAACTTATGTTACAGTAAACATATTATATAATGTGTTTGGCCCTCCTCAACAAGCTGGTTATCTCATGTGGCCCCCCATAAGAAACAGTTGCCCACTCCTGTACTAGATATTATTCCCCATTAGTCTTTTCTTATGGTTTAAAAATAAGGTCTAATTGGCACTGGTCCAAATGTGAAAACAAAAGCCCTTAAAACCTACAGAATATGCCAATTTTCAGGCTAAGAATCTACTTCAGTCGAGCTGAGTCTTGAGATTGCACACATACTCTTCATAAAAAAAAATAAATAAAAAAAAACAAAACAGAGTATCCATGTTACTTTTGGGGAATAAACATATTTTCATGAGAGTTTATTTTAAAAGAAAGCCAGCCATGCTCCTTACGGAGAAAAATGCTATATAAATGTAAAGAATAATTACTTTGCCTGGCTCTTCCCCAAGGCTGTCTTCCTGTGCCTTGTTTTGTAAATGCTGCAGTTGCTGTTTTTCTTTGAGGGTGGTTCAGGTGCATTGGGTAGGATTTTTCTCAGGAGTTAGATAAATACACTATCATTTATACCATAGATATGTCCAACTAGGAAGATGAGGGTATATTTAGTCTCATTGCTGAACTGTATTGGTGTAACTGCAATTTTGGGATGCTTGCTTCCCATTTTTGCACTTTTGGTAATTTATGAAATGTTTATGCATCCCTCAATATATTTCATCATTATAATAGTGACATCACCATGTTGCCAATGTATTATTTGTGTTTCTAGTGAGTACTGTACAAACTCCATATTTAAAAGTGTGGCACAGCAAGGACTTTCTATGTATTGAATAATTTAGGAAACAAAACAAATATATTTTGTAATTTAGTTATGGGGAAAGAAATATAGATTGTGTAAGGACCCTTTTGCTTGCTTACTTTCAAGTTTGATTTTATTTTATGTGTATTATGTGTTTGATGATTGGAACTTTTAACCTCTCTCTGGTATTCCGGCCCTTTTGCCAGTCCCTGACTTTGTCTCTTTTCTGTTCTGCTTTTTGATGCCTTCATTAGCATTAGAGAAAGCTTGAAGGCACTTCCATTAAAACTTTAGTTATAGGACCATTGCATGTTTCAATTAGTACTTGGGGTTCCACATTAATGACAGGTTGGTTCCAGAACACAGAGGAACTACTGTATGTAATAAAGGGCAGAGTAGGCTCTTTTTCCTTAGGAGACTGCGTTCCTTTAATGTGGGAAGTGACATCCTTCACGTCTTCTACAACTATGTAATGGCCATGTCAAATTTCTATGCTGTTATGTGCTAGGCTGGTAACATCACTTCAAGAGAAGCCCACCCAATCAACACACTAATTAAAAGGGCAAGTTATAGGACACACTCTGGACCCCCTGGAGGTAGTGACAAATGAGAGAATTAAAACAAAACTGAGTGTCACTCTTTCTGCAACACTAAAACTGAGTACTTTCAGCCAACAAGTTATTCAACAGAAGTGTGTCAAGAAACGCTGCTAGGGCAGCTTTATACCAACAGCAATATGCCTGCATAATGCTTCTCTGGGACTGTGACAGCCTAGGCAGAACCTTTCTTTATTTTAAATTTTCTTGCTTTTTGGCCATGTGTGTGTGCACAGATCATAGTATGTGAGTATTTATTTATTTATATACCTATTTATTTATTTGAAGAAAAAGCAAAATTTACCCACTGGAGACCAAGATTGATCATCCAGTCAATTGATCAATCGATCGATTTATCACTTTGATATGTAGTTCTCCTGCCTGCATTTTATTGTCTCTTCCATATGGTGCCCCTTCAGTTTCTCTGCATTGATAACATTTATCTTTATAAGCCAGAATCTGCCATTGAGGAATCCTAATGCCATAAGGGACTCTGCTCTGTTGGGCCCTTCAGCAAGGCCCTTAACCTGCAATTGCTGAGCGCTTTGAGTAGTGAGAAAAGCGCTATATAAATGCAAAGAATTATTATTATTATTAATAGATTGAAGGTAGGAGAAAAAAGATAGGTAGAATTGGAGAGACAAAGGGAGGAAAAATATGCAGCCTGAAACTATGGTAAGATTTTGGACAGCTGGCAAAGTAATATAAAGTTATAGCAGTTACAATAAGTAGAAGCTGGAAACTGTGAACATGTAATTTTTATAAATTTATTTGAACATCCGTAATACACATTTTAAACCATTTTAATAGAAAGGCACTGTTCAGCTAAACAGCTTCACATGTATGATTTTGTGCAATTTTATTTTATTAATTATGTGAGAACTCCACCCATGATGGTTGCTGTGAACAAGGTTATTATAGTTTTTCCTTTTTGTATAGTTTTTATTTCTATATTATTTCTGATCTTACTTGGACATTCAGGTTAGTTTTAGTTTTCCTTCATTGTGTATTTTTAGTTTAAAACAGTGTGATTATATATGTATGTACAGTACACCCCCAAAATTTGCGGGGGTTATGTTCCTAGAGCACCCGTGAATTGTGAAAAACCGAGACTTTTGGATGTGGTTGAAAAATGCCTTTTAAATTCCTATTTTTCTAGTTTAAACCCTAAATACAGTATGACCCCAAAGCACTTTAATTTCATTGCAAACTAAGCTTAATACATTAATACATTACCTAAAAAATACCTTAATACATTACCTAAAAACAGAATGTAAAGTTAAACCCGTATACTGTACAGTACTGTACTGCTATGTCTCCCGCGGTGCTAGAATGTAAAACACCGATGTTACTGCTATACGTACTGTAATTCATGCAAGCATGTTTTCTTTGGTATAAGTAGAGTAAATACATAATAATTTCATTTAATTAAAATACAGTAAAATGTACGGGTACTCACCAATGATGAATGATATTGATGATGAAGCAGTGTGCAGTACAATGCAGAGGATTTAAAACTCCTCGGGTGGAGCCTCTTCTTCAGGCGCTTCAGGAGGAGTTGTATCTTTAGACAGGCCTTCTTCTGGTGGGGTTTCGTTCTGGCTTTTCTTTATAGGTTTCAGGAACATCGTGATGGGAAGTTGCTACATTGTGTCCTGTAGCGAACTGCTGGTACAATTTCCGTGCTTTCTCACGGATTATGTTACCATCCAAGGGGATGTTCTTCTTCCTGCAGTCGGTGATCCACAATGCCAAGGCAGATTCCATCCTGACGATATTTTTATTCCTTATGGTCGTTACCTTTTTGGCACTATCACAGAAACTGACAGATACAGTACTCCAGATCGCTGCTTCGTTCTTCTTTATGTAGCGTGCAGTGCTTTCATTAATGCCATAGTGGCGTGCTACTGCAGAATAATTTTTTAGTTCCCGGAGCAAATCCAGTAGTTCATCCTTCTCCTGGAGTGTTTTAAACTTTTTCTGGTGCTTAGGCTCAGTACCAGAGCCTTAGAAGGTGCACAGCGTTTTGGCATCATCTTGTTCGTTTAACAATAACAAAATGAATACAATAACAAAGTGGAAAACATTCAGCTGGAGACGCGTCACAGGGCAGCAGTCAATCAGCATCAAGAAGAAATGAATAGCGCTCTCAGATTGACTACTTTCACTATCCCAAACCGGGTTTCCCTCAGCAGTGGTAAACCCACTCAGTTGGAGAAGCGTTACAGGGCAGTAGTCAATCAGCAGAAAGGAAAAATGAATGAGTAACACTTTCGGATTTGCTACTTTCACTATCCCAACCCGCGTTTCCCTCAGCGGTTGCTTCCTGTTCTCTCTACAGCACAGTATTACCACGAAAAAAGCCATAAAAAATTGAGGAAGATATTTGCGCTTTCTGCTAACAATTAATAGTTAGGTTCTAAGGAAAAATCCACAAACGACTGAGTCCACGAACCCTGAACTGTGACTTCGCGGGGGTCTACTGTGTGTGTATGTGTATATATGTATATATATATACAATGTGTATTGTGACACTAGGGGTTGCTGTTGCCCCGTGAAACCCACAGACAACATGTCCAAACACCATGCAAAAGTCCCAGTAATATTTTTAATTATTTCAATAACGTGCACAAAGCACCTCCACAATACTCAAAAATCAATACAATAATACAATAAATCACAATAAATCCTCTCCACCCAGCAGCTCTGTTACACTTCCTCCCAACTCCGGCTCAGCTTGCTGGGTTTCCCATAGTCCTTTTTATAGTCCGTGACACGGAAGTGTTTCTGTCCTTCAGTCCATGTGATTCACTAGCACTTCCGGGTCAGTTGAAGATTCATATTTTTCTTCAGCCCGGAAGTACTTCTGTTCTTCCGTCCCCATGACTTGGGAGTACTTCCGGGCTATTGGGAAAATAGAAATCCCTGTGTCTCCCTGCAGCGTCCCCTGGTGGCACCCACGGTATCCAGCAGGGCTGTGAAGCCGAACTCCATTTTCCATGATGCCCTGCGGGAATCCGGGGTGCCTCCATGTTGCAGGGAGGACTCCATCTAGCAACCTGGATGTACTGGTCAGGATAAGCTGTCGGCCATCTCTCACTATATAATATAATGTGTGAGTGTGTGTGTATATATACTGTATATATACAGTATATATATATATATATATATAGAGAGAGAGAGAGACTACTATGGAGTTTAGTTTTGTGTCACAATCAGACCGAATTGTTCACTTAACGGGTTTGGATACAAGTTTAATGTTAGTGGAAGCTTACTACACTACATGGTTTACAATCTGGTATTGTTTTTGTCTGATGAAAGCAAGCATAATCTACACCAGATACCGAATATGTACAATTTTATAATTTGTAAAATATTTTCTATGTCATTTGTGCTGAACAAATGTGCGCTGACTGTTGGCATGTTTCATCTTTTCATTTTCCTGCCCAGAATGAGCCAATTTGTGATGAAATTTAGGTGAATTTTAAGGTTTGAGAGTTTTTTTACTCTAATTGTCTACAGCACACAACATATCTTGCTCCAGAACAATGTGCTTACAATTAATGCCTTCAATAGTGTATTCAAAAATCTCACACATTGTTCTTTGTTATTTTCTACCAGCTATATTGATCTATGATTCCTACTCAGGCACATACAATTTATAGAAAGAATTTTGCCACCTGAAGGCCTGAAAAGATATAAAAAATCAGAAAATAGATTCTACTGTGTCTGACAGGTGAGAACATAAACATCACGGGGTCTTAGGAAGAACAGGGCTCTTAGGCTTGAATCAGTATGTAGACCTCAACTAGCTATATTAAGGGAAACAAAGAAAAACATTTTTTTATAAACACGCTTATCCAGAGCAGGATTGCAGGAAATCTGCAGCTTATCCCAGCAGCTTTGGATGCAAGGCAGGAAATAATCCCTGGACAGGGTGCCCGCCTATTGCAATAATACTGTATATATGCAATATGTATAACATGGCTGATGATATGAATAAAAAGAGTATGATATTTCAGCTATCTATTTTATGAGAGAGATTGAAAAGAGGGAGAAAAATATTTTAAATCATAATTCTGTCACCTGGTTTTTTTAAATTTCACAATATCAGATATTCAGAGCTGTGAATGTAAAACTAAAAAAGATAAATTAATAAATAAAGAATAAATGCAAAAACACATTAGTAGGTTTAGTTTTTTACCATTTAACAGACTCTCTTCACCTACCTACCTGTAGTTTAGTAGAGACATTGCTAACTCAAGACTTTTACAAGGTTTGTATCACTTTGTTGGTAAACAACTGTTTTAAAGCAAAAGTGATTGGTCAGCAACAATATGCAGTTTTATTTTCAAATAGGATTTCTCAACAAAATGCAGACACCTGAGAAATAACCTGAAACGTTACTCATCCGCGATTTATCTTCTCGAATACAGTAAAGGTTTTGTTGACCAGCACATTCCGACTTCAGATGTTTGAATTAAATCTTGATATGCAAGAAATGCAAAGAAATGTGGCAGGTCATCATAATGAATATCCAACTCATGCAACCTAGAATTTAGTTTAGTGTATCCTGCTGTGTTAATTGCTGTGTACATACTGTATCTTGAGGTGTACTCACAATGGCAATTTGTTCCATGCATGAGAATGTTGGTCCGCATGTAGCCCTGCAAAGTCTAGTTCATTTCATTAACCCTTTAACCGCCAACTCCCTAAATATTCCCCACGCCAGGCGAAATCTGAACAATTTTCGTTTTTTTACTTTTTTACATTTTTTTTACATTTTTTACATTTATTCAAGCAGTATTGACCACTAAATGTTGTGCAAGTTCTAGAAATGGGCAAACACATAATAAAACACAAAATGTACCTTTTCTCAGGCTTCTGGATTTATTGTCAACTACAAAAACGGAACAGTCAAAAGTAATTCAAAAGTCAAAAGTAGTTCAGTCAATCATAGTTTCATTCCCAGTATTTGAGTTTGCTGTGCCACAGGCCAAAGCAGGGAACTGCACAAAGTCCTGGATTGCTGGGACACTTTGAGCAGAAGGTCTTGACGTCTCTACACTGACCCTTCTTTGAACAGACATGACAGCGTTTTTCTGAAAGTCCAAAGTCCTTACATTCATCTGGCAACACTGCTGAAATACTACTCATAGGATCCTCTTTGCCAGTGTATACACGAAATCTATAAATGTAACCTGAATTCTCAGCTAAGCAAAACATCTTGATACCAAACCGTGCCCTTTTCAATGGTAGATACTGTCGAAACTGTAAGCGGCCCTTCCACGACAATAAACTTTCATCAACTGCAACTGACGGTCCTGGCATGTAGGGCAACTGAAATGCTTCAAATAAACGATCAATCAAAGGACGTAGCTTGAACAAGTGGTCGCGGTTTGGATCTTTCTTATCTGGCTCGTTTCTGTTGTCATTCAAATGAAAGAATTTCAGCAGCAAAGAGAATCGGTTACGTGTCATGACAGCTGCAAAAATAGGTGTTGCATACATAGGATCTGTAGACCAGTACATCTCAATATCTGGTTTTCTGATTATTCCCATCAACATCAAAATCCCAATGAATTTTTTCATTTCGTTTTCATCAGTGTCTACCCAAGCACGAACACAGGAATGTGGAGGTAAATTGGGATTTTTCTCAATAAACTGTGCTGCATACAGATTTGTCTGATGAACAAAATGTCTGATCAAATCAGGTGACACAAACAGCTCATAAAACTGCTCAGCAGTGTAATTGTTTACATCAACAATAAAGCCACACGTTCCCTCAAACGAATGCAGAAAAGGTAGTTCACCACGGGCAGCAGCCCAGCTGAGATGCTGGGGATACACCCACTCAGCGCCGTCATCCGATGCGTCTTCATTCACAGTATCATGCAGCGCATGTTGCTGCTCATCACTGTCGCTAAAATCCTCTTCAGAACTGCTACAATCATGATCAGAACTGTCCAAAATCGCCTGCAAAGCCTCACTTGAAGTCAGTTTACGTTTCGCCATATTCACAGCTGTTACATGCGAATCACGTCACATGACCGGCCAAAACAACCACAGACTTGTCGAAATACAACGTAGTAATAATACCCACGCCAAACCGTCAGTTATACTACTTGCCAGGCATTCATATAACCACAGGCAAATGTGCCGGATAATTCCGGCAGTATGGCGTTAGCAATAAAACAACGGTGCCGGATATATCCGGCAGAGGGCGGTTAAGGGGTTAATATGATCGCTGTGAGTCGGACCAACCGTACCATACCGTGGACCACTTAGAAGAGGTGGGCCCGAGCATGGTAAAGTATCATTTGGGAACAGAATGATCGCTAAATGTGCCTGAGCACAGAAAACAGACATGATGGCGTAAATGATAAAGTCAGATATTCTCAGTTCATTCAATATCTTTTGAGTTAAAAACAGGTTTTATTCTCAATTTACACATGAATGTGAATTACAGTTGGCAAGAAAAGATGCAAATTCCTCCCTTAACATCATTTATCAATGTAAAAATCTTCTTGTAAGTACAGCACGATTAACAGCAAAACGCTGCACTGCACACTAAATATTTCTGTAAGAGGGTAGAGCATTATCTTGCCCTACACAACTCCAAAACAACCACAAAATGAAAACAAATTATTTTGACAGGAATGCTGTCACTCCGTGTTCGGATCATGTTTTGGCTTTACACAATGTCGTATGGTCATAACGAAAGTGTGCCCAGGCCCAGAACATTAACACTAGAATCCCTGAAGCCTACAAAAAACTTGTAATCCCAGGCCACCTTAAATTCCTTAGCATCTCTCCATTAGTGTCTTTTGTTTTGCAAATGTGTCAATCAGCACAAACAGCAAGCAGCCTGCTCTCCCATCCCCCCATTGCCGCTACTCAACTCGGTCAAAAAGTTCTCCCAGCTCAAGTCTGTTTATCTGATTTATTAGGTGCCTGGAGTTGTATATGGTAAATAATATATCGTCATTTGTAACACATGCGTTTCATGTGTGTTCCGTGTCTACAACAATCTATGTAAATGTAGGATGACAGGAAATGCGAGGTAAGAAATTTTGAACACATATCTAAAACAGAAACTTTTTTCATGCTATAGTATTAATGACAGAATTTTGGCATGAAGTGTATAGTGTGTGAAGACGGAAGTCCAAATATCAAATACATTTCACAAAAGGTACAGGTATAACAAAACAAGTGTGGTTTTATTCAAGAATATAACTAAAGAAAAAGAAATCGGTTTAGGGTATGACGCTGACATGACCACTTGGGTGGTGCAGCAGTAAGAACTGCTGACTCTTAATCAAGAGATTGCTGATTCGATTACGGACTCTTCCTCAAATTATCTTTTTGAATAGTTAGCTACTGTTATTGTTACTATTCTAGTATAAAAACATGCATTTGATTTGAGTCTGTAATAGCCGGTGTAAATTTATGGTACTTGTAAAGGTTCGTTTTTTAAAATTTTTTATTCAGTTTTATTCACTCAGTCACATTCACACTCCCCCCGATCAGACACTGCTGTTTTCAAATAAAGACGTGCTATAACAGAGTTGAACTCAGATGAGGATGAGAATTCTTCAGTATATCGGAGAAAAAGAGCAGAAACCCTCCTCACAAGAAGCATCCACTCACACATAAGAACAATGCAGCTGCACCCAATAATATTCACTTGCAGAGCCACAGCACCATACATTACCGCAGTTGTAGACCCACAGTTACAGACCCGGAAGTAACGTCTCTGTCGTTTCAGGACTGACTTTGTAAAATTACTTTTGGAAGGTTTCGGCAGGTCTCGGCAAAGCCCGGAAAGTAAAGTCGGGTCAAAGACCCGTTCAGAAATTTAGCAATAAAAATGAGAAGGAAAAACAGTACATCAAACCAAATACGTGACGTTCATAGGGTTTCTGCCATCACGTTGTTTCATACATCAAACTAAACAATACGGATCGTTTCTGTGAAATACACTATTAACATTTATGCTGTGTTTGGGTCTGTGGGGTACGGAACCATTTAACATGTCGAGAAAATTAAAATCATCAAGATCTGTGTTAATTGAAATAGTTTTTCGTTTATATTCATGAAACGAAATATACATTATAATTACAATGTTTGCATCACGTTAGAGTTTAATAAAACGTTAATTATAAAAGTGATTATGTTTTTTGAAATGTACTATGCATGTATGCAATATTATTCTAAACCAATTTAGAATAAATATTTAAGGCAATTTAATATTTATAAACATGTATGTGAAGAAAACGACAATACATATTCTACACTGAATTATGCTATACTGTATATTAATTTCCTTATATAGAACTGCTCTAGTTTTTGTCACTTTTTTTATTATAAATGATGGGCCATCAAAAGAAAAAAAATAAAAATACCAATAAGAACACAATTTATTTATATAGCACCCCTCCTATGCCCAAAATTCAGAAAGAACAACAGGACCTATATAACATTGGCTACAAATAATATCTTTACTAAATAAAGATAAGTACAGGATATACAAAACATTCAAATAGAATAAAAGATAATACTATAAAAAAAATCTTCAACAAATAACATAAATTGTGATAAAAATGCAAACCCTGAGCACCTGGACAAATAGAGGGGATAAACTGAAAGAAAGGGAAGAATGTCGGGTCTGTTTAATGTCTTCCTAAACAAATGAGTTAAAAACAAATGAATGGAGTCAGCTGATCTTATTAATTTCAGGAGGTCATTCCACAGTCAGGGCGCTATACAGCTGAAGGCCCTGCTGTCACCCACAGAGTGCAGGTTAGTGTGGGGCACAGAATGAGAGGACCTTAGTGGGCAGGTCAAGAACAGAATTTGATATTCAATCCTGTAAGACACAGGGGGCAGTGAAGGTGTAGCAGGATGGCTGTGATGTGCTCGCTGTTGTTGGTTTGTGTCAGGACTCTTGCAGATGAGTTTTGAATCAGCTGGAGCTGTGATATAAGATTATATTATTATGAAGTTAAGATAACTTAATTATTATATTATAAATTAAGGCATGAGGGTTGCCCTGGACATGACATAAGCTACATAGTGTCTGACAATGTGTCCAAGGATTTCATCTTGATACCTAATAGCAGTCAAGGTGCCATTGTCTAGCCTGTAGAGGTCTGTGCGTCCCTCCATGGATATGCCTCCGCAGACCATCACTGACCCAACACCAAACTGGTCATGGTGAACGATGTTACAGGCAGTATAACGTTCTCCATGGCTTCTCCAGACCCTTTCACGTCTGTCACATGTGCTCAGGGTAAACCTGCTCTCATCTGTGAAAAGCACAGGGCGCCAGTGGTGGACCTGCCAATTCTGATATTCTATGGCAAATGCCAATCAAGCTCCACGGGGCCCACTAAAGAACGTCGGGCCCTCAGGCCACCCTCATAAAGTCTGTTTCTTTTTGTCAGAGGTCAGAGACATTCACACCAGTGGCCTGCCTGCTGGAGGTAATTTTGTAGGCTCTGGAAGTGCTCATCCTATTCCTCCGGTCCTGCTGATGGGTTAAGGACCTTCTACGAGAGGCCCTGTCCAGCTCTCCTAGAGTAACTGCGTGTCTCTTGGAATCTCCTCAATGCCCTTGAGAGTGTGCTGGGAGACACAGCAAACCTTCTGGCAATGGTATGTATTGATGTGCCATCCTGGAGAGGTTGGATT
Organism: Erpetoichthys calabaricus; assembly: GCF_900747795.2. Taxonomy (NCBI): domain Eukaryota; kingdom Metazoa; phylum Chordata; class Cladistia; order Polypteriformes; family Polypteridae; genus Erpetoichthys; species Erpetoichthys calabaricus. The sequence continues at coordinate 67,444,438 of NC_041399.2, read as the reverse complement.
ACCTGTGCCATCAACCTCTGTAGGGTCCAGGTATCGCCTCATGTTACCAGTAGTGACACTGACCATAGCCAAATACAAAACGAGTGAAAAAACAGTCAGAAAAGATGAGGAGGGAAAAATGTGAGTGGCCTCCCTCCACCTGTTAAACCATTCATTCCTGTTTTGGGGGTCATTTCATTGTTGCCCCTTTAATGCACCAAAGCAGCTGAAACTGATGAACAAGCCCCTCTGCTACTTCACTGACCAGACCAATAGCCCACAAGTGTCATTGACTTGATGCTATGCTCAGATTAAAAAGTGTTTCTTTAATTTTTTGAGCAGTGTTTTTTAATGTAATATTGTGGTTTAATAAGTCACTACACAAATTACTGAAATACACTCAATGATAGTTTTGGATAGCCCCACACTTCAGTCCTTCACACATGCAGTAGTTTACAAACATCGTATTTTAATTTCTCTTTGAGAAGCATGAAAAATAATTGTGTTGAATCTCAAGTTATGATTACATTTTTGCTATGTATGTACTATTGAGGGACTTTTTTTAAATCAGATGGTCACTTTATTTTAACAAGCAATGTAAATAACTTGTTTACTCTTTACCCTCAGATCACATTCTATTTGTTTATCAAGCAGAACTGAATATTTTCATTTTCTACACAATATTGTAATAACTGTACAGTTCAACAGGCTAAAATAACACAGTGAGACACACAAACACACTCACTTATGCATACATACTACAGGTGCCGTCATTGGTTCCCCTGTGGACTGGACTGTTGAATCGACACAATGGCTGTACATGCTGGGGTCTTTGGCATGTGTCATCCCAGTAGTATGCGAGATGTCACCAGTGGTTTATCCTGCTCCTCAAGATGGCTCTGTCCCATTGTCCCTGTTCCAGTCTCAGTTCAAGGTTGTCGAAATGACAAAAGTATTTTTTTCCTGAGATGTTCAATATGTTGAAAAAATTGCCTGTGGCCAGTATCCAGCATAATGTTTTGTCTAAATTCTTCACACCTCTTTCTGTAGAATTATAATCCATTATCATTATCATTAACAATATTAAGAAACTTTTTTACTTCCACCTGTGTCACATTTCTTATGTTTTCTCATTCCTCTCCTTTTCTAATGCTCAGAATCTTGTGTCTGCTTTTATTACATCACACATTGATTATTGTAAGTCACTACTGGCAGGCCCCACTTCTAATCTTATATCACAGCTCCAGCTGATTCAAAACTCAACTGCAAGAGTCCTGACACGAACCAACAACAGCGAGCACATCACAGCCATCCTGCTGCACCTTCACTGCCCCCTGTGTCTTACAGGATTGAATATCAAATTCTGTTATTGACCTGCCCACTAAGGCCCTCTCATTCTGTGCCCCACACTAACCTGCACTCTGTTGGTGACAGCAGGGCCTTCAGCTGTATAGCACCCAGACTTTGGAATGACCTCCTGAAATTAATGAGATCAGCTGACTCCATTCATTTGTTTTTAACTTATTTGTTTAGGAAGACATTAAACAGACCTGACATTCTGCCCCTTCTTTCAGTTTATCCTCTCTATCTGTCTGTCCAGGTACTCAGGGTTTGCATTTTTATCACAATTTATGTTATTTGTTCAAGATTATTTTGTAGTATTATATGTTGTATTTTAGTCTGCATTATTGTCTTTTATTCTATTTGAATGTTTTGTATATCCTGTATTTATCTTTATTTAGTGAAGATATTATTTGTAGCCAATGTTATATTGGTCCTGTTGTTCTTTCTGAATTTTGGGCATAGAAAGGGTGCTATATAAATAAATTGTGTTCTTATTAGTATTTTTCTTTTTTTTTCTTTTGATGGCCCATCGTTAATAATATTAAGTGACAAAAACTAGAGCAGTTCTATATAAGGCTATTTATATATAGCATAATAAATTAAAAGTTGTCGAAGTGGCGAAACAAATTTGTAACTGAACTGCTGCAACAAAATTCGATGTGTCTGTGAAACTGATACGAGATTGAAGGAGGCAAGAAGATTTTAAGTCGCTTTTTTGAACGGGCATATAAGTCAGGGTCTGATTTTTTGATCGATTTTTCAGGGTTTCAAGACCCAACTTATACACAAGCATATATGGTAATAAAAAAACAAGCACTAACTTATACAAGTAGTCAAAATTTAAATTGGGTGTCAAATATATGTTTTTATTATATTGTAGAAATAATAACAATAGCAGCTCACTACTGAAAACATGGAGCACTCAGTCTTGAACCCAGGACCTTTGGGTTATAAGGCAACAGTTCTTACCTCTGCACCATTCAAGAATACGTGTAAACTCCCTTTCGATTGACCTTTGAGCTTGAGTTTTTAACTCATTGACAACCAGATGTAAATCGAATGCTTTTTTTTTTTCTTTGGTTGTAACCTTGAATAAAAGTGCATGTGTTTATTTGATGTTTGGATTAGAGTCTTCACACGTTATACACTTCATGTCATTATTAGTAAAACATGGAAAACGTTTATGCTTTAGTTCTGTGTTCAGCATTTCTTGCATTTTCTTTCATCCTACGCTTACCCAGATCTTTGTAGACATGGAACACACATGAAATGCATGTATTCCAAATAACAGTGTACTGTATTATTTACCCAATACAACTCCAGATCTCGCACGCAGATAAGGAGCGTTGGCTTGAGCCAGGAGAAGTTTTTACCCGAGCTGAGCTCCATCAAGGCAGGGGATATGACAGCAGGTTGATTGCTGCTTGTGCTGATCGATGCATTTACAAAACAAAAGACGTTTATGGCAAGGTGTGAATGGATTTAAGGTTGGCTGGAATTTACGAGTTTTTTTGTAAGGTTCAGGAATTCTAGTGTTAAGCGCAGTGTGAGTGCAGGCCAGTGGGGCAGTAAGGAGGGGACACAATCAAATATAAAAATAAATATAATTATAAATATAATATATACAATATATTTTGATTAATTCTGGGACCCCTGCACTATAGGTTAGCTTTTGCATAGTCCAGTTGTGATGAAAACTAAAAATATTTTTAGAATTTTTTTTTTTTTTCAGTTAGTCTTTTCAGTTGCTTTAATAGTTTCATTTAGTTTTAGTTTTTCATTTTGGTTTTGGTAATTATTCTATTTCAGTTTAGGAATTTTTTTATTAATAGTTTCAGTTTTGATTTTAGGTTTCATTAACTATAATAAACTTGGCTGTGAACAGGAACGTATCCTTACCTCTGGAAAGTAGTGCTGAGAATCAGTGATAAAATGTATTATGTTCACATTATAACAGTGCATTTTCATAAGTTGTTAAGGCTTTTTCATGTTTGGACTGGTGACTTGCAAGATCTTTTTAAAATTTAGAACTACGGGAACTCTATTAAAAAGAAAAAGGTACTAGTGATTCACTTGAGAATACAAATGTCCATCACAAATTAATGTATACCATAATTGTGAACAAATAACTTCAATTTGAAATATACCAGACTTATCCTATAACTAAAGCTGATTTTCATTTAGTAGACTTACTGGAGTGGCAGGGGACCGAAAAAAAAGAAGAAATGAAACATGCTTAACATGACAATAGCAAACAGTCCGCATTGCATTTTCTATTACCTTTTTCCACTCTTCAATATGCCAGTGGCGTAAAATATTCATGAAACTTATAAATTATCATGGCTCTTTGATAGCAGTCTTCTAAAGAGAGTGAATGGGTTTTCATTTGCTTTGGATTTAAAAGAGGCGACATCAGCTTCAGAAGCCACTATAACAAAAGATTATTTTGAAGATGTTACTTACTGGTGTGTGGCGAGTTTCAAAAGAAGCCCCAGGTTCATTACTGCCTCCCACAAATACAGAGCTTCAGGTAAAGGGTGATAGAGGAGGTGTTTCTACAAATAACTCTTTTTAACATGCATTAAAACCAGATATTATCATTAAAACATGTCAGGTTAGAGCAGCATTCACCTTTTTACCTTCCTGTTCTCACTAAAGGCTAATAATTATTTCAACAATCATATAATTCTGTAAATGAGCACTTGCCATTATTTAAGCAGCAATAGCTTGAATGTTTTTTAAATTACAGAGCCGTGATATTTTTGAGACCATCATAAAATTGGTAGTGTGTTCTTTTTATAAATTTAATAACCTGATATTTTATTTTTCATAGATATTTTTAAGGTTATGCAATATTCCTTTCACAGTGGATGCTGCCCCTTTAGCTCCTATGAGGCCTAAATAGCTTGATTTCAGAAATAACTTAGAAAAGCTCAACAAATTTAATGAAGAAAACAAGGATGAAACATTTTAATCAAATTGTAACATTTCATAAAATAGATTGTGCTGTGTTACATGTTTGCTTTATTTAGATATAGAGAGATGATATTTTATTCGTCTAAAGGGGAAATTTAGTTTTTACAAGAACTCATGTAATACAGGAAATATAAACAAACAACAACAAGAATAAACCCCTTTAAACACATGCAAGAATTATTAAAAAAAAGAAGAAAAAACGTCTGTTTTGGCTAAAGGTTAAGAGACCAGATGCTGTCAGAGTTTGCCACTCTAAAGGTGTATTGCTGTATGTATGAAGAAGTCCCAGTAGCATTTCTTGACACAATTCTGCTGACAAATTTGTTGGCTAAAAGCACTCAAAGGTAGTGTATAAGAAAGAGGATGTAAGTTTTCATTGTGAAGAATCATCACTGAAATACACTGGTAATGCTTGGCAAAGTACAGGTACTGACGAAATTTACCCATGAGAAATGAAATGAGCTATACTGACATGCACCAAGCCATCACTCTTTAAGTTGGGTCTGGCACTGGTGATTAGTGGAAAACCATTTTTATGCTGAAAATAAATGGTTTTCCTTATATTTAAGTGCAATACATTTAATGAGTCTATCATCCAGCACAACCAAATCTGCTATGCTTTTTAATAAATATAAGGATCCCATAAGTGCCAAAAACAACTTTGTTTGAGTTTTTATATCTTAACCATAAAGTATTTTCAGTGAAAGGGATATTCTTAATTTAATATCAGATTTCTTATTTGCTTCAGTACATTAATTTGCCAAACAACAGTGAATGAGATTGCAGATTTGAGCACAAGACAGTGTGACATACCAGTTCTGACTGCATGGGTTTCTTGTTTGGGATAATAAATCACACTGACCTTAGGCATGTTCCTAAGATGTGCATGGGTGCCATTTACAGGAGTTCAGGTAAAGCCACATATTGGAGAGCACTTATAAATTTGCTTCCATCAGTTTGAATAGTGACTAGACTACAAAAGAAGACGGAGGGCTAAGGGAAATAAAATAGAAATTTCAGTAAGTCTGAGATTGAAATTCTCATTACAAGGGTCGGACAAGTAAGCACTCTATATTTACGGTCTTAGCTGTACAGGCTCAGGTCAACTAAATCAGCAGCATGACAACAATACAAAAAAATTTACTTTTCTGCTGTAGAATACCGTAATTCTGTTGAAATGAAATACAGTGAAAATGGTGTCACCCTAAATTAGTTGCAAATGAAAAAAGATAAGTGTTCCAAGGTGTAGCTCATGAATAAGAGCACATTCAATCTATGGAGAAATGTACTTTTATTCCACTGAATGCAAAACTTTACATTAAGTTAAAGTAGTATATATAAGCTTGCACAGAAAGCACCCCAACCCTTCTAAAACCGACTATTCTGTTTAATGCTAGTCATGCATACACTGTTTAGACATTCTTACTTAAATCTAAACTTGCATTTATAAAAAAAAAAAAAAAAAAAAACTATGACTTCTACTGAAAAACTTAAATTAAAATTCAGTCACACAATCCACCATCCACCTTAATAAAAAGATAAGTTTCTGTTTGTCTGTCCGGTTGCTATGTCTCTGTCATTCCAACAGATAGTGAATCACAAACATTTCTAGTAATAAAATGCATTGCATTTGTCATTCCAACAGATGACCTATCACAAATATTAGCACTGTTTTTACGAATACAATGCCAAATGGCATATAACAAAGACATATGCATTGCATATGTCATTTCAACAGATAGTGCATCACAAGAAGTTGTAGTAATGTGTGTTATTCCTACAAATGTTTGTGAAGTTCTATCTGCTGGAATGTGAAATGCAATGCATTTTATTACCATAAGCATTGCAAAATACATTCCCATTTATGGTGCATTGCAAATGTTATTAGTCTACATTGATTACTTAAATTTCAACCTGTATTAAATGGGTAGCACAGCTAGTAATGTATAACAGTAAACACTCATTGAAACCACTCAAATCTTATTTTATATACACAGTATTATATGGCATGATGTTGAAACTTCACACTTGTTTGTTCTCCAGACTGGCTTATAATACTGTAATAAATATTGGACCTTGATGGACTTATTTCCATTACTTTACATCCGCAGAGTTGGTAGTTTTGGTTCTCCATGTTTTAATGAGACCGCTCATGTCTCTTTAAAGCAATATAACACAATCCCAGGACTATTTATCATGTGCTTTGGGACTAGGCCCTGCTTACTTATCTGAACTTATCATTACTTACAAACCTGAGTGCATATTAAGATCTCAAGATTGTGGTAGTGGGAGGTTGAGCTTTTCGTGATAGGGCCCTGAAGCTGTGGAATTGTCTGCCTGCTACTAAAAGTGGTACCCCTTCAGTCTCAGCTTTTAAAACCAGACTGAAGACTCACTATTTCAGTTTAGCATACCCCGACTAAAGCTGCCTCATATGGTACTTGGTGCCACTGCTCTACTGGTAGTTGTTTGCTTGCCATGGAAATGTCATCTGAGGTAAAGGTGCACTGGAATCATTTGATAGAACGGTCCTTTCATCAGATTGGTCGGCCCAGCACTGACTCAGCTGTAGCATGACCAATTGTGGTGATGCTGAGCTACTGTGCGAGAATGTCTACGGTGTGGAAGTTGTTCAAAGTAAGTGAAGGCAACATAAAATATGCCATTTGTACCACTTGTTTGGCAAAAGTACTAGCGCAGAGAGACCAAAGCATGAAATTTCAATACCGCCAGCTTAACTACACACTTGAAGACACGCCTTCTTGATATATATACAGAATTCCTCAGAGCAAAAGAGGAGAATCCTGCACCACCGTTCACATGAATTGTATTTGCTTAGCCTGTTGATCTGTTACTTGAAAAATCAAGGAAATTTGATAAAACTAGTCCTAAAGCTCAAACATTGACTGCAAAAGTTGATGGAATTTATTGCTCTGGATGATCAGCCATTTTCTGTTGTAGAAGATACGAGATTTTGAAGGCTGGTTGAGCATCTCGAGCCCAGTTACCTGACACCCAACTGCCATTATTTTTTTGATGTAGCACTTCCAGAGCTACATAATATTGTGGTAAGTCATGTGCACAAACTCCTTGTTGACCTATGTCACAGCCATAAGCTTTACCACTGATATATGAACATCTGATATTAGTCCTATGAGTGTGCTTTGTTTACCTGCTCAATGGATCGACTGCAATTTTGAGTTACAGAGAGCAATCTTGCACTCCCAAGAATGCTCAGGATCACACACAGGTTCTGCACTCTCAATGGCGTTTAAAAGATTATTTGAAACATGGAAAATACCCCAAGAGCATTTTCATATTGTACTAAGAGACTACGTACATAACATTGCAGTGGTCTTGGAGGAGTGCAGGATCCCAAGTTTGCTCATACTTTACAGCTTGCTGTGAATGATGGTGTACTATCCCAGCAAAGTGTCTCAGATATAACAGCGAATTGCAGAAAAACAGTCGGTCATTTTAAACATTTACAATTAGCCAACTTTACAATTAGTCTATATATACTATAAAAATGAACTTGGTATACAGCTGAAAAAAGCTTCAACAAGACATTTCGACTAGATGGAATAGCACATTCTATATGCTGCAAAGCTGGCTGGAGCAGAAAAGAGCAGCTCACTACTCAAAACATTAATTCTGGGAAGCAGCCAGAATCGAACCAGTGACCTCTTGATTATGGGTCAGCAGTTCTTACCGCTGTACCACCAAGGCAGTTGGTGTTAGCTTCATACCCTAACCCAATTTCTTTTATCTTCGGTGATATTCTTGAATAAAAGTGAACTTGTTTTGTTGTACATGTACCTTTTGTGAAAGTGTTTATTTGATATTTGGACTTCAGCCTTCACACATTATACATTTCATGTCAAAATTTTTTTGTTAGTACTAAAACTTGAAAAAAAGTTAGTGTTTTAGGTATGTGTTCAACATTTCTTGCATTTCTCGCATTTCATGTCACCCTACACTTACATAGATCATTGTAGACACAGAACACACATGAAATGTGTATGTTCCAAATAACAATATATTATTTACCCTATACAATTCTAGGTACCTCACAATGAGATAAACAAGACTTGAGCTGGGAGAACTTTTTGCCCTTTCTGCAGTGGTGGGGGGATGGGGTAGCAGGCTGCTTGTGCTAATCGACACATTTACAAAACAAAAGACACTGATGGAGAGGTGCGAAGGGATTTAAGGTGGGCCGGGAATACAAGTTTTTTGTAGGCTTCAGGAATTCTAGTTTTAAGTTGTGGCTAGATTTATTTAATCAAAAAGAAATAAAAATTACTATGTAGTATTTAACACTGCAGACTTTAAAACTAAAGATCAGACAGCTAGGTAAATCTGGATGAGCAGAAGCCATTTATTTTCATGATTGTAAATAATCTGCAAAGGTTATTGTTATTCTTAAGTGGTATTGCTTATTCCATTGTCATTGTATTATTTTATCCATTTTATCAGTTTTTTCAATTATTGTTGAAATTATTCCATCAAAAAGAAAGACAAAATTGTTATTTAAAGCAATAGCCTGCAAAATGATTTCCCATAAAACCAACAGGTAGCCAGCCAAATGTGGCAGATGTCATTTGTTTTTAATGATTGAAAGTGGTATGCAAAATGGTTATACATACAAATGTATACATTTCCCTGTAATTCTTATCTAGACAGATCAAGTCTCATTTTTCTCTGCCTCTCATACATGTGTATATGAGCATCGGTATGGGTATCAGTAGAGTACATAGACAGTATTGGATATCGGCATCTGCCCAAAATTCCCACATCGGTGCATAAATTGTTATTGTTAATAATGTGCAAATTAGCTTTTTAACTCTTTTTCATCTTCTATCTGATCTCCTTTAAAGAACATGTAATTACAACTGGAATCCACATACACATTAACAAAAATCTTTTCACATGCCATTTTATGAAAATAAAACTTTCATTCTTTCAACTTGCATTCAGCACTTGTGCTGTTTTACACACTGCTGTAGGAGCAGCACCACAGATCTGAGATTGATTGTCAGCAGTGTTACTTTCTGTTCTCTTTATATACATGGAGGTGTCCTCCGAGTATTCTGGTTTCTTCCCATAGGTCAAAGATAAGTATGTTTGGCTATTTTGTAATTCTAACTGCACAATATGAACAGTGTGATTCTTACAGTCAATGCATGCTGGAGTAAGCTTTGGCTCACCTTGACCTTATAAAGGGATAACCTTGTTTTTAGAATTAATACATGCTTAGCCATGTTTAAGAAAATAAACATTTTTTGCAACAGAAAATGATTATAAAATAAATATAAAAACTATTAACTGAAATAACAATTAAAACTGCCAATATTGGACAAAATCCACAAATCACAAAGAAACTAATCTGTATGCGTTTTTCGGTCACTGACCTGATCCAGAAATTGCTACTCTGATGTAGTGATTCCCTAAAATGCGAAATGTAACTGATTGCAGCTTTTCAGATCAACATGTGGCTTATAAGACAGAGATTTGACTCTGATTTCCAGTTGTCAGGGTTAATGTATTATTGAGCTGTCTGTTTCTTTCACATATGGCTTTCTTGGCTAAAAAGTCAGAAAAAAAAGACATATAACTTTTTTCTTAGTAATTTTAAAGTAATGCTACATACAGAAACCTGTATGTAAGACTACTGTGATGTACTAAATATGTACACATTAAGTACTGTGCTGCACCATTAAAATGGAGGAAGAGTCCTGGTTTCAGTTTGGTGTGTATAACGGCCTTCCCAATTAGAGTAGCAGTCAATGCAAATAGTTGAAGGCGTCCCCCATGACTAGAACAGTTGGGAAGAGTAGAAGACTGTACAGAATTCAGTTTGCCATTTCTTCTGAACCAATTCTGTCCCTCACTATCCTTTCCTCCCTCAGTTTGAATCTTCCATCCTAATAAACTGTTCTTTTTTTAAATTCATTCTCGGGCTCACATGTCTTTCTTTCCTTTACCCATGAAGAAGTCGCCACAATAATGGCTTTGTGATGTGAATCATTATACATGTGAGTCGTTATTTAGCTGGGTTGGCTGCATTTTCCATGCAAGATAAGGGTGTCCCCATTTTGTATATGTAAAAATTCCAAAATCTAAAAATATCCAAAATACTTTTGGTCCCTGGCATTTCAGATTAGGGAACAAGATCAATACCAAGTTTTAGTACATCTCAAACAGATCCTTCAGTGTGTCCTGGTGAGGAGAGTTCTCAAAGGCACACTAGACATGCACAGATGTATCCCAAAGATCGGTGCTGGGTCCTTTATTTTTTCATTTGTACGCCACCTCACTAGGCTCTTTCATCCAATCCTATGGGTTAAGTTATCATTGCTATGCCAATGATACACAGCTCTACCTGAGCGTCCAGTGATCCTGGTAAGCCAGTCTGTTCAACTCCACAACTCTGTATAGCTTGGCTCACTGTTGCTAACACCTGCCAAGTCTGTATGCAACCTTAAGGTGGTGATTGATGAGCAGCTATCTTTTTCTGACCAGCTTTCCACTCTCTCTCTCTTTCATGCAGGTTCACCCTGTACAACATCCACAAGATCAGACCTTGTATGACAGAGTATGCAGTACAGCTTCTTGTCCAGGCTCTGGTCATGTCGTGTCTGGACTACTGCAACTCACATCTGGCAGGGATACCCGAATGTGCTGTCAAGCTTCTGCTGATGATCTAGAATGCAGTGGCCTGTTTTGTATTTAATCAGATAAAACGGGCACATATCAGTCCTCTCTTGGGTCACTATATTGGCTCCCTGTAGTAGCACGCAAAGTTCGAATCCCTGATGCTTGCCTAAAGAGTAGTCAGTGGGTCAACACCTATGTATATGGAGACACTGGTGAGGTGCTATGCTTCTTCTCACCCCCTCAGGGGTGCCATGAACAGCATCTGGTGATGCCACCTCTGTGTGTTATCAAGTCTAAACCCAGACTCTTTTCCTGTGTACTGCCCAGCTGGTAGAATGGACTACCTACCTCCATCCATAGGGCTTACTCCCTCAGTGTATTTAAGAAGCAATTAAAGACCCATCTGTTCTGTGAGTATCTGTCTAATTGATTGAAAAGAAAAGAAAAAAAAACAATGCTCTGTGATCTTTTATATTGTTGGTTAATTTGTTGTTTAAGTTTAATTACTTTATTGATTATAATCTTAGTTGTAAATTATTAGTTGTTACGTTTTTTCACTTGTGGCAATCAGCTATGATTGTAAATTATTAGTTATTACGTTTTTTCTATTGTGGCAATCAGCTATGATTGCAAATTATTAGTTATTACATTTTTTTCACTTGTGACAATCAACTATTATTACCTTTCCTATTACACAGGCTGAACAAACAGGCCCTAGCCTAATGTCACTTGATTATGTTTACTTGTATTTTAAGTTGCTTTAGATAAAAGCACCTACCAAGCAAATAAATGTAAATGTAACTAATATGGAGCTAGTCCTGTTGTTTTCTTTTCCTTGGTTTGCTCAGCTGGCTTTTTGATTACCTGTTAATGGCAGCACTGGCAATTAATGCCTCACCTTTTCACAATTAAAGGCTTGCAGCCACACATTCCTCTTGATTTAAAGGGATAGAGCACAGGGAAAAAGTAGATCCTCGTGTAAACTTAAAAAAAATAATTGCATTTGTTAAGCTACAGTATTGAAATGAGTGATGCTGTTGTTGTAAATGTTATTTATGTCAAGCATCTGAAAAGGCCATGAAATCTATGTATGTGGAGTATATAGAACGTAATCATGACGAAAGGTAAACATAGCAGAATTGTGTGTGAAGCATATTTGTCTCTCTGCAGCTAATGGGTGGATGATGATCTACTTCTGGGTAATGTGGGTGCACACCCTGGCATATGGAAGAAGAAAGTAATATAGGTGTTGTACTGAATTCACCCTCTTTGCCCCATCATCACCCCACACCTTTGCCTGCCCAGGTGTCACCCAAGACGAGGTATTATTTTATCTTCCTTAAGTGCTATTGATTAATTGTGTCTATACTATTAGGAGAGCCTATAGTGATAATAAGATCAAATTTATTTATATTTTGTGTTTTACTGCATTGAGTGTTAGGCAATATTATTCGACTGTGGCTGCAACAGGATTTTTAGTTGTTGGTATCACCCCTCTGAAATAATCCTCACCCCCCACTTAACTCCAGACTGGAAGGTCAAAATCACTTCATATTTTTATTTTTATGTGTGATGTTCATAGAGTGTAAACATATGCTTGTGATACCCTTGAGTCTGTGGGAACTTGCTATGACTCATTTTCTCAATTATGTACATAATACAGAAGAGTTAATATTTGTCATTCATTTTGTACCCAGCTTTTAATAAAAACCAAATACATTAGGGCTGCAACTAACCAATTATTTTGATAATCAATTAATCTGTCAATTGTTGTTGGATTGTTTTAAAAAATCATTTGAAATTAAACATAAGGTTCATGAAATGGAACATTTCACCAATAAACAGATTTGTATAAACTTTTCAGAAAGTTATCTTTTAAATGAACTACCTGTAGATATTTCAAACAAAATATAGGTTTTTATACAACATTTATGTAATAATAAATTGAAAATAAATAGTAATAAATGTAAATAAAACACTTAGTAGCACTACTGGCTCTGGTTGTGCAGTGCACACACACACTCTTTCCTTAAAAACGCAAAGATTTTCAATAAATTAACTAAACTTGCAATTTGGCTTATGTATTCAGAATCACACTAAACACACACTTCAAAATTAAACCTGTAATTTGTTTTTTTTTCCAGTTTCTGTGAAAGAGAATTTTTATTGGCAAAGCATCATGTAAATATCTGATCACCACAATATTCTACCACAGAAGAATTGGTTGCACCATCATGACTAAATTATTATTTTTATTAATTAGAGACACTGTGTGTCTATTTACTAAAGATTAATGGTTAAGTGCATGTTGACCCATATTTTTCTATTTCTTATTTTATGCAGTGTTAATATTTACATTTACATGTCTTTATATGTGACATTGAGCTAAATATATTTGATTGTCACACTATACTTCAGTCCAAATATAAATATGGTTTCAATATTTTTAATGGTGTATTTGTGTTTTTTCATGTCCACAGCAGTCTGTCTGATGCGTGCGGAATTTATTTTGAAACATTACCTACCAGACTAAGTCCATTAAAACTACTCACGAGGTGCTTTAAGTTAGTACGCACCTCTGATCCCCATCTCCGACTCAAAACAAGCGCACTACAGCTGAACTCAGTCTTGGTCTTGATCCACTGCTAGTCCGCATCTCTAAGGCACACAGCAACAACGCTAATAGTAAATATTTACTAAGACCAGACCAGCATGGAATCCTCCCCAATTCAGAGGACACTGTAACTTAGGCATAATATCTTTTTTGTCTTTTTTGCTCAGACTTTGCTAAGTAAAGACTATGTTAGATAATAAATACTGCCTCAAAAACGCAAACAAAAAAGTAAACCAATGATGTAATCAAAGAATGGAAACGAAGAATCAAAGCCAAAAAAAAAAACCCACAAAAGATCATGAAGACCAGTAAGACTTAAAATTTTCAAAAAGAAAGGGGAGCTGAACAACATGAACAGGAATGCCTCAACACTAGTCTGGGGCCGCTTTAACATTAAAATAGACTCACATCACAGACAGAAGTTGCCCCCCTAGGATTCAATGTCAAATATCACAGCAATTACAAAAACAGCAAAATAAAAGAAAAAGTAAAAAAGGTGGAATAAACAAAAAAATTCTAAATAAAAAACAATCCAGTACTACAACAAAAAAGCAAAAATATGTTTAGTAACATAAACCACAAAATATTTCAATAAAAATAAACAACAGAATACATCAAAAGAAGGAAAAGGAACTAAAGCCAGAGTGGAAATCCTGGTAACATCATAACATTGACACATTTCACAGATCTTTCCAGAATAGCGTCTGCTCAATGATAAATCCCTTAAATGGATGTTGGCTGTGTATTATTCTTAACAACCTTACTGTTTTAGTTTGGATTAATTTGTAAAATAATTTAGAGGCCTATTTGGCCAACCTGAAAGGAGAAGGATTACAGTAAACTTCTCATTGGCCTGTCATCAGGGTAGTAAATCACTTGGTAACTATATATAACAAACCCACAAATTAATTGGTATATTGAAAGAATAGAATTATGAAGAAAGTTTTATTTTACGAACTTCTTAAATAAGATCACCGCCCCCCTCCCCCCATTCAGTTATTGCTTTTTATGAAGTTTTCAGCTATACATTTAATAAAAATTAGTTTTTAGAACATCATGCTGTTACCTAGTGTCTTTCTTGCCAAAAGGTAAAATGTGCTTTGTCAAGACCTGAGTCCAATGCTATGGAAGAGTATATTAAAGAAAATCTTCAAAATGTTTTCAATATACCTTCTAGCAGTCCTATTGGTGCTGGTTTCTTCTTTGTACGAAAGGAAGATGTTTACCTTTGTCCTTATAGATTAAAGAGAAATTAAGATTACCATAAAAATAATTAAACTCTACTACTAATTTCTAAGGCACCTTCACATCCAGATAAACAGACTTAAGCTGGGAGAACTTCAGCTGTGTCGGTCGGGAATGGGATAGGAGGCTGCTTGCTGCTTGTGCCGATTGACATATTTGCAAAACAAAGATGCTGATGAAGAGGTGCAAAGGAATTTATAATAATCAATTAATTAATAAAAAATTAAGCAATTTATTTATTCAAATAATAAAGAAAACATACTTAAAAAAATAAACTACAAAGTAAAAGGGTCAAAAAGGTAATTTGATCGGAAAATGAAAAAGGAAAGAAATATACCAGGAAAAAAGTTAGGAAAGACACATAATCAGCCAAAGTCCATCCATCCATCCATTTTCCAACCCGCTGAATCCGAACACAGGGTCACGGGGATCTGCTGGAGCCAATCCCAGCCAACACAGGGCACAAGCCAGGAAACAATCCCGGGCAGGGTGCCAACCCACCGCAGGACACACACAAACACACCCACCACACACTAGGGCCAATTTAGAATCACCAATCCACCTAACCTGCATGTCTTTGGACTGTGGGAGGAAACCAGAGCGGCCAGAGGAAACCCACGCAGACACGGGGAGAACATGCAAACGCCACACAGGGAGGACCCGGGAAGCGAACCCGGGTCCCCAGGTCTCCCAACTGCAAGGCAGCAGCGCTACCCACTGCGCCACCGTGCCGCCTCAGCCAAAGTCACAATAATAAAATCCAATTCTCAAAGTCTTAGACAAAACCAAAATGGTAAATACAGAAAATTCAAAAACAGGGTTATAGACTCTTCTTTTTTATATATAGAAAAGTCAAACTGGACTGAGGTTTTTGTTTTTTTTTAAATTCTCTTGGGTACAGCCGCCCGTCATATGACTTATTCTGATGGTGACTCTGCAAACAGAAAGCAAAACCTGTATGGAGCAATATTAAGGATGCTGCAGAAAAAAAAAAGTTAAAAAAGGAGTTAGGCACTTCAGTAATCCTGACAGTATTGATTTTACTTTAATGTTTCATTGATTCTGAAATTAAGAATTTGAAGGGAACAAACAAGCTGTTGTCTTGCCCAAGCAAAGCCAAACAATTTACTGTTATGGGTGAGAAAACTGTAAAGATGGAAAAATTAGCAAAAGTCAACATTTCCCAATTTTGTTTTCTTTTTCTGACTACTTCTGGCTAGAGCTTCACTTCTTAAGCACAAGAAAAAAAGAATATATGATATACACCCTCTAAGTAAGAGAATATATTCTTGAAACTACCTGCCTGTTTAACTAGGACATCCTATGTTAAATGTAGCAGTACATTTAAATTAGAAAATTAATTCACATATAGCAATTAACTTTAGATTTTGTTCTGGGATAACAATTCACATATCATATTTCTTTTAATTAGAAATTCAAAAATGACTCTTAATTATTAACTACTTTGGAACTTTACATCATACTTTATAGCAGAGGCATGTTTCTGGGCCATACCATTTATCTTTATGTTGATTGTTGTGTTTGCTGATTGTATGGTGCTTGTTGCATTGTGATGATACCAACTGTAGGCTGATTTATTTATTGATTCCAATGCACAGAAATTTAGGAAAAAGTTTGAAACGTGTGTTAATTCTTTTTATAAATTGTACTATGTACAATAGAGACCAACCAAAATTTAGTTGTGGTCTTAGCACTAAAATTGACTTTGATTTTTTGTTGATGTAATAAATCTATAAATATCTCTTTCAATCAAATATGTAGTACTAGGGTGTTGTACCATAGTTTTATTCTACCAGTGTGACTTAGTGGAGGAACAGAAGCAAAGCATACATTGGGGTAATCCTGATCAGGGATGTGCACAAAGGGATAGCTACAGTGGCTCAAGTCCTTGCTCCTTTATTCTCATTGGCCAAAGTGCCCTTTCCCCCTGTTAGGATTTAATCAGTTACTTCTGAACACAAGTGTATATCTTCATTTATATTCAAGGAAACAGTAAAAGTGACATACAATAATTATTATTATTAATTTCACAAAAAATGAATAATAAATATTTGTGTGATGGTGATGTATGGTAAAATTATTTTCTTATGTGAAAGATATTTTGTAATGTTTGTGCACAAGCTACACACATTCACTTTCCTTGTAACAATATCTTTTCGTGTTGGTTTATGTAGGGAAATGTGATTTTATTATTGTGCTTTAAAGTGATAAGAAGGATTACACACAATTATTTTTCTATATTTTTATACTTAAAAGTGTAAGTGCACGTTTTATTTTACTTGAACTTCTAACAGCTCAAGAGCATTGCAACTAAAGCATTATAAAACCGAAGGTGTCTGTGAAAATATGTTTCTGTGTCTACATGTGTGTCTGTTCTCACAGAGAGGAACTTAGTGTGACCAATATTAGCAGCACCAGTCAAGCTCATCTGAGTCTGGTCTACTACCCAAATGACAGAGCCCAAGTAATGCTGGGCATGGTCAATTGGGTTGATGCTAATTTGGTGTTTCCAGCTCTGTTTCAGTTGCCAAAAATCAATGGCACATTACCTGTACCAGCAGTAACTATTGAATAAAGTTTTCACAAGTTCAGTTTAATTAAATTCAAACTTAGAAATCTATGTTGACAAGACCAGCTCTCTAATCTTCTGCTTCTGTCAATACAGACATATCACTATTAATAATCATGAAGTCATTGCAGTCTATCAAAACATTGGATCCAAATGGGAGATTCTGCTATAAATTCTGCATATACCATTTTGTTTTCTAGATTCTGCTAGAAAAGAAAATGGTATATGATAATTGATGTTGTTGTTACTGAGAGATTTTAATACATATAGTATACGTGAAAACATTTTGCATTGTATTGCAAGGCTCTGGAACAATCCTGTCCTGTTTAGTGCCCCTTCTCCCCTTTTCAGCCATTATCCAATTAAAGGTATGTGCATGTTATTAATCCTAATCACTATATAAAGATAATACAATTAAACATTAAGTATCTTCAAATGTTGTGGGTAATTCTCATAAATTGTTCTCTGAGTTGAACCATCAAATAGATTATGGAGAATCTATCCCTTTTATGCCCTTTAATGGTCCATCTCTCTTTCTGAGTTTCATTAGATTATGTAAAAGGTTTTTATTTAAGACTTGTGTTATACACCTCTTTCTTTCACAATGAACAAATCTCCCACACACAGTAATATGAAGTAGTTATGTTTTTATTCTTTTCAAGATTAACTGGTTGCTTTAGAAACACTAACAAAACAGATTGTACTTTGAAACTGAATGGTATAATTGCATATAAAGTAAAAAACCAAAACAAAAACATTTTGTTAAATTAAACAGCCCCACTTCTTCTCCTAGAATCTGGTGTAGACTAATTTAAAAGACGTGACAGCCTTTTCAGTGTACAGCACGGTACTAATACACTACACTTGGAGCATCTTTGCTTTGACTATGCCATAAGTGGGTGGGTGTAGAAACTTTTGGCACATCCCTCTCTAGCTTCTGGGAGTATGTTCACGTATGTGCTCTTAGCTAGTGAATACACAGGAAGCTCTTCATCTTTTTTATATACAGAGAATGTTTACTAGCCTCTGTGGCAATGTACAGTATCTTCATTGTCGAGTCTGCACAATATTAGGCTACTAGCCTCTAGAGACTCTCTCACTTCTTCTTCACCAGTGGGAGTCCCATTTCATTGTCCCGTTACATGTTGGCTTCTACTGCTTAAATGTACACTAAACCTTTGCTATTTGTAATCTCACTATCTGTAAATCTGCTGTTAAGCCTTTTTGAAATTCACTATCCACATTTTCTGAATCTGCTTCTGAAAAAGTGCACAAAAACATCAACAACTTCAACATCTGCAATAAGATGCTGCAGATGTTCTATCCAGACGGTTGTGGCGAGTGCCCTCTTCTACGCAGTGGTGTGCTGGGGAGGCAGCATTAAGAAGAAAGATGCCTCACGCCTGGACAAACTGGTGAGGAAGGCAGGCTCTATTGTTGGCATGGAGCTGGACAGTTTAACATCTATGGCAGAGTGACGGGCGCTCAGCAGGCTCCTAACAATTATGGAAAATCCACTGCATCCACTAAACTGTGTCATTTCCAGACAGAAGAGCAGCTTCAGCGACAGACTGCTGTCACTGTCCTGCTCCACTGACAGACTGAGAAGATCGTTCCTCCCCCAAACTGTGCGACTCTTCAATTTCCACCCGAGGATGGGGGGGTTGGGGGGTAAACATTAACATTATACAAAGTTATTGTCTGTTTTTACCTGCATTATTATCAACCTTTAATTTAATATTGGTTTTTTTTGTATCAGTATGCTGCTGCTGGAGTAAGTGAATTTCCCCCTGGGATTAATGAAGTATCTATCTATCTATCTATCTATCTATCTATCTATCTATCTATCTATCTATCTATCTATCTATCTATCTATCTATCTATCTATCTATCTATCTATCTATCTAAAAAGGTGAAGAGTGTGGCACCAACAGTCATGTTTCATCTGTTCATAAGATTGCATTTTGTTCTGTAAATGTTTAAAAGTGTTGTGCCTTTCATTTTTCATTATTCTTTTTGTCACATTATTATATGAAAATACTACAAAGAAAGTGGACAAGGATAGTGTAACTAACCCTCTACCCTCTTCCTCTTCTTGCTAACCAAATGCATTTCAGTTCTTCAATTGGTAAGTAGTCAATTTTTTTTAACATTGCCTTATTTTTTTAATTTTTCAAAGTTTTATATGCACTCATTATGTGTTTTCATTATCATAGTACAGTACCATTCAAAACTGTATAGTATTGTGTTTACCTGCACACTGCATGCAGATATACACAGTATTGAATATATTAAGTAATGTAAAAGTAGGTAATTAGTGTTTTGAATGCTATATATTGTGCAAAATTCCTTGGTGGACAGTTGTATATTGGTGTTTAAGAGTGTCTTCTTGATATCTGGGAAAACTGGTTGAGGAACTTCAAATGTGCTGGGAACATACTGTATTATTATCATAATATGAAAATATTGGAGTTGTGGTAGAATACACCAAGGAAGACAAGAGCTTCATCAGTCAGTTAGTAATCTTTATTGGCAACAGGTGAGTAGCTGTGAGTTCTCTGCTTGCAAGCCAGAGAGGTGCCCCCCTTACAGTCTCCAAACAGCTCCTTATATTGTGAGCATGTTTACTAGCATAAATCATAAGTCATATGGCTATTTTAACATAAAAACAGAAGTTCTTAAAAAGCATTTTGCACTTTAAGCACAGAGTACATTCTTGCTCAACAGCCCAGCATATGACAGTCCATATGTTAACCCTTAGGGGAACAGGGGGATATGTGATTTTTATTCCACAGAATATAGGCAGCCAATGTCGGAAAATTCACTATCAGACACATTTTCAGTAGTAAATTAGATTCAGTGAGAAAGGGATTGTTTCATTAAATGGTGCGACACCACATGACAGTCAGCGAGCAGGTCAATTCTGGAATCTCATTGCATCTTATATACAGTATATCTGTATGTGTGTGTCTGTGAGAAAATATTTTGACTTCTTATTAGACTACCCAGCACAAACCCATACTATAGAATGCCCAGATGGGCAGCCAGGTAGTCTAGGTCTTCAGAGGGGATTGTGTATTATTTTATCTATTTTATTTTGGCATTATAACTAAACACATAGAAGTTTGTATTCTCTAGGAATGATGTGGACTTGAGTCTTTATTTCACACTCACTCATTGTCAATTGTTCATAGCTCAATAATTATATTAATGGATGTTTATTGTTAGGATCCTTTCAGGTCTATCATTTTTAATTTTCTTTACTGTATGTCTAAATTAACCTTTGTTTACCTGAAGTTACTGTGCTCTGAGCTTGCACTCTGAATTGTTTTTTTTGTTCTTTACACCTTTACTGTTTGAGTTTGTGCCCTTTGGTAGTACAATTTTAGCACACCTTGTTCCTTTTTACTTTGTGGTTCTCCATGAAATTTTATCAGTGCTGGATCAATAAGAATGTGAGGTTAATAAGACGGCTTTTAAAAAGTGTAAGCACTTTGTTTACAAGCCATTTTTGTAAGAGAGCTCACCTAGACTTTACAAGTTGTCACTCTTAGGCTAGGCACTATATAAATAAAATATATAATTGTTATTATTAGTGGTTTAGTATTCTAATGCATTTAACCTTGGTGTCAATGTGTGAATTGATATCAAATCTCGATCGTGGCCATGTGACTGTTCATGTGGGCCTAAGCAGGAAGGGGAAAGTGTTGTTGTCAGAAGTTGTTAAAAGAAGCTCACCTTCACACTTGTCAATGCACTTAGTATGGGGACAATGCTTTTCCCATTCAAAGTGTATACATGTTGTGAAAAATTAGCAGATGGAAGTAATGAAGAAAGGTTGGGGTTCCGAATAGATAATATTCAATTTATTACAGAAATAGTAAGTGCACATAGTTGCTGTCTGCTTTGGCTTTTGTAGAATATGAAATGTAGTAACAGTTTTCCTCCATCTGGTCAGGCAAGATGAGACCTATTGCCTGCAGAGATGGTTTTAACAAGAGTCAGGCAGTGGAGTAGCAGAACGTAGACAAGTATGTGGTATGTGTATGTATGTGGGTGTGGTGGTCATGGTTCTTTTTCTGCATCTATAAAACTGGTAGACATGTAACTTCTCTGGCTTCTTATACACTCCTCTCATGTGTTCCCTTTGGCTTAGTCTCAATGAGCTTAGATGAATAATCATAGCCTTCACAGAGTGGATAGAGATGTTCAAAAATGGCTGGACAGATGTGCAGGATAAAGATAGCTCAGGATGGCTGTCAGCATCAGACACTGATGAGAGGTGTAAAAATGATAGGGCCATCATTGACACTGACTGAAGACACAATTGAAGAGGTTACATTACAACTAGAAGAGTTCATTCATTTAGTGATAATGGTGTAGTAGAAGAACTGGTGCATAAATGTAATCACACTCTGACAAAAACTCTTTTCTGGAAAGAATTTGGTTGCCTTATGACCACTGATAAAGTAAATGTGCTAAGAGGCAAGTGGACTTTATTGATAAGTGGTAAGTTTAAAATGCCACATATAAAAATAAAGTTTTGAAGAATTAAATTTAAAAGAATTTGCATATTTCTTATTTAATAACAACATCTAATTATACATTTATGGAATTACAAGCAAATAATGAAACATCTTGTAGAAATACTACACTGTACAGGTAATGGTAGTTATTTGCCTATGTAAGAGCCAATCATAGAAAGTTAAAGCTTTGAGTTAAACTCATATTAGAATTTGCTTAATTTGAATAGAATATCATTTTCTTTCATAGTCATAGACAATGGTATAGTCTTTTCCCCCTGTAAGTTAGCAAGAGATAGAACTTTCTTGCTATTACTGAGATGCAGTGTGATAGTTGAGTCAGTTGTGTGTTTAGAACAGGTCCAAGTACACAGGGACTTAAAGACCCATTTTCAACTTAGAAATGGGATAGGCATACAGTTTTCTGACTGTCGTTTTGAAATGTTTCAGAAACGTTTTGAAGTGATTTGTAACGATTTGAAATGTAACGAGATTTAAGCTTTGAACAGAACTTTTCTTAACAAGAACTTTTCCATTTTTTACTATTTCAATTTTCTCTTTTCTGTGTGAACTATTTTACTTTGAATTTTAACTAAAACCCTTAAAAACAAAGATATTTTATCTGTGGAATCATTTCAGCGTGTCAGGCTTTTGTTGAATCCCATTTTTATGCTAGAGCTGCTGAACGTTGGTAATTTTGGAAAAAACACAGCTACCGCCTAATTCTATCATAGTCTACTTTGTGGGGTCGATGTGCTTAATCAACCTTTCCTGTACAGCCCGGTCTTGAATCTCCTCCACAGACAGGGCCTTTTCTTTCAAATCTTCTTTTACTTTATCCAACACCCACCACTTAATCCTCCCTTACCTTCTCTTCCCCTGAACTTCCATTTCTAGCATTTTTTTGTCCACATATTCATTGTCTCCAGTCTGCTTCCCTGTACTTTCTTAGATGTCTCTCCCACTTTGTTGTACCTCTGATTATCTGATTTTCTCATTTCTAATTATGTCCTTTTTTCTAACTCTACATATCCATCTCAACATTCATATTTCTGTTACATCTAACTTCTCCTGTGCTCCCCTTACTACCATGTCTCAGCTCCATATATCTTAACTGGTTATACATCTGTCTTAAAAACTTTGCCTTAATTCTTTGATCACAAAATACTCTTAATACCTTCTTCCAATTCTTCCATCCGCACTGCACTCTATGCATCTAATTTTCCATCTTGGCCTACCACTGATCCTTGATATTTATTTTTATCCACTCTTTTCCGTAATTCTCCCTGCAGGCTAACTTCTGAATCCTGATCATCGTTAAACCTCATTTGTTCTGACTTCTTCCTAATTTCCTTCAGTCCTCTGTCTTCCAAAGCCCTTCTCCATTCTTCCAGCTTCCTCCACACTTCCACCTTTCTGGTGCTACACAACACAATGTCATCATCAAAATCATGCACTGGGGGATTGTTCTTTTATCCCAAGACTCAACACAACCATGACCAGATCAAAGATAAAATGACTTAAAGATGATCTCTGGTACAGACCCTCTCTAACTGGGATGTTGTCTGTTTCCCCAACACTGTTTTTAACCATAGTCCTTACTCCGTCATACATATTCTGGACAATCCTTTCATACTTCTTTGATACTCCTTTCTCTTTTATGCGCCTCCAGACCTTTTGATGTGACATTCTATCATAAACCTTCTCCAAATCAATAAACACCATATGCGATCCTTTCTGTTTTTCTCAACATTTGTCTGTGAGCTATCTAAATGCAAAGACTGCATCAGTTGTTTCTCTCCCTGGCATAAAACCAAACTGTTCCTGATGGAATGAAGGAACTGATCCAGTCAGCCTAGCTCTATCACACTAAACATTGAAATTGTGCTTTTCTAGTTTGCAAGCATCATAGTTTATATTATGAACCTATCCATATTCAAAACTTATTAAAATATGTTTATGGACGGCAATATAGCACAGTGGCTAAAACCTGATGCCTCTTAGCTCCAGGAACAAGTGTCAAGTCAAGTCAACTTTATTTATAAAGCACTTTACATACAACGCTCAAAATTCATCCAGATCACCAGTTTCTGTTGAATTTGCATGTAATATTCTTGGTTGTAAGCCGTAGTAAAGGCCTGGTCTAAACAGAGATTGCAGGTTTTAAAAGGAGTTACAAGACAAGGGTATTCCCTTATAACCCCCAACAACGAGCAGGAAACATGCACTGGCAATGACAACATAGTTTGCCATGATAGTATGACAAATTAACCTCATTTTGGGGCAGTATGTTTTGTGTGCATAATGTATGCATGGAAGAGTAACAGACACAAGCACCACCATTAAAGGGAGATAAAATGTGACCTGTGGCAGAAACATGTCATGTACTTCTAGAGTTCAAACCAGTTGCTAGGATTGCCTGACCCTCAATTAAAAGACACGGTGAGGAAAAGTGAGACATAGAGAGGCCTGTGATGTGCTGTTGAACACACTCTCCCTGTTGGAATGTTTAAGACTATGCTATTCCTGTAATTGAACAGGCAGCATAGGTAGTGGAGACATGATCTTCAAGGGAAGCTAAGGGTATGCAACCACTAGTTGCTGCTCGATGAAGGTTTGCCTGGTAGTCCTGCAGCAACTCTATTGCAACCCATGACCCCAGAAATGATTTGCCTGTAGTGCCTGTAGGATGGTTGTGAACATCATTGAGCTGGTGAGAGTAAGATGGACCAAGATCTGGAGAAAAATAAGTGAGTGAAAAAGTGAGATATGAGAAGAGATTGGAGTGCATAATGTGGTACTGTGCTAGGCAAAGCCACCCAAGTAACATACAAAAGTTCAATACCCTTTGCAATTTGCAATCCCTTAAGTTTATCTCTGTCTCATAAGAATAATTTAATGAATTTACTATTTTTTTAAGTTTAGCCTCCATGGCATTATGCTGTTTGCGATGGTCACTACAAGAATGCCCCCCTAAAGTTGAAATGCATAAGCTCTGAATATTAAGAATTTCAGCAGTAATTATATCAGTGCAATAGTAGGATTTTGGAGTATTCTTGAATCATATCAATGATTTTGTGAAAGTAAATAAAGCATAATGGCTAAGTAACTCTCTGTTAAATCAAAAGCATTTTATTTCTAACATTATTTTATAAATTATATTTTAAGCTACAGTTATTAACTTCCACCCTCACATACACACATACGTAAAATAATACATTTGAATTACATTAGCTTCCAATTTGACACATAGGCTTTTCATTATATTTGTAGACAAAACCAATTTCTGTGCTGTTAAAAATATCCATATAGTGAATATTCAGAGTCATCTTTAGAGCTGACATGTTTGGGAAGCTCCTTTTCCTAATTCATGGCCAGATGTTCAAATCAATTTAAGCAATCAAAAACTTACACACTAATAACACAAACCACATTATTAGCACCTTTTTATCAAAAATAATCATCCATGATACATACAATGTGCTCAATACAAATTCTAAGAAAAAAGGCTTTATATAACAAAGGCCTTCTGGGACATACAAGTATTTTACCTCAAGCAGCCTAAGATTTTTAACATGTATATATTGGTGAGCTCTCAAACCTGTTACAGATAGCATGTAGTTCTGCATTTCTTGTAATAAATTTGCATTAAGAAATGCCAATATATGGAGTAAGAGAAAATACAACACTATGAAATGAGTCAGAATGAAAGGAGCACTATCATCGGAGACAGAGTTAAACTATTTTGACCTCACTTGTAATCCTTATTTATGCTTCTCACGTTTCCAGTTCAGAGTACATTTTTTCATTATTACTTTTTTCACTTTCCTTGGAGAGGGATTAAGTGGCAACATGGAATACTGGATTAATTAAGTAACACCATCCTTAGAAATGTTTTCCAGTTCCTTCTAGATCAGTCGATACAAAATCCTTCCAGTGTGCACTAGGTCTGGCCAACTAGGGCTACTAGAGAATTGTGCCCTCACAACATTTTTACTGGCTCATTTCGACCTGGAGAACAATCTACTCTGAGGTTCCCCATACTGTTTGGCAAGTAGCTCTTACTGTACTCATGAGACTTATGTTAAAAAAAAAATCACATTGAATACATATGAATGTATAGTGTTAGTGAACATTCCTCTTCATACTAGCCATTCTATAAACGAGAAAGCACCCAAATGAAACCTACTTAATCCCATTTAGAGTTGTAGTTGGTTGATGTCTGTCTTAGCAGTACTGGGCATTGGACCGGAGCCAGCCCAGGACAGAGTACAATTTCTTAACAGGGTACATTCACACACAAGGTGAATTTAGTCACTAGTTAAATTAACCTGCACATTTTGGATGTGATCATGTAGTGGTCAGTACTTTGCAATGTGGATGTGGAGGATTACCCAAAGGAAGACCATATGCAGACATACAGTAGGTTGAACATACAAACTCCACAAAGAGAAATATTAAGTTTTAAACCCAGGATGCTTGATCCATGAAATAACAATACTAAAATACTAAATTAAATAAATACAGTGGATTCAGAAAATATTCAGACCCCTTAACTTTCTGCACCTTATATTGTGTTGTAGATTTAATTTTTGACCATTAATCTGCTCTCAATAACCCACAATGACATAGTGAAAATGTTTTAAAAAGGTTTGCAAATTTATTAAAAATCAATAAAATAAATCTCTCATTCATATAAGTATTCAGACCATTGCATGCTTTGTAGAAGCACCTTTAGCAGCAGTTAAAGCTTTGAATCTTGTTGGGTAAGTCTTTACAAGCTTTGCACACCTGGATTTGGGCAGTTTATCCCATTCTTCCTGTCAGATCCTCTTACACTCCGTTAGATTGGATGGAAAGCAACTGTACACTGCTATCTTCAGGTCTCTCCACTGATGTTCTAAGGAGTTTAAAGTCTGGGCTTTGGCTGGGCAACTCAAGGACAGACAGAAACATTTCCCAAAGCCACTCCAGCATTGTCTTGACTGTATCATTCAGGTCATTATTGTGCTGAAAGGTGAACCGTTGCTCCAGTCTGATGTTGCATGCACTCTGGAGCAGGTTTTCTTGAAGGACCTCTATGTATTATCATTCCTCATTTCTGACCAGTCTTGCAGGCCCTCCTGCTGAGAAGCACCTCTATTGTATGATGCTGCCACTACTGTGCTTCATTGTAGGGATGGTATTAGGCAGATGTTGAGTACTGCCTGGCCTTCTCTAGACAATGTGCTTGGAGTTCTACCCAGGGAGTTGCATTTTTGCCTCATCGACCAGAGAATCTTTTTCCTCATGCTTTCAGAGTTCTTTAAAATGTCAAATGCCTTATATTCAAGTGTGGCGTCTGTCTACATACTAAACACCTGGTTGATGGAGTGCTGCTGAGATGATGGTCTTTCCCACAAGATCTCCTGTTTCAGGCAGAGGACTTCTGAGGCTCTTTTAGAGTGACCATAGGGTTCTTGGCAGACCTCCATGAACAAGGTCCTTCTCGCCTAGTTATTCAGTTTTGCCAGATGGCCAAACTCTAGGACGTCTGGTAGTGGTCCTGGTGGTTCCAAACTTCTTCTGCTCCTGGGATAACTCAAATATTTAGAAATAATTTTTATCTGTGCTTTACCACAGTTGTGTCTACAGAGAACTCCTTGGACTTCTTGGCTTGGTTTTTACCTTGGCATGCAGTGTGAATTCTGAGACATTATATGTATAAAGGTGTGCCTTTCTCAAAAATGTCCAAGCAAACTGCTACAGATTGACTCTAATCAAATTCTAGACATATCTCAAAAATAAATAGGATATTAAAACAAATAGGATGCAATTGACTACAATTTGGAGCGCCATTGCAAAATGTCTAAATACTTATATGAATGAGATATGTAAGTATTTGATTTTTAATAAATGCACAAACCTTTCTAAAAACATGTTTTCACTGACTTAAATGCTATTGAGTATAGACTGATAGGCAAAAATGGCAAATTTATCCATTTAAAATTAAATCCTACAGCATAATAAAGTGTGCAGAAAGTGAAGGGGTCTGAATACTTTACAAATTCACTGTAGAGCTGAGATATAAAAAATAAGAGAAATCGTTTGAATGGCAAATGTTAGAATTTTAATTTTAATTCTCATGTAGGTCAATATCCATCTTTAAAAATCAGTTTTACCAAAATTTCTAGTTTTGATAACTTTTTCCTAGGTTAAGAAATGCTAGTTGAAACACATTTTTGTCTCCAGAATTAGCTCATTATTCTAAAGCCTTAAAAAGTGTTTTCTTCAATTAGCACCCTTCAGCAGTTGTATTATGTAAGTCAGCCTCTTTCTATAAAAAATAATTTCTCTCTGCAGTTGAAAATATTTTACTTGTGAAAATAAAACCATGTGACACCAAAGAAAATTAACCATCTAAGCAAACACCATATGCTCTAGAAATTTGTATAAAATGACTCACAGATAAGACTGCTACTACTCCTCTTCTCTAAGACTTTCCTCTAAACTGAGATGAAAAGGGTCTACCATGATGAAACATTCCACATAATTGCCAGTTTATGGCAGGAGAGGTAAGAGGCAGAAGAACTGCTAATGTTTCTGGACAGCTCAAAAACATTTAAAAATTCTTGCATTTAATGCTGCATTTGTAGTTAGTATTTCAATTTAAAAAACATCTTGTCTTCTTTAAGCTCTTACTCATAGACAATGTCTGATCTCCAATATAATTCTGTTTTAATTCTTTATATTAAATTTCTTATCCTTCTACTTATTTCCTATTCTTTGGCCAGTCTCCAAGTGATTTTTGATTGTGCTTTAAATTCAGAATTGCACATCTAGTTTTACTCTCTTAAAAAAATATATGGCCCCTATTGGCTTACCTTCATTATTTCACCTCTTCTGCTTTTAGAATCCTAATCCATAGAAATTAATAAGTGGTTTTTAACTTTCACCTGATTTTACTATAATAGTTACCTCCTAATTTTCAAGTGATCTCAAGACCCTGCAAGATACATTTGTAAATGTATGGAAAGAAAAAAAAGAAGCTCTGTACAGATGGCTTTTATTGCTTATTTTGGCAAAAGTTATTATGATACCTATAGAGTAGACAAATCACCTTCTGACAGGAGAGGCACTTGAGATGGGGTTTAGTTGTGTCATTCAAAAAGATTTAACATAATGACGTTTGCAACCACCAAAATTAATCATTTGTCTTCACTGTGATTTATTCTTTAAAGTTGTATTGATTAACATGTGATATGTTAATGTTTATATATACTGCATTTACACATAGATTAAGTTTGCATATAGTCACACATATACAAGTAGTTTATACTCTCCCATATCAGGAAATCTGCACATATCATTCCAGTTATACTGGCTTCCTGTATTTATTCACGTTCAATTTAAACTCCTCATATTTCCATTCAAAGTACATAACATAATGGCCTTGCCACGTCTTATCTTTTTGCTCTTCTTCAACCTCATTCCCTCTGGTCTTCTGACTCTGGTCTTTTCTGCTCTGTGGCTTCTCCCAAACTGTGGAACTTGCTTCATCCATCCCTCTGCAACTGCACAAGCCTTTCCGCTTTCAAGTACAATTTTAAAACAAATTTATTCACTCAATATTACTCCTTTATTAGGACCTAACAATATATATATATATATATATATATATATATATATATATATATATGTATATATATGTGTGTGTGTAATATATCTAAATATATATATATTATGATAAATGATAATTCTTTGCATTTATATAGCGCTCAGCAATTTCAGGTTAAGGGCCTAGCTCAAGGGCCCAACAGAGCAGAGTCCCTATTGCCATTTATGGGATTTGAACTGGCAACCTTCCGATTGCCAGTGCAGCTCCCTAGCCTCAGAGCCACCACTCCGCCTATTTATATATCAATTCTTTCATCCTCCATGAGCTGCCTACATACTCTCGCTACATGAGGCTGGGCATTGTTGTGCACCAGGAGGAACTCAGGACCCACTGCACAGCATAGGGTCTGACAATGGGTCCAAGGATTTCATCCTGATACCTAATGGCAGTCAAGGTGCCATTGTCTAGCCTGTAGAGGTCTGTTCCTCCCTCCATTGACATGCTTCCCCAGACCATCACTAACCCACCACCAAACTGGTCATGCTGAATGATGTTACAGGCAACATAACATTCTCCACGGCTTCTCTAGTTCCTTTCACAGTTGTCACATATGCTCAGGGTGAACCTGCTCTCATCTGTGAAAAGCACAAGGTGCCAGTGGTGGACCTGCCAATTCTGATATTCTGAGGCAAATGCCAATCGAGCTTAACGTTGCCAGGCAGTGAGCATAGGGCCCTCTAGAGGACGTCGGGCCCTCAGGCCAACCTCATGAAGTCTGTTTCTGAATGTTTGGTCAGAGACATTCACATCAGTGGCCTGGCTGGAGGTCATTTTGTAGGACTCTGGCAGTGGTCATCCTGTTTCTCCTTGCCCAAAGAAGCAGATTCCGGTCCTGCTGATGGGATAAAGACCTTCTACGGCCTTGTCCAGCTCTCCTAGAGTAACTGCCTGTCTCGTGGAATCTCCTCCATGCCCTTGAGACTGTGTTGGGAGACACAGCATACCTGCTGGCAATGGCATGTATCGATGTGCCATCTTGGAGAAGTTGGAGTACCTGTGCAACCTCTGTAGGGTCCAGGTATTGCCTCATGCTACCAGTAGAGACACTGACCATAGCCAAATGCAAAACTAGTGAAAAAACAGTCAGAAAAGATGAGGAGGGAAAAATGTCAGTGGCCTCCACCTGTTAAACCATTCCTGTTTTGGGGGTCGTCTCATTGTTGCCCCTCTAATGCACTTGTTGTTCATTTCATAAACACCAACGCAACTGAAACTGGTTAACAACCCCCTCTGCTACTTAACTGACCAGATCAATATCCCAGAAATTTCAGTGACTTGACTTTTATTGACAAGCTATTGTGCACATTACTGTGTTTTATCCACCTGAAAACTCAGCATACAGAAAGCCCCTCTACCTTACCATTACCTAGCAACCACCCTTCTCTGTATCTTGACTCCTGCAAACAAGGGTTAGGGTCTATGATTTCTGAAAACAGTGACACACGAACAAGTAGGTGATACGTTACATAAATAAATTCTAAACTTGCATATTAATTGTTAACATTCACTTTGTTTGGGAAACAGTGTTCAGATCACAAGTATAGAATTGCTCCATATTTTTAAAATGTTAGTTTCAGATTGACATAACTATGATTAAATCCGGAAGTGGATATAAACTTGAGATAAATTAAACAAGCCAGGATGGAATAGTGTATAGTTGGTTTTCATGTACACTGTCAGCTATGCTGCAATGTTCATAATGTAAAAGAAAGTATACAGTGCGTACATTTCAAATGAATTGTGTCCTTATGCAGAGATGATAACCTTTCTGATACTGTTCACAACAGAGTAGGGGTCTGCCAGACAGATATGCCAGGGAGCATCACACACTGATGCTGTCAATAAAGGCCCTATCTCCCTGCACCACTCTAACAGAGACAGTGAGGTCAAAAAAGGATGGTTGGATTTAGTGAATTAAATTAAAAAGAAAGATTACAAACAAATATTAAAAAATTAATGTGATTAATCCTAATTAAGAAAGACTGTTATTAATTGCTTTGAAGTACTTTTCTCACTTGTATTTTTATTTTCTACATGCTATTTTTGACAGGTTGTTAAACAAAAACTTGAGTTTTTGCCTGATTAAAATGAAGAGTCACTGTCTTGTGTATATTCTTTTAAACTATTAAATTGGGAAAGATAAGGAGGTCACTCGATCTTAGTAAATGACTCATTTGCAAATGCACAGAGTTATTTGTGGCATGTTTAGCTCCTTCTATACATATGGCAATTTGCTCCCAATGATGTTTCTTTATGATGGATTATAACCCCTTCCCACAATAAAGGTTATATTTCCTAGTCTATAATTACATGCCAGAACTAAAACATTATATTATATTCTGCTTGTTATGTCTTTTATTAGATTTGTAAAACTGAAATCCACAGTTGGTTATTCATGATTTCCCTTTTCTTCTGAATATGTTTAGGCTAAGTGCATCTGGCATTGCTGCTGTATTAATTTTGAAAATCTGCAGATGTACCACCACCTGACTTTTAATTAACTGTTATCTTTTTAGCAGGGTTTAAATTCAGTTCTCTCTGTTTAGGAACATATTGTATTTGCCATTTTCCTTCTAATGAATGTTACATTATGATCAGCTGAAAGCCTCCCATTTAAATTATCAGCACTACTACTGTTTTTTTTTTGTTTACACATTAGAACATTACTTATTTATAGCTAAAAATATTGACAATTTTATTAAAATAGAAAAACAAATAAACAGCGCATTTAAAATTGACAAATCCATGGAGTTCATGGACATTCTTCTTTATATTAAGTACACTATAAAATAGAATATTAAAATATCGTTCTATTGCTTAAAACTACTTTAAATAATTAATTTGAAGTCCACTGTTTTGTTTAATAGGGAAGATCTTTTTCATCCTATAAAAGACGGCTTACAGTAAAGTTTCTCTAACATCTGTGAGACACATTTAATTTTAGCATCTCATTTAAGCCATTATCACCTTATTCATTGAAGGGATCACACCTTCACAGAGGAAATTATTGCTTCGAAGCGGTGCATATTGCGACACATAAGGGGAGAAGTCTATGAAGAGTGATGTTGTGCAAAGTGCAGTGCTCCATCTTCCCCAATAATGCTCCAAAGTCCAAACTACTAACATATTTTAAGATGGTGTCCGTGGTTGTGGTCAGCCAATCAGCACAATTCATTGTCCGAGCCCGACCCTGACACACAATAGTTCCTGAAAGAATGAAAAGTACATACCCTGGAGTAGGAGCTAAAAAAGTACCAGGAGCTTCCTATCAGGAGCTACAAATGGCCTGAGTTCCAGTGATGGGAATGTTACAAAAGTTCCTGAGTTTTGTAAAGTCCCTGGTTCCTGAAAAAAGTTCCTGCTGTGGGAAAGGGCATTATATCATAAGCGATGGTTGTCACAGTAAATTCATTAATTTGTTTGTCAAATATTTAATAACAAATACAAAGTCATAGCAAAAACAATACAAATGTCCCATCCAGAATTCTTCCCTAAATATATATTTTGTTGATTGCTTAAGTGCATGTTTCTCAAAAGGTCTTTCCTCTAACAAGTTGAATTTCAGACACCGCTAAATGTGTGCCCCAATCTTATACAGAACTAGCTGAGTTACCAGCCATTGGTCAGATAGGAATGTGTAAATGTGCAAAGGTAAAAAGTACAGATTATATGCTATATTAGCAAACATTATTACAAATAAACATGTTGCATTTGGTACATATCCACTGTTAGTATTAGAAAGCTTTTATGTAAACAGTCTTCTTATGTTTTCTATCCTGGCTTGATGCACATACTGCTATAAACAACTTTGTTGACAGTATAGCCCTACCCAAATAATGAAGGGAAAGCTTGATTAAGGAATCATTTGAATGAAATGGGTGGGAAATGATCCCAAAATTCATCCTTTATTTGTATTTGCTTTGACTGCAAACCACCCATGCTGAAATTTATATGTCAAAAATCCAATGTATGGTAGGATGTACCTGTACCCAATCCTGTGGGTTATTTTATCTGGAGGGCAAGAAAGTTTGAAGATGACTAGGAGAAAAACACAAAGTCAAAAGACACAGCAAGGGTCAGTACTAGGAGATCAAAATTATAAAGCCATAAACATGAGACAAAATCGAAGTCAAAGAAAAGGAATAGTAAAGTTCTTAATCAGGAATTCAATCAGGAAATCAAGAATTCATTGGCAAAGAATTAATTTAGTTGAATGAGGAGGTTAACCTAAAATGACACTTTAATCCTGTTCTATCTCTGTTGACTGGATCACAACATCTGAGGATGACACACTCTTGTTGGGAACTTCCTGAAAACAGGAATCAAAATGACATGATTTGAAGAAAACAGTATGCCGTTGGAAAAACAGCCTAAATCAAATCTAAATGAAGTGTATACATAAAAATGAAGTGATTTTATTAAATTCCTCTCTTGCGTGCGCCTGTGTGAGTGTGTCTCGCTCGCTCACTGCACAGGAAATGCACAGGGAGAGACTGAACACATACAAACCGAAAGGGAAACTGGCTTGTTCGTATACCGAGTGTGTGGTCATGAACAGATGCAAAACTTTGGCAAACTTTTTGGTCGTAAACCGATTTGTACGTGTTCTGAGACGTTCGTGAACCGAGGTTCCACTGTATAATGAAATGCGATCAACATATTATGAGGCAATAAAAACTAAGAAATATTTATGTCGAATTCAATGCTAATTTGTTAGAATAACAACAGATTATGATCAGAATTATATTTTTCTACATTTCCTACCTTTCACTGCAGTGAGTTCTCTAATTAAATCCTCATAGTTTATACTCTCTGCAAGTTATTATTCAGTTGAGGTTATGGGTAATCCAGTCAATCTTTCTCGAGACATAGTTATTCTTACAGTAAGTTTAAGAAGTCTATTTTTGTCCAAGATTTTTGAAAATAAAAGTGACAAAACAAAATTTAACCATTTAAAGTATCATTTGATTATTGCAGTTTATCCCATCCTATGTAATCTTTGTGCCACCTTTGCAAGTGTTCCTACATTGGGGTGGGAAAAATTCAGATGAAATTAAAATATAGAATTTTTTCTTAGAATTATTTATCAGGTTTAATCAATGTAAACCTTTTAAAATAATCGGATCTTCATGTTACCACTGATCTATACAAAAAAGCATAAGTCACTAACTTTGACCTCATCAAAAATCAAGCTAAGAAAATAAAAATATACAGCCATTTAACAACAAAGGAGAGAACAACAAAATATAACTTAGCAGCATCCCTCTTAAGACTTAACTTTGATTCCTACTAATGGAACATACTTATTCCAAAGTTTTTAATGATCACACAGTGTCTGTTCTGGTATCATCAGACACAACGCAGATATGTCTGCTTTAAACAGCTTCAAATCAAGACCAAGTACTCAAACTGGCCATGCTATAACTGCACAAACAGAGAACCTCAGTGTACATGGTGATACTCCACTAACAAACAGACTTACCTGATGAAATTCTGATGATGGGTGCTTTGAAATTTTCTTTAACCTGGGATCACGGGAAGTAAAAACCTGGAATGTATCCCTTAGGATTTTGTTAAAGATGGAAATATTTAAACTGAATTTTAATGATGTTCAGAAAAGAAAACTAGGGTGCAGCACTACTGTGGCCCTCTGAAGCCTAGTGTTCAGGGTATCAACTCCATTTGCCCAACCCAATAGAAGGGCCTGTTTAGCAAAGTGTAATGTTAGCTTTTAGCCTTATGTGACAGTGTGTGTCCAGCTCCAAGCTCTATCTTCCAGTTTTGGGAGTCTCTTGAACCCAACACCAACGGTAATGAGCTGTTCAATGAGGACAGATCACACATGGAGCAAGGGGATGGTGTAAAAATGTTAGTGCTTTTATTAAAAACAAACCAAACAGTGCCCAAAGTGCAGTGCTTCAAGAATATTTCAATAAATAAATAATCCATAAAAACCACAAGTGCTAAGTGGGGGTTAAAATCCATAATAAATAAATCCTTTTAAAAATCGGTTAAAATTAATAGGCTGGAAGCAGTTCCTTCTCAAACACCTGGTGCCTTCTTCCTTCTAACTGGCGGCTCCTCTACTTATCCAATGGGCTTTGGAACAGGGGAGTTACCCTACCTACAGCTGCAGCTGACCTTCTCCTGTCCAGTTGCCTTCTGTCCCCTGGCTATATACAGCTGTCTCACCAAACCAAGACTCGGGTTCCCCCAACAGCCAGGTTTGATCAACACTTTGTCAGCATCTGAAGTCTATTTGTAATTTTATGCTGTAAGAAGAAAAGTAAATAAATATAGGTAAATAACATTTAATGTGGCTTTTATATAAGTAACATATAAATGTTTTTCATATAAAGACCATCAGAAAACATAATCACTAACATAACTTTGCACAATATCTAGGCAAGCTTGGCATGCCCTGCTGTTTCATTGAAGGACATGCATGTGGCAGATTGACTGGCATGATGACGCCCAACCTCTTGCTGCATCCAAACTGTGCCATCTTTCACCTTTATGCCTTGTGCAGCTGCGTTGTTCTTATGTGTGAGTGGATGTTTCTTGAGGGGAGGGCTTCTGTTCTCTTTCTCCAATGTAGAACCCTCATCCTCATCTGAGTTCACCTCTGTTATAACACGTCTTTATCTGAAAACAGCAGTGTCACATTGGGGGGAATGACCTCTTGAATATGAGTCAGCAATTCTTACCCCTGCACCACCCAAACAGTCATGTCAATGCTGTACCCTAACCCGATTTCTTTTTCTTCTGTTATATTCTTGAAAAAAAACGCACTTGTTTTGTTATATGTCTACCTTTTGTGAAAGTGTTTATTTGATATTTGGACTTCAGCCTTCACACATTATACAAGTCAAAATTTTGTTGTTGGCACTATAACATGAAAAAAGTTTCTA
This sequence comes from Erpetoichthys calabaricus, assembly GCF_900747795.2. Taxonomy (NCBI): domain Eukaryota; kingdom Metazoa; phylum Chordata; class Cladistia; order Polypteriformes; family Polypteridae; genus Erpetoichthys; species Erpetoichthys calabaricus. The sequence goes on along the minus strand of NC_041399.2, from coordinate 67,407,939 downwards.
TTTTAGGTATGTGTTCAACAGTTCTTGCATTTTTCACATTTCCTGTCATCTTACATTTACCCAAATCGTTGTAGACATGGAAAACAAATGAAATACATGTGTTCCAAATAAGGATATATTATTTGCCCAGTACAACTCCAGGCACATCACACTGAGATAAACAATACTTGAGTTGGGAGAACTTTTTGCTTAAGTTGAGTTGCGGGGGTGGGGGGATGGGATAGCAGGCTGCTTGTGCTAATCGACACATTTACAAAACAAAAGACGCTAATGGAGAGGTGCGAAGGAATTTAAGGTGGCCTGGGATTTTTTTTTTTTCGTAGGCTTCAGGTATTCTAGTGTTAACCCAGTTGTACCACAGCTCATGGTTCTACATTTTCATGACTCAGATGTGTCATTTATTTTTCCTGGGATAAAGTGATCCAAGAGTGACCAAATGTATTAAACTTGCTTAAAATATTTTTACTGTTGCTTGTTCCTTTTATTTCCATAGACATTTAACATTACTGTGCTAATATATTAATATAAGCTTTTTCAGATTATGCAATATCAAGCATGTAAAGGTACAGTTATTATTCAGTGCTATCAGAATTACAAGGAAAAGTTGACACAGTGGTAGAGTGTTTAGCTTGAATTAGTGTTAAGTTTGAATTCCATCCCTTTCACTATCTGTGTGGAGTTTGCTTTCCTCTGGTTTTCCTACCACTTCCCAAAGACATGCAGATTAAACTGACTGGTAACTCTAACTGGTTCCAGATGAATGAGTGTTGGAGTGTTTGCCGTGATGGATTAGTGCCCCATTTTAAACTTAATTTATGCCTTATGCCTCATGCTTCCAGGATTTGTTCCGGCCCACCAAGACCCTGAACTATATTAAGCAGGAAATCAAACCATGGCTGAATTAAACATATCATCATGAAAGCTAAAATGCAACAATAACCATACAGTATGTACTGTAAATTCAGCAAGGTTCTGGTTAAAGCTGCTTGCAACTTTTTAATTCTAAAATATTCCACAAAAAGTATTAGGAGAAAATAGAATATCCATATGAGGCTGCAGGCAATTTGCAAATGTATTTGGTACAGTTGGATTCTATATGACATTTCTTCACTGCTTTCTAAATATCAACACAGGCCAGGTCAGGATAGGGAACATGCACTGGTACAGCACGTTGCTGCACCCACCACACGACGAAATAGCTCGGGTTCCTCGTTGGCAACCCTCCAGGCAGACATGGAAATGACTATCTTCCACAGCCAGGTGTTATGTGAGTGTCCCCTTGGCCTGGTCCAGCCACTTGGGTTCTCAATACTGAGGATCCTGTGAGTCGGATCATCCTCAGGGAATTGCACCACATGGCCGTAGTGTCTTAACTGATGCTCCCTCACAGTACAGGTAATGTGCCTCATTCAGGACTCTGTGAGCAACTGCTCGTTCGGCACAAAGTCAAACCAACAGTACCCAAGGATTCTCCAAAGAGACACAGTACAGAATGAGTCCAGTCTTCATCTCAGGTCACTGGATAGTGTCCATGTCTCACAATCATACTAGCAAAACTGAAAGCACCATAACACTCTCTAGCGACCTGATGACCCCCCTATGCTCTCCTAGTCCATCTACTGACTTCATAAGAAGAGTCACCAGATACATCAATGTTGCTGCTGAGGTAAGTAAATATCAACACCTGTCTTCAAAAATACAGACAAATAAATCCACAGCAAAACTAAACTAGTTTCAGGATTAACCTAGAGAATCTCTAGATCTAGAGATTATGGTCGAGGAGGAGGCCTTGGAATAATTCTTTGTGACAAAATGCAAAACACTTCTAAACATTTAGGCGAAGTACAGATTGCAACATAATTTTAGTACTAGTCTACAGACCACCAGGGCCATATTCATTGTTCATGACTGAATTTGGCAACCTTTTATCTGAAATTTCTATAAATTACGATCATGTAGTGTTGATGGGGGATTTTAATGTACACATTGGATTTTTTCAGATTATCAGAGGTAAAACTCATAATCTTAACTACACTTTATTTTAATTATAACTTACAAAGTTGAAATTAAAAATTTACATATTACTCCTTTAACACTAGAATTACCAGAGCCTACGAAAAAACTCGTATATCCGGCCCACCTTAAATCGCTTCTTAAATCCGTTCACACCTCTCCGCCAGCATCCTTTGTCCTCTAAATGTGCTGATAAAAGACAAGCTGCCAGCATCCGGCTATTCCATCCCCCCACCGACTTAGAACGTGAGCGAAGTTTTCCCAGCTCACGCCTTGATTGATTATGTGGGAGTGAAGTGGAGTTTTACAGTGGAAATAAGAGATCATTATTCTAAAGTAATCTGTGTTACTTAGAGAGTCAGATGGGGGGAGGGGAGATGTTAGAGCGGGTGAGCTCATTCAGTACTACAGGAACAACGCACGTTGATCTTTTTTCTTCTTTCAGTACATGTGCCTTCCCTGTTTATTTATATATCTCTGTCTGTCTGTCTCCCTATTACGCAGTGCTCGTCTGTCTGTGTGTTATGGATCTTAAAAATAACAGTTATAAGGACAGTTGTTCCTGTTAATTGCAGTCTCAATTGTTAAAAAAATATTTTAAAAGGAGCATCCCACATGAAAATATAACGATCTCATTAACTGACAGTGCATACCGATTTATAAATTTTATGTCCGTTTGAGGTTAAAAAGAAAAAAAAAAAAGCAACATTTTATCCCTAGCGGGGAATCAAACTCAGGTCTGAGAGGCGGCAGAGCTGTTGTGCTCTAAGAGGCAAATCTTAACGCGCTACGCCACGGAGGCTGTTGTATTGTCTTTGAAGCTTTTGTGAAAGTGTTTATTTGATCTTTGGAACTTGGGCTTTACACATTCTATCGTTTATGCCTACTACATTTTGTAACATTTATTACTAAAATATGACAAAGTTTCTGTTTTAACAATGTGTTTACACAGATTACTTTAGAATAATGATCTCTTATTTCCACTGTAAAACTCCACTTCACTCCCACATAATCAATCAAGGCGTGAGCTGGGAAAACTTCGCTCACGTTCTAAGTCGGTGGGGGGATGGAATAGCCGGATGCTGGCAGCTTGTCTTTTATCAGCACATTTAGAGGACAAAGGATGCTGGCGGAGAGGTGTGAACGGATTTAAGAAGCGATTTAAGGTGGGCCGGATATACGAGTTTTTTCGTAGGCTCTGGTAATTCTAGTGTTAAATGAAGTTATTTCTGATCACTACTTAATTTAGTTTAATTTGGTTCTGCCTTTACCAATACATTCACAGATTAAAACAAAGACAGTGCGACATCTAGATTGTAATTCTGCTTCAAAATGTATAGATACTTTGAGTAAATCAAGTGTAATTTTGGAAAACCATTTATATTGGTTAACATCAAATGTACACGTGAAAAACTATTTAGATCAGCTAACATCACATTATAATATGACCTTAAGAGATGCTCTGGACACAGTGGCTCCACTTAAAACAAAAGTGATCAAAACACGTAGAAACTCTTCCTGGTTTAATGAGAACACTCAAGCTCTTAAATTAGAGTGTCGAAAACTGGAGTGCAGTTGGAGAACAACAAAGCTGCAGGTTTCTCAAATTGCATGGACGGTGAGTGTTAAAAAAATATAAAAGAGCTCTCTATAAAGCTTGCTCAGACTGCTATTCTAACATAATAGATAGCAATAATAAAAATCATTGGGTACTGTTTAGAACAGGGACTAATTTAACAAATGGGAGTTCAGATCTACAGTGCAAAATACCAACAGACATTATCAGTACAGACTTTATGAACTTCTTTAATGAGAGAATTAAAAATATAAGATCCCAGATCTCAGCATCATAGTGCAAACTGCATACTAGCTTGGATGACCCTGTGTCACATTGTATTCAACACTTTAGAAATTTTAATCCTGTAACTGAGCAAGAAGTCTTGACTTGAATTTCTAAAATGAAATCTACTACTTGTTCCCTAGATCCAGTGCCAACAAAACTATTAAAAAGTGCAATGGATGTTCTAGCAGCGCATCTTCTTCATATTATGTAATATCACCTACTGTTGAATTCTGCTCTGTACTTGTAATATTTTTATTGCACTATTATATTGTATTGAGGATTACTTGTGTTCTGCTCTGTGTATTGTATTGTTTTTGCCCCTTTTTTGACACCCACTGCATGCCTAACCTACCTGGAAAGGGGTTTCTCTTTGAACTTTCTTTCCCAAGGTTTCTTCCATTTTTTTCCCTACAATGTTTTTTTGGGTGTTTTTCCTTGTTGTCTTAGAGAGTCGAGGCTGGGGGTTTGTCAAAAGGCAGGGCCTCTTAAAGTCTATTGTGACACTTGTGTGATTTTGGTCTATACAAAAATAAATTATATTGTATTGTATTACCACATGAATAATACTCAGCTGTGTTGAATCTACTCATCAAGAAAGGGCACTTTTATTTATTAAATCTCACAAATGAGCCAAAGCCAAACAACAAAGAAATCCTCTGGTTTCAAGCTCTTAATGAATCGTGATTATCACCTTGCCAGACTAGTGGTTGGACAATGACTGACTGACAAACAACACTGTTGGGTAAAGTTTGTGTTGATGATTCTTTTGATCAAGTATTGTGAAGTGAATAAGTTTGGGCAACTTATGTAACATTTGTGACACATTTAAACATTTGTCGATGTATGGCATCAGCTGTGAGCAGCTTAAGTCATCACTAGAACTACTATAATCATATCTGCTAATTATCATAGTACGCATGCAGTTAATTGTTATCAGCTGTATTTCTCCCCGTGGACTCTGACCTGGCCTCTTAACAACCAATTTCTATTGAAATAATTACATGTTAAATTGAAGAATTTACATCGTAACAGATCACAGTCCACCCACGTACCACTATATGGCAGAAGAGCCTTGCTGTACAATCAATTAGAAATGAAAAAGAAAAAATACCAGACTACCCACCAGGTAGAATTTACAAATTTCACTAGGTCAATAACTTGGCATGAGACTAGAACCAATAATGCAGGATTCCTGAGACAGGAGTGCTGATCTGAGAACAACCTTGCTGCTTTCTTGATTTTTATAATGTACAGTAATGCAAGCTGTGCACTGGATTTTTTACCATGTCCAACTACATTACTGAAATTGCAATAGCACAAATAATAGGATTAAGGTGAGTTTAAGAACAAAAAGTAAATTTGCCAGTTTTTTCCAGATATTTCATAGGTACAGGAGAGCCAGGCATGTAGAATCATGGAAAAAAGAAGCTCTCCGTGTCACACAGTTTTGTGGTTCACTGGTTTAGTAATAAGTACTTTGCTCCAAACATTACTGAAGTACTCTGAATGTGTTTATTAAAGTAAAATATTAAGCAGTTATATAAAAACATCCTTTGATCAAGGCACATCAACTGTCCGAAGACCTAAAAATTATAGGGGAGACTGGGGACGGTTGCAACAAGGGACGGTTGCAACAAGTCTTATTTCTCCAATTAGAAACATGCTAGAGTGATGATACTCATACTGCACATGCTCAGTTAGGCCCTCTCTCCACCAGAGAGAAACTATACAGTTTCATCATCTGCTGCTGCATTTATTGAAAAATAACTGTTTTGAAGGTGTGAAAGTAATTTTTTTTGCAAGTTGTTTTTTTGACTTACTGTCCATAGCTTTTATTTTAATTAATCAAAACATACCTAGTTCAAATCATTGTGGTGTTGACTTTTAAAAAGTATTGTTAGCATGTTTCCCTGACTCTTTGAATAGCTAGCACATGGTGTTCTGTCATGGCTGGCAGGTCAGGGACGGTTGCAACAACTTGTTGAAACCGTCCCCAAGCCAACCAGCCATATTGAAATAGACTACATATCATTACTTTTTAACATTTTTAGTTTAGAATCAGCACATTTTTTTCAGTTTAAGTCCGAAGTATACTGCTATACAGCTTAACTGTAGTTTATGGATCTAAAAATAGAAATAATATTCTGTTTTTTCCAGTATGCCAAGAGTGAGGAAGAGAGTTACTAACAGAGGGGTTCCCCTCGAAATTTTGGAACAAGCTTCAAACGTAATTAGGAATGATGGCAGGGCAGTCGCCAAGGACTTTTCCATCTGTCATACCACCTTATTTCAATTCCATAAGAAAAGAGAGAAGCTTGCAAGTGAGGGATCAGATAAGTTACCACGTGCAGGGTACTGGACCATCAGAAGAGTGTTCTCAGAAGACCAAGAGAGGAGTCTAAAACAGTATTTACAAAGGGCAGCAGACTTATATTATGGGTTAAGACCTAAAGAGGTAAGAGAAATTAACAGAAATGTATAAAGAGAGTAAGAGGGTGAGAGGGTTAGGGTAATATCGGTAAAAAGTGAAAGATAATAAAAACTATTTACATTTTATAACATTTTATTTCAGGTTCGTAGGCTTGCATTTTCAACTCGCCTCTCACTATAAGTGCAACTTTCCCTCACAGTGGAATGAGGCCTGTATGGCTGGTGTTGACTGGTTTAATGGTTTTTTAAAACGGCACCCAACTCTCTTAATAAGACGTCCTCAAGCCACAAGCGTTTCGAGGGCAACCAGTTTTAATGAAACAAATGTTAACAATTTTTTTAACAATTTAAGCCAGGTTTTGGACAAACACAAGTTTCAGTCACAAAACATATGGAACATGGATGAAACTGGGATAACAACTGTTCAAACTCCCGACAGGGTTGTGGCAAGACGTGGTGACAGGCAAGTTGGTGCAGCTACCTCAGCAGAAAGAGGCACACTTTTCACACTAGCTTGTACAATCAATGCACTTGGTAACTCCATACCCACAACTGTGAATCTGACTAAAAGAGTTGCATTATTTTGTTCTTGTTGTTTGTAGAAAGGTTCACTGGAAGCCAGTTCCCAAAATTGTTCTTCTAACTGGCAGATTTCTACTGTTAGTCAGTATAGATGTGGGGTACTTTATATGAGGGGTGATTAGCCACTGTTTAGGAATATCTGTGCAACTTTATTTGGGTTGTATTTGATATTCTCAATATTGTACAATAAATGTATGTTTAAATACTGTTAATTAGTAAGAATTATATTATAATTGTTCTAGTAACTGGCAGATTTATCCTGAGAGCCAGTAGAATTGTTGGGGTGACTTTAAATTCACTTTGTATTCAATATTTTTTGACATGTTTTAAAGCAGATCCATGTCTGGACAATAAATGCATTTTTAAAAAATCCCATGTGACATAAAAATACAGAACTTTCAATATGAATAAAAATCTACTTTAATATTATTGTATAATTGTAGATTTACACAGTACTATGCAAGTTCAGAGAAAAAGCAAAGGTTAATTATTGAAATTTAATATATGTTTAACATGTTGCAACCGTCCCTTATATGAGTTGCAACCGTCCCCAATATCTGACTTCTTCAGTTCAAATCAATATTGTGCAGGATATGTAAAATATAATTAACTACACGTACTATGGGTAATAGCAGACAGATGTAAGTTTATAGTATACAAATTTGGCTGGTATAGTCCAAACAGTCTCTGAGTAAATGAGAGGAATGCAAAAAGTGTTGCAACCGTCCCCAGTCTCCCCTAGTTCATCTGCCAGTAGTCAAATTAATCAGCAGCTTGAACTACCAGTTCAGAAACCAACAGATTTTGGCATTAGAGGGTGCTTAATCACAAACTTTGAATATCCAGCTATAACACAATCAAGCCTGAGCTTCTGGTGCAGTCTAATAATAATAAAAATAATATAGCATCTTTTGAATGTTCAAAAAGATTCACATATAGTCAAAGGAATACATTAGAGATAAAAGCAAAGACAATAATAACACAGGATACAAACTAATATCAAACATTAATAAACACTAATAAATATTTGAAATTCAAGGGTTTGAACCAGATTAGGAAACAAGTAGGAAAAAAAAGAAAGCCATTAACAACTAACAGTTTTTGTATGCTTACTAGGAATACAAATGTTGCTGTTACAATCTACAATGAAGATGAAGGTAAGGAACAATGAATAGGATAAGAGTGAATTTCATTATCAGTTTTAGAGCCATATACTGGACAGGACATCGACCATTCAATGGCTAAGTGTATGCTAGACCTCCAAGCCACTACAAAGTAAGCACTCGGACAGAGATGCCTTGTTGAAAACTTTGCAAAACTGCATCATTCTATGTTTACGTTTGTTTTAAGTCGCTTTGGATAAAAGTGTCTGCCAAGCAAATAAATTTAAATGTAAATGTTCTAAATATATTAGCATTATTGCACTCCATCCATTTGCTATTGATGAAGCATTTAACATAGAGAAGTTTATCACAAAGACTAATGTGGTGAAAGTTAAAATTACAAAAACTAGCTTTGTTTTCATTTTTTTCTAGTTTTCAGACAGTTTGTCTTTATAATTTTAGCTTCAGTTGTTGAAATCAGAATTATAGTCACATTTATTGGCCAAGTATGCATGCATAAAAGGAATTTGACTCTGGTTTTGGAGACTCTCCAACTATAAGTTACATAATCGACATACACAAACTGTTAAGATCAGCATGGTGGTGTAGTGGTAGTGCTGCTGCCTCGCAGTTAGGAGACCTGGGTTTGCTTCCCAGGTCCTCCCTGCATGGAGTTTGCATGTTCTCCCCGTGTCTGCGTGAGTTTCCTCCAGGGGCTCTGGTTTCCTCCTACAGTCCAAAGACATATGACTATCCTAAATTGTCCCTAATGTGTGCTTGGGGTGTGTGTGTGCCCTGCGATGGGCTAGCGCCCTGCCCAGGAATTTTTTCCTGCCTTGCGCCCTGTTTTGGCTGGGATTGACTCCAGCAGTCCCCTGTGACCCTGTGTTAGGATATAGCGGGTTAGATAATGGCTGACTGACTGACTTACAAACTGTTAATACACGCAACTGTTAACCACACACCTGAGATAAAAGAAAATAAAACAGAGCATGTGAATATATATATGCATACAAAGTGCAAGTGAAACCATTGAAAAACAAGTATTAACGATATGTCGGTGGGGGGGGTTTATGCCCAGCTAAGCTGAATTAATGATTTGTGAGCTTGATGGCCTGTGTAAAAATACTTATATCTGCTTTGGCATATATTAATCTATAATGCCTGGCTGATGGAAGAAGTTCAAAAAGGTTATGGCCTGGATGTGTGGGGTCAGTGATGATTTTCCCTTCCCATTTCATGACTCTAGAATAGTACAGGTCTGGTAAGGTGGGCAGACTAGCAACAATGATATTTTCGGCAGGCCTGACTATTTGTTGTAGGCTGTTTTTGTTATGTTTAGTCACTGATCTGAACGACACTTTTATGAATGAGCTGAGAACAGACTCAGTGAGTGCTGTGTACATTCGCTGTTGTGCCATTTTTATAATGGATCCTTCACTGGTCACTCATTTCAAGTCCCATGAGATTATGGATCCCAGTAGCATGAAGGTTTCCACAACTGTCACAGCAGTATTACGTATTGGGAGATGGGGTAAAATTGTGGGACCTTTCCTAAAGTCCTCTGTAATCTGCACAGTTTTGAGAGTATTCAGCTCCATTTTCATCTGGCTACATGAAAGGGCCAGCTGTTCAACCTCCTGTCTATATGCAGACTCATCACCATTCCAGGATATTTTTTCGTCCATTGACAGGTGGTGGCAGGGATCAAAATCTGGGTGAGTTTTAAGTGGAGGAGTTCTGGGATTGTTGGTTTCAATGCAGAGCTGAAGTTCATAAACGGAAGCCTTGCTTATGTCCTTGGGTTGTTAAGATGCTGCAGAATGTGGTGCAGACCCGTGTTGACTGCATTGCCCACTGGCTGGTTCTCTCGATAAGCAAACTGCAGGGGGAGGCCAACAAGGAAACTGTGATGTCCTACAGGTGAGCTAACACCAGTCTCTCTAAGGTCTTCATGACCACGGATATCAGAGCAACAGGTCTGTAATCATTCAGTCCTGTTATACTAAATTTTTTGGGGTCTAGTATGATTGTGGCTTGTTTGAAATATAAGGGAACTTCACACAGCACTAATGATTGATTGAAAATCTAAGTAAAGACAGGGGCCAGTTTATCAGCACATATTTTTAAGCAGGAGGGCGAGACCCCATCTGTACCTGTTGCTTTCTTAGTGTGCTATCCTTCGAAGAGTCAACACACATCCACTTAAGACATATTTCATTTTTAATTTTACTTATTAGGAATAACACTGATTCTGTATTTATGTTTTAAACATACTGTATTGACAACACAGTGACTGTGAAGTAGCAAAGTAAAATATAAAAAATTAATGATAACAAATACACCTAAAGTTTACAAAGTAATGATCCTGTACCTCTGTAAAATTTTCCACTCAAACCAGAACATATATATTTAATTATGATTCCGGTCTTCGTCAGAGATGTTTTCATTGTTTTGCGATTTTTTATGATTCTTCATTATTTTTTAGTGATATGCAATTTTATCAAGTACTGTTAAAGTGTTTTTTTAGTGCTGACGAGTAGAAACTGTTGCAAAATGTTAAAAAAAAAACTGTTATGGAAATATATGCACAGAGAGTGTGCCACAAAAAAGCAACCCTTAATTATAATAATTGAGTAAAGACAAATGTAACACATCTGGTAAAAAAGGCTTCATTCATTTGCACTAAATTCAATCAACAGATGCATTTTGCATAACTTATGATGTGTTTCTGGAATGTCTGGATGAATAGCATCAGAGAAGGAAAACAAAACAGTAAGTATGCTGTTCATAGATGAAAAAAACAAACAGCTGTAGTAACACAAGCAGTGGGCAAGACTGTGTAGATAAGCTAATTATTTGATTGTTTAACTGAGCCACCTGTACAGCTCCCCTTGGGCCCTCCAGGCTTTTCTCCATATGCCTACCTGCCCCTTCAGATCCTTATATAAAAGTTTGGCCACCCCAACTGATCACACTGTGACTTTAAGAAGCCTCCACTGTTTTTCTTCCTTGCAAGCACTGGTAAATTTCCAATTGATACACATAATGGAAAATGCTTGATAGAGCATTCTATTTACAATGCCAACCAAAACACTTCGCACATTACAACTTCTCAGTATCACACTTAGGTTAAAAGTAAAAGGTTCTCCAGGTTGCAAATGAAAACATGGAAACAAATATTGTCCTTTCATTATCTAACATACTTTTTCCAATTCAGGGTCAGAGGGAACCAGAGGCTACTTCAGCAGCAATCTACACTGGGCAGGGGTGCCAGCAATCCATTGCAGACTGTAACAAAGCGCACACCTACATTTACTCATACTGGTACAATTTAGAATTACAGTTAGCCTGACACAAATGTTTGGAAATGTGGCAGGAAAACCTGAAATTTCCTGAGAAAAATTAACACATCAATTGGGAGAATGGACAATCTCCATACGGACAATCCCTGAAGCTGTGATTCAAACCAAGTCTTCTGGGAGATGGTGAGGTGAAAGTATTAGCCACTGATCCAAACAATTACATATCAAGGTTCAACATTTTAGAACTCTATCCACAAATTATTATATACACCTGTACATCTGTATATCCATTCAATTATCTAATCAGCCATTTATGTGTAAACACCAAAATAAGGAAAAAATGTGATCTCAGTGACTTTGACCATGGCTTTATTGCTGGTGCTAGACAGACAAGTTGTTTCTGTAACTGCTGATCTCCTAGGATTTTCACACACACTAGTCTCTAGAGTTTGTTCAGAACATTGAAAAAGAGACAAAAACAAGAAACATAGATTGAATGGCAGTTCTGCAGATGGAAATGCCTTGTTCATGAGAGAGGTCAGAGGAGAACGGTTTGATCTTACAGAAAGGCTGCCCTAACCACATAGGGGGACATGTGGTGAGCAGAAAATTTCAGAATGGACAACACTTTGAACCACGAGGCAGATGGTCTACAACACTAGAATACTATGTCAGGTTCCACTCCTGTCAGCCAAGAACAGAAAGCTAAAGCTGTAGTGGTCACATGCCCACACAACTTGACAGATCAAGACTGGAAAATGTAGCCAGGTTTGATGAAGCTCAATTTCTGCACACCAATAATAGGGTCAGAATTTAGCACCAGTAGCATGAATCCATGCACCAAACCTGCCTTGTGTCAATAGTTAATACCAATCAATAATCGCTTCAATGCCATGGCGTATTTGAGTATTGTTCATGACAATGTTCATCAATTCATGACCATAATTTTACTTCTAATGGTTACTTCCAGCATGACAATGCACCATATCACAAGGCAAAAATTGTCTCAAACTGGCATTGAGCTCAGTGTTATTTTGTAACCTTGCTAGTCACTTGATCTGAATCCAGTAGAACACCTTTGGGATATAGTAGAATAGAAGATTCACAGCATTAATGTGCAGCTGACAAATCTATAGAAATCGTGTGATGCATAATAATTTCAACATGGGCTAGAAACTCAAAGAGATGTTTAAGTCAACTTGTGGAACCTGTGCCACGAAGAATTGGGGATGTTTTGACAGCAAAAAGAGACCCTACACAGCATTAGTATAGTGTTCGTACTAATGTGCCCAGTGAGTGTATATATTAAAATAATATATATACTGTATATTGTACCCTAACATTACTAAAACTAACAGAATACCTAACACAGCAACTGTGGATTTCAGGTGACCTGAAAAAAGAAATTTAATTGAGTTTCTTTATTCTGTCTTGACAATGAGGTTTATTATTTAAAAAAAATCCTCTACTTGTTGTTAATGTTTGAAAAAACAATCAAGCACTTTTAAGAAGTAATGTGAAAGATTAGGGACAGGAAAAAAATAATATGTTAAAAGGATATTGACCAGAAATTATTTTCAGTACAGTAAACTTCTGCCTTGAGCCACAAGGATGACATCTTTGTCAGATTAATTTCCAGTGCATTGGATTTTGCTAAGAGGTAGCCATCTGCTATTTTCATGGAAGAAGTGAGTATTGAAAATAGAATGATGTGCTTGACACTTATATTTCATGTTTGAAGGCCATGAAATCTATTTTCAGCATTCTGATCAAAGTGTGATATTCTATAACATTTCATTTAATTCGTACATGTAATATTTCAGGTAGCAGATAAGTTTTTAAAGAAAATTAAACTCTGCATACTCTGTTCACCTATCTTATTAGTTCTTGTTGGCTAGCTTGCCCATTTCGATGCACTCTCTACATTTCAGTCTCTCCCTGTTTCTCTTTCTCGCTCTGTCTTGCTAGTCCCCGGCCATGCTTGAAGTTACTTCTGGGATTGGTGTCAAGCCCCCTGGCAGCTCAACTGCAGACTGTAGACCTTAACTGCCTCACTAAAAAATGAGTACAAAGTTTAACTTCTTTTGCTTTAGGACCACCACAGGACATAATTGGCAATATGGCTCAATTTTTTTTATACTAGGACATTTTCCTTTCTGTCGTACAAGAGGTGTTCCAAAACCTGCAGTTATTTCATGTTTTCATACTTGGGCACCTTAGTTGTTTGGGACTTCCTAGCCCTTAATGACCCAGGAAAATATTACACATATCTCCCCGTGATACATGTCTCTCTTTATGTATTTCAATCCCAGATCTTAAGATATCCATGCCCCACCTAATCAATTTTATGAAACAGAATGCTGACATACTGATATAGATAAGATGTTTGCTAACCAGACACACTAGACAAGTTTGAGAGTCTTCCCTTCTTTGAATTATTATTATAATTCAATGCCAGTTTAAAAATAGGTTAGGTTGGGGAGCATGCACTGTTACAGCACGTTGCTGCACCCACCACATGACTAAACAGCTTGTGATCCCGGTTGGCAGCCCCTCAACTTAAATGTGGTCCAGTCCCACCCTCTGGAAATGACCATCTATCAACCGCAGTCAGGCATTATGTGGGTGTCCCCTTTGCCTGGGCCTCTCAGGTCCTCAACAATGAGGATCCTGCAAACCGGATCACCCTCAGGGAATCTCACCACATAGCTGTACTGTTGTAACTGACACTCCTTCACAATGCTGGTAATGTGCCTCATTTGGAACTCCCATGACCAACTGATCATTCAACACAAAGTCAAACCAGCTCTACCCAAAGATTCTCTGAAGAGACACAGTACCAAAGGAGTCCAGTCTTCGTTTCAGGTCACTGGATAGCATCCATGTCTCACAATCATATAGTAAAACAGGAAGCACCAGGACTCTAAAGACTCAGACCTTTTGCAAAGATATCAGAAGCGCCACATGCCCCTATCCAGTGACCTCATGACCCTCCCATTCTCTCCCAGTCCATCTACTGACTTCATAGGAAGAGTCACCAGAGACACGAATGTCGCTACCAAAAAGGCCTGTATATTGGTTTTTATCCAGGACACTCACAAGCCCAGACACTCAGACTTTTCACTCAGTTTCTCAAGAGCCCCAATTAGAACCTGCATTGACTCTGCAGAAATCACAGCATTGTCAGCAAAGTCATGATCAGTAAATATTTCTTCACCAACAGCTCCCCATAGCCTCTGGACCCTACAACCTTGCTCAACACTTAGTCCATGCAAGTATTGAACAGTAGGAGCAAGAACACACCCCTGCTGAACCCCAGAATCAACTGGGAATAACACAGATGTTCTGCCTCCACTGTGCACAGCGCTCACAGTACCAATGTGCATTCTGGCCATGACATACAGCAACCTCAGGGGGATCCTGCGAAGTCTCAGGATGTCCCATAGGATAGCTTGATCGACTGAATCGAATGCTTTATGAAAATCAACAAAGGCTGCAAAGAAACTCTCCTGATATTCACATTTGCACTTTGAGATCCTTCAGTGCCAGGATGCGGTTGATGGGAGGCATAAAACAAGACAGCTCTGGTCACTGGTTTCCGAGGCATAAAACCAGACAGCTCTGGTTGCTGGTAGGTCAGCAAGTGATCACAGATCCTATCGAGGATGATCCTAACTAGAATCTTACATGTCTTTCAGAGCATTGCTATCCTCCTGTAGTTTATGGAATCTAGGTGGTCACTCTTTCCTTTCCAGATAGGGATGACAAGTTCTGTTTTCCAGACAGCTGGGATAACACACGTCTCCCAAATGGAAGAAAAGATTGCTTACAATCCCAGGAGGACAGCCTTACCACCAGCCTGAAGATATTCATCCTGGATACCACAGATCCTCGCAGATGTTTGTGCTGTGCCGTGGATCTATTTCATAACATTGCACAGAAATGTGCTAAAACTATAAAAACTGATTATACCAAATAAATACAGCAGAGAGAGACCACTTCAAAAGCTATCATAGTCAAGACTATTGAGGCACTTGCCAAGGGCTTCCCTAGTGTGTTGAAAGCTAGAAGTGCTAAGTATTTTCAGTAAACTTTCAGTTTCCTCAGTGTCATTTGATATCTTATCCTTTCTCTGTCATGTAGCTGGGTTAGGGCATAGGGGAGTGTATATCTGATAATGGAACACGAAGTTTGAATGCTGGTACCTGTTGCACAATACATTCAAGACAGAGGCTGACTGAATTCCTGCAGCAGTATATTTTCTGCATATAGAACTTACATAACTAAGTAAACTATATTTACCATACTTTAGAAAAACGTTAAAATAATTCACACTTCTGAATATTTAAAGGGGAAGAACATTAGTGATGTGGTTAGCAGTATCAACTCACAGTTGCATTCCCAGCCCAGTTTCTCTTTTGCATTAAATTTTCACATTCTCCCAATGTCTAGTTAGTTTTTTGTATTGGTACACTTGTTTTTTCTTATATCAAAAATGTGTCTACTAGCTTAATTTGCAACTCTCAAAACCCCTGGGGCCTTATGTATAAACAGTACATATGCACAAAAATGTTGTGTACACCCGTTTCCACGTTCACATTAAATTGTATAAAAACTAAACTTGGCTTAAAGCTACGCAAATTTTCATGGCAGTCTCAGACCATGCATGCACACGTTTCTGCTTGGTTTTTTAAACAGGTGGTACCCAGCATCAAAGCAGTGCTACTGTTTCTGTGTGGTTTCCCTTTCTTTTTTAGATTTGTATTCTTGATGCAGGCTTTATCAAATACAGCAAAATTAATTGCATATCGTTAACAAATTTAAGGCACTTGATTGCAATCCATCTGTAACAATATAATGGTGCACAGAATGCACAGAAAGTATTTCAACTACCATGGCTGCTTTAATGTTATTAGAAGACATTGCAAATGGAAGAATTAGAAGAGAACATATAGAGATAATACTGATTTTTTGTCGAATGATTACGACTGGCTTCTAAGTCAATTTAGTTTTCCAAGAACTATCCTCTTGGAGCTGTGTACTGAACTGGGGCCTGCTTTACAAATGCAGACTTTGAGCTATTGTACACTGCCTATTCCTTTGCAAGTTCTGTTCCCTCAACAGAAGCTTTACAAAGTGAACTGGCTGACCGATTGGGTCACCACTGAGTTGCATCATGCCAGATGTATGGGAAGAGTAGTCGAGTACATACACATTGCAATAAAGGCGCCTTAAGAGAATTAATTTGCTTATGTAAATAGAAAGCACTTCTTCTCTATTAATGTGCTGCTCTATAGTCCAGAAAGTGTGTCACATTGTGCAAGCTTGTAGCATGCTGCATAATGTGGCACACAATCGTGGCTTGCCTATACCAGAAGAGATGTGGTGTGATGAACCTGATCTTAACCCACCAAATGATCAGCCATAAGATGGAGCATTTAATTTTTGGTCAATAGCACATAGTACAACATTTATATTCCTTACATCACTGGCCACATCTCTTACAGCATACACAATTGCATTTTATGACTCCAGAACAGCATCTGTTAGCACCTGACCATATGGTCACACGGCTGTTTCCAAGGCAGGGGTATGTGTGCAGCCAACACCCGAAGATGTGCTTGAAACAACAGCACCATCACCACCTGGGGTCACTTTTTGTAAAATTGTCTGAAACAGAATAAACAGTAATACCACATCTGCTGCCTGCTTGTTTGACTTATTAAACATGCAGATTATTAATAAGAGTATGTATAATGGTAAGCAAAAAAAAAATTAAAGCTCACATTCACCCACAGTGATGTCTGAGCCCCCACCCACAAATAACTGCAGCACCTCATTGGTCAAACGGTGTGAGCCTCAGAATTCCGCTACCTCCTCCAGTAGTATTCACACTCAAACGGCTGGCTGCGATTTGCCTTTTCACATCGAGTTTGATATCTGACCATTTCTTTTTTATTTTGGGTGCTGTGCGACTTTCTGGAATTGAGCTTTTGCCACTCCATCGATTTCCTTTTCTTGGTTATACCACCAAATAGTATGTTTTTCCTTGCCTCCACTTCACTGAGCAGGATCTCCATTTACCATTCAGTGAAGTTCTTCATTTTTACACATGCTTTTGCCTTTGTCTTTTAACAAAACACTGAACAGAAGGGGCTCTTTAAATTAATTTGCATATTCAAATATGCAGAATTCTGGGAGGAGTTTGGGTGAGGCTGTAGGCTTATGCATGTGCGTTAAAATTCATGTTGATTGGGATTTATAAAGGGAAAGTGTGTAGAACTTTGCTTACAAACTTACAAAGTTTTATGCATCTGAATTTTTTGTGTGTATACAAATTTCTAGTTTTGTTTGTATGCCATGTTTTAGTATGAAATCTATGCAAGGTGTTATGCGTGAGGACCCTGGTGTTAGTGTGTGCCCTATTATGGTTTCAAGGTCAGTTCCTACCTTAAGAAGAACGCTACCAAAATAAGTTCTGGCATCCCATGGCTAGAACATAGAATTAAGCAGGCTGTGTTCAGGTGAGGAGTTTTTTAATATAAATATGGATATGACCTTTCCATTTTCTCTGCCCAGTTGTGAGGCTTTTGAGTGTTTTAATAAATCATCTTTAGTGATAAACCAAATGTGACATGTTCACAGATCTTTATATATACTTTCTTAATCTGTCAAAGCCATGTGTAAATGTGGATGCTGGCAAAACGAAAGCACTTCTTCTCATGTGTTAAGGTATTCAGCTTCCAAGCATATTTTTCTCTACAGTACTGAACTGTGATTGTGGTTCTGGCGCATACAATGAATTGTACAGAACATGTGTCTGGGATGCTTCTTTCTTTAAAAGCCAAATAAAAGTAAGGACCAACTGATACAGATTTTTTAGATTGAAAACGATATTGATAGTTGGTCAGCACAGATGTCTGATTATACTGATAAGTATTGTACCAATATTGCCAATATGTTTAAGTATTAGGTTTTCCTGGAAAAAATTGAAAGAAAAGAAAATGTTTAATTGTGTGATGCTTTCAGGCTAAATGACCATGTTTATTCATTATCTCAAAGCACAGAGACATCTGACAATTGTCACTCTCTCAAGTGTACACTGCATGTGCTGTGAGCACAAGTGTGTAATTATTGAATCTTATGAAGATAATAATTTAGTTCTTGTTGACTTGTTCGTTATATGAAGTAAAATATACATTTTATGGAATTAATGAATGAATAAATGAATTGGTGCTAATTTACAGTATATATATATCCTTAGAGATTAATGAATGAAATGAATTAGATATGAAATGTTTTATGTGTATCTACCTACATATAATATGTACTGTTTAATGTAGATTTTTATTGATTTACAAACCGGGAGTGTGCTTGCCATAAGATTATCCATCTTTATATATTTTTTGATTTTTTTTGTCTTTTAAATGCTTTACCAGTTTCAGTTTCATTTAGAAAATGGTATGGTATAGTATGGTATATTCTGATAGCTGAAAGAAAGAGTACTTGTTTGATAAGCTACTTGAACATTTAAATTTGCATATCTCTCAGACTCCCACAAGCAACGAAAGTAGACTTGAAAACAAGAGTGAGAATCACAAAAGAAGTAGCATTTGAATTAGGGATGCTCCTATCAGGTTTTTTAGGCTGATATTGATCACCAGTTTCATGTTAGTTGATCGGTTGATTCTGATACCTATTCTGATTTTTATCCCTTTAAAAAACATTTTACACTAAGCTCCTGCATAGTCAGACAAATAAAAGTTTTATTTCCTATATTAAAGTGTATTTTTATAATGAAACTATAGACCACAGGTGTTAACTGTTAATTTTTTATTAATAAAATGAAATTCTGTAGGCTTATTGTTCAGTGACCACAAAATACTGAAATAAATAAAATGTCCTTAAAATACCATCCATCCATCCATTCATCCATCCTCTTCCGCTTATCCGAGGTCGGGTCGCGTGGGCAGCAGCTTGAGCAGAGATGCCCAGAATTCCCTCTCCCCGGCCACTTCTAGCTCTTCCAGGAGTATCCCGAGGTGTTCCCAGGCCAGCCGGGAGACATAGTCCCTCCAGCGTGTCCTGGGTCTTCCCAAGGACCTCCTCCCGGTTGGACGTGCCCGGAACACCTCACCAGGGAGACGTCCAGGAGGCATCCTGATCAGATGCCCGAGCCACCTCATCTGACTCCTCTCGATGCAGAGGAGCAGTGGCTCTACTCTGAGCCCCTCCCGGATGACTGAGCTTTTCATCCTATCTTTAAAGGAACGCCCAGACACCCTGTGGAGGAAACACATTTCAGTTGCTTGTATTCGCGATCTCGTTCTTTCGGTCACTACCCATAGCTCATGACCATAGGTGAGGGTAGGAACACAAATTGACTGGTAAATTGAGAGCTTTGCCTTACGGCTCAGCTCCTTTTTCACCACGACAGACCGATGCAGAGCCCGCATCACTGCGGACGCCGCACCGATCCGCCTGTCGATCTCACACTCCATTCTTCCCTCACTCGTGAACAAGATGCCGAGATACTTGAACTCCTCCACTTGGGACAGGATCTCGCCTCCCACCCTGAGAGGGCACTCCACCCTTTTCCGGCTGAGGACCATGGTCTCAGATTTGGAGGTGCTGATTCCCATCCCAGTCTCTTCACACTCAGCTACAAACCAATCCAGAGAGAGCTGAAGATCACTGCCTGATGAAGCAAACAGGGCAACATCATCTGCAAAAAGCAGTGACCCAATCCTGAGTCCACCAAACTGGACCCCCTCAACACCCTGGCTGCGCCTAGAAATTCTGTCCATAAAAGTTATGAACAGAATTGGTGACAAAGGGCAGCCCTGGCAGAGTCCAACTCTCACTGGAAACGGGTTCAACTTACTGCCGGTAATGCAGATCAAGCTCTGACACCAGTTGTACAGGGACCGAACAGCCCTTATCAGGGGGTCTGGTACCCCATACTCCCGGAGCACCCCCACAGGATTCCTCGAGGGACACAGTCTAACGCCTTTTCCAAGTCCACAAAACACACGTAGACTGGTTGGGCAAACTCCCATGCACCCTCCAGGATTCTGCTAAGGGTGTAGAGCTGGTCCACTGTTCTGCGACCAGAACGAAAACCACACTGTTCCTCCTGAATCCGAGGTTTGACTATCCGACGGACCCTCCTCTCCAGAACCCCCGAATAGACTTTTCCAGGGAGGCTGAGGAGTGTGATCCCTCTGTAGTTGGAACACACCCTCCGGTCCCCCTTCTTAAAGAGGGGGACCATCACCCCAGTCTGCCATTCCAGAGGTACTGTCCCCGATGTCCATGCGATGTTGCAGAGACGTGTCAACCAAGACAGCCCTACAACATCCAGAGCCTTGAGGATCTCCAGGCGTATTTCATCTACCCCCGGGGCCCTGCCACCAAGGAGTTTTTTTGACCACCTTGGTGACCTCAGTCCCAGAGATGGGGGAGCCCACCTCTGAGTCCCCAGGCTCTGCTTCCTCATTGGAAGGCTTGTTAGTGGAATTGAGGAGGTCTTCGAAGTAGGACCCCCACCGACTCATAACATCCCAAGTCGAGGTCAGCAGCGCACTATCCCCACCATATACTGTGTTGACACTGCACTGCTTCCCCCTCCTGAGACGCTGGACGGTGGACCAGAATTCGAAAGTCGTTCTCCATGGCCTCCCCAAACTCCTCCCATGCCCGAGTTTTTGCCTCAGCAACCACCGAAGCCGCATTCCGCTTGGCCTGCCGGTACCTATTAGCTGCCTCCAGAGTCCCACAGGACAAAAGGGTCCAGTAGGACTCCTTCAGCTCGACAGCATCCCTCACTGCCGGTGTCCACCAACGGGTTAGGGGATTGCCGCCATGACAGGCACCGATAACCTTATGGCCACAGCTCTGGTCAGCTGCCTCAACAAAAGAGGCACGGAACATGGCCCATTCGGACTCAATGTCCCCCACCTCCCTCGGGACGTGGTCGAAGTTCTGCCGGAGGTGGGAGTTGAAGCTACTTCTGACAGGGGACTCTGCCAGATGTTCCCAGCAGACCCTCACAACACGTTTGGGCATACCAGGCCTGACCGGCGTCCTCCCCCACCATCGAAGCCAACTCACCACCAGGTGGTGATCAGTTGACAGCTCTGCCCCTCTCTTCACCCGAGTGTCCAAGACACGTGGCAGCAGGTCCGACGACATGACCACAAAGTCGATCATCAAACTGAGGCCTAGGGTGTCCTGGTGCCAGGTGCACATATGGACACCCCTATGCTTGAACATGGTGTTCATTATGGACAATCCGTGACGAGCACAGAAGTCCAATAACAAAACACCACACGGGTTCAGATCCGGGGGCCATTCTTCTCAATCACGCCCTTCCAGATCTCATTGTCATTGCCCACCTGAGCATTGAAGTCTCCTAGAAGTACGAGGGAGTCCCCAGAAGGTATGCCCTCTAGCACCCCCTCAAGGGACTCCAAAAAGGGTGGGTACTCCAAACTGCTGTTCGGTGCATATGCACGAACAATAGTTAGGACCCGTCCCCCCACCCGAAGGCGGAGGGAGGCTACCCTCTCGTCCACCGGGGTAAACCCCAATGTACAGGCTCCAAGTCGGCACCTCTCACCGTGGGCAACTCCAGAGTGGTAGAGAGTCCAGCCCCTCTCAAGGAGATTGGCTCCAGAGTCCAAGCTGTGCGTCGAGGTGAGCCCGACTATATCTAGCCGGAACCTCTCGACCTTGTGCACTAGCTCAGGCTCCTTCACCTTCAGGGAGGTGACATTCCACGTCCCAAGAGCCAGCTTCTGTAGCCGAGGATCGGACCGCCAAGGTCCCCGCCTTTGGTCACCACCCAACTCACACTGCACCCGACCTCCTTGGCCCCTCCCATAGGTGGTGAGCCCATGGGAAGGGGGACCCACGTTGCCTCTTTGGGCTGTGCCCGGCCGAGCCCCATGGGTGCAAGCCCGACCGCCAGGTGCTCGCCATCGAGACCCACCTCCAGGCCTGGCTCCAGAGGGGGGCCCCGGTGACCCGCGTCCGGGCGAGGGAAAACGCCGTCCAAATTTTTTATTCATCATAGAAGGTCTCCTGAACCGCACTTTGTCTCATCCCTCACCTAGGACCAGTTTGCCTTGGGTGGCCCTACCAGGGGCATAAAGACAACAGAGCTCCTAGGATCACTGGGACACGCAAACCTCCTCCACCACGATAAGGTGGTGGTTCGAGGAGGAGGTCCTTAAAATACATACTTTAACAAATAAAATGTGTACAAAAATATTTATCCATAATACATAAGGTATAAAAGAAAATAAAATGCATCTCATAATTACAAGTTATCATATCGTTTAGTTTTTTCTGTAATGTACATATCTGAAACAAAGCTTAATTAAAAATAGTAGTTTTCACACAATCAGTTAATTGATTTTTGCAATTTAACTCTACTTAAATGTAACTGTATGTGCACTTCTATTTTTTAATCATGGTAAATCATTAATTACACTACCTCTTTTTGCTGTTAAAATATACATTTACTATACAGTACTTA
Source organism: Erpetoichthys calabaricus (assembly GCF_900747795.2). Taxonomy (NCBI): domain Eukaryota; kingdom Metazoa; phylum Chordata; class Cladistia; order Polypteriformes; family Polypteridae; genus Erpetoichthys; species Erpetoichthys calabaricus. The sequence continues at coordinate 67,385,121 of NC_041399.2, read as the reverse complement.
TGCAGGTATGGTTTTTCTTCAGTAAACTAATCAACGAGACATTTGTAATTGTTGAGGTGTAATTATAAAAAACGGATTACCATTTTAATTATGTAGTATTTGTTTCTTCCCAAAACTTATGTTGTATGACAAACTACAAATATTAAACACAGTAATTTTTTTAAAAAGCCTATGTACTAAGCAGCTATTTTATCTTTTCTTTCTCCAATTTAAAGTGTAAGCTACTGCATTTTAAACAAGCACGCTGTCCAAAGTGAAGTGGTGTCTGTTTTAATTTAAAGAACAAAATAAAGGTATGAATTCCTTAAAGCAGGTTTTCTTGCCATTTGTCTAGTTGTACAGAACATCTTCTCCGATTACTCGTTTTTTAGTTTATTGCTCCACTTTCTTTAATGTAAAGGCTAATATACCAATTGACTCTCGTTCACTGATAAAACAAGCTTCCACTTGCTGCTCATTGTTTACACTGCTGGAAGTTAGCTGCTTAAGAAAAAAAAAGACGTCCTAACTCAATTCTAGTATTACCTCACGTAAAAGAGCACTGCAACTAAGTTACTGTAAAGCTTAGTAAAGCAGGAGTTTCTTGACTTGTATATACAGAATATTTGTTTTACTGCAACACATACAGTAATACTTGTTTGCAGACATTTCTCACACATTACAAATGGCCAGTAATCTATAATAATAAAAGGCAAAGCCCTCACTGACTGACTGACTCACTCACTCACTGACTGACTGACTGACTGACTGACTCATCACTAATTCTCCAACTTCCCGTGTAGGTGGAAGGCTGAAATTTGGCAGGCTCATTCCTTACAACTTACTTACAAAAGTTAGGCAGGTTTCATTTCGAAATTCAAAGCGTAACGGTCATAACTGGAACCTTTTTGTTATACTGTATACGGCCATAGCAGGCGGTTGCGTCTTGCATCATCACGCCTCCCCGCAGGCGGTTGCGTCTTGCATCATCACGCCTCCCCGCGGCTGCTGCGGAAATCACCACGCCCCTCACGTAGTTGACTGCCTGCCCATATAAAGCCGTTCTTCGCTGCGGTGTGTGAATTCCTTTCCTTGCTTCGCCAAGGAGGCATTCTTTTCAAAGCTTATCCACAGTTTTATAAACGAACGACATATAAAGCCGTCCTTTTTCCTTGCTTCGACAAGGAAGCTAAGGTGCTCTGCAGTTTTTTTGTGAAGCGGTCTTTACACATCTTTTTCGCTGTGTTATAAACGACCGAGATATAAGGCCGTCCTTTTTCCTTGCTTCGCCAAGGAAGCTAAGGTGCTCTGCAGTTTTTTTGTGAAGCGGTCTTTACACATCTTTTTCGCTGTGTTATAAACGACCAAGATATAAGGCCGTCCTTTTTCCTTGCTTCGCCAAGGAAGCTAAGGTGCTCTGCAGTTTTTTTGTGAAGCGGTCTTTACACATCTTTTTCGCTGTGTTATAAACGAGCGAGATATAAGGCCGTCCTTTTTCCTTGCTTCGCTAAATAACATAAGGCGCTCTGCAGTTCGCCAAGGAGGCATTCTTTTCAAAGCTTATCAACAGTTTTATAAACGAACGAGATATAAAGCCGTCCTTTTTCCTTGCTTCGCCAAGGAAGCTAAGGTGCTGTGCAGTTTTTTTGTGAAGCGGTCTTTACACATCTTTTTCGCTGTGTTATAAACGAACGCCATATAAGGCACATTTCATCCGCGGCTTCTCTACTTTTGTTTTCTTCGTTTATACAGTATATTTGAATCCCTTTCTTTGCCTGACTGCCTGCCGATATAAGGCGCTGCGCAATTTATAACGCACATTTAATCCACGATTTCTACGCTGTTTTATTCTTCATTTCTTAACATTGTTATAGTTATTGTGTAGATATTTTACACTTTCTTTAGTGTTCAGGTACCCATTTTCTTTATTTAATCCGTGACTTCTCTGCTGCTGTTTTCTTCGTTTATATATTTGAATCCCTTTCTTTGCCTGACTGCCTACCCATATAAGGCGCTGCGCAATTTATAAGGCACATTTAATCCACGGATTCTCCGTTGTTTTATTGTTCATTTGTTAAGATTGTTATAGTTATTGTATAGATATTTTACACTAACTTTAGTGTTCAGGTACCCATTTTCTTTATTTAATCCGCGACTTCTCTGCTGTTGATCAAGTACCCATTCCCTTTATTCTTGCAACTCTACCCCTATTAAAATGTCTATCGAGGTGATCACCATCAATCAAAGAACTATCACTTACCGAGTGGTGTGTATGCCCGGAGATGGCGCCTGCCTTTTCCATTCTGTGTGTTACATATTGCACGGACATATCAGGCTCTCTTTTGATATCCGCAGGGACATTGTGTCTTATGTATTAAATGACTGGGACAGGTTCAAAGTGTGGACTGATGATGGTACAGGAGATAATTATACTACACAGGAGCACTATAACACTGAAATGCTTAAGCCCTTCACCTATGGTTCTGCATGTGAGTTGATGGCTGCTGCTGAATTGTTTGGTTGTCGCTTTCAAGTATACCGAAATGGCCAAATATTTTACACCTTTGGAGAACCGTCAATGCCTCTTAAACATCTTAGATTCATAGGTGACGATTTGAGTAGTGGACACTTTGATGTTTATGAATATTTCAACTCTCAAAACATAGATGCGAAGTTATTGATGAAGCCAGTTGTATGCTTATATCGATTGACACATACCGAATGTCAGTTCAACACAAATCCAGCTCGAGCCGATTATGACAGCAGCAATCCAAGCTGTGAGAACACAGTAAAAAGGAGGCGTATCAGACGTCGTGGTAGATTTTCTGATGCAGCTAGACGGAAGCAACTTCGTGCAGCTGCCGCCAAATACTCGCACAAAAATCCACAACTTCATAAACACGCTGTGGCTAAATACTCAGAAGCAAATCCAGAAGTTCATAGGGACGCTGTGGCTAAATACTCGCAGGCACATCCACAAGTTAATAGGGACGCTGTGGCTAAATACTCGCAAGCACATCCACAAGTTCATAGGAACGCTATGGCTAAATACTCGCAGGCACATCCACAAGTTAATAGGGACGCTGTGGCTAAATACTCGCAAGCAAATCCACAAGTTAATAGGGACGCTGTGGCTAAATACTCGCAAGCAAATCCACAAGTTCATAGAGACGCTGTCGCTAAATACACGGAGGCAAATCCACAAGTTAATAGAGCTTCTGTTTCTAGATATGATCCCAATAATGAAAAGCGGCTCATACGAAAACAACAAGTTTGGCTCAAAAAAGCCAATTGTGGATTTGCGTATGACCCAAACATACATTATGAGTCTGACAAAACAGTACACATTGGATCCATTGATGTTCACTGTGACTATTGTCAGGCTCAGAAGTGGAAATGCGAGTCTCCTGGTTTGTGCTGTAACGGTGGTAAAGTCTCTCTCACTCCTTTACGTAAGCTTCCTGACCTTCTTGAGGGCCTGCTAAATGGCGAACATCCTCAAACTGAGCATTTCTTGAACAATATTCGAAAGTACAACAGCGCATTTCAAATGACGTCATTTGGTGCTAAACAAATCGTTGAGGGAAATTTTATGCCTTCATTTAAAGTTCAGGGACAAGTGTATCACTTGATTGGCAGTCTTTTACCTATGCCGAGAGAGGAACACAAATTTTTGCAAATTTATTTTGTCGGGGATGATGAAAAGGAAGCACAAATCCGCTGCGGTAATTTTTCTGGACTTAACATACCCCTGGTCAAACAATTACAAAAACTGTAACACTTACATCCAGGACTTCCACTCCACAATGGACAGTATTTCAGATGATGACAAACACTTCAAAGTTGTCATTCACGCAGACAAAAAACCATTACATGCACACAAAGGCAGATTTAATAAACCCACAGTTCATCAAGTTGGTGTTGTCATCGTTGGGCAAACGTTCAACAGTAGAGATATTGTCTTGAAAACCAGAGACAATAAACTACAACGCATTAAGGAAACCCACAGATCCTATGATGCACTTCAATATCCTCTTATGTTCTGCTATGGTGAAGACAGCTATTCTGTGTCTATACCTCAAGTTCATTCTACCAGTAAGTTACCTATGAACAAAACCGTCTCTGCAGCAAACTTCTATTCATACCGCCTTATGATCAGACAACATCATGATAATACTATCCTTTTCTTCCGAACTTTATTAAATCAGTTTTTAGTTGATATGTATGCAAAAATTGAATCCGAACGACTCAATTATATCAGACTAAATCAGAAAAAACTACGAGCTGAAAATTACGTTCACTTAAAAGATGCTATTCACAAAAAAGACACTGATTTAATAGAACTTGGTCAAGCTGTGATATTACCATCTTCCTTCACTGGAGGACCTCGCTATATGCACGAGCGTACACAAGACGCAATGACATACGTACGTCATTATGGCCGCCCTGACTTATTCATCACATTTACTTGCAATCCTAAATGGCCTGAGATCACTGAAATTCTCCTTCCACGTCAAAAACCTCACGATCGCCACGACCTTATCAGTCGTGTATTTCATCTCAAAATTCGCAAAATCATAGACTTGCTCACGAAGAGTAACATTTTTGGCTGTACAAATTGCTACATGTACACCATAGAGTGGCAAAAGCGAGGTATTCCCCATGCACACATTCTATTGTGGTTAAAAGATAGGATTAAACCAGCTCTCATCGATGAAGTCATCCGTGCGGAAATTCCTGATCCACAGACTGACCCTGCCCTACACAAAATTGTAAAATCCACCATGATTCACGGCCCATGTGGACCTCATAATATCAACTCACCCTGCATGATCAACAGAATATGCACTAAGAAGTACCCGCGTCCGTTCATCTCAGAAACTCAGACCGGAGAAGATGGTTACCCTCAGTACCGCTGGCGCCGACCTGCTGATGGAGGTCATACAATTAACATCAAAGGAGTAGATATCGACAACAGATGGGTGGTCCCTTATAGTCCTGTGCTGTCCCGCTTCTTCAATGCTCACATCAATGTCGAATTTTGCACTTCAGTTAAATCAATCAAATACATCTGCAAGTATGTTAACAAGGGAAGTGACCAGGCAGTATTTACAATACAAAATGAAAATGACGAAGTATCTCGATACGAAGCTGGTCGTTACATTAGTAGCTCTGAAGCAGCCTGGCGCATTTTCTGTTTTCCCATTCACGAACGTTACCCTCCGGTCGTTCATCTTGCTGTGCATCTTGAGAACGGACAAAGAATTTATTTCACAGAAGCCAACGTTGCCGATAAAGTACACAATCCACCACAAACCACCCTTTTAGCATTCTTTGACCTTTGTAAACACGATGATTTTGCAAAACAACTTCATTATAATGAAATTCCATCATATTATGTGTGGGCAAACAACATGTTTCGTCGAAGAAAACAAGGCAACCCTGTATCAGGACATTCGGGAGTGAAAAAGCATAATGTGCTGGGACGGGTCTACACTGTACACCCGAATAACTCTGAATGCTACCATCTTCGACTGCTGCTCAACAAAATCACAGGTCCCACATCTTTCAAATCTCTCAGAACAGTTGATGGTGTCCTACATCCGACCTATAAGTCAGCCTGCAGGGCACTCGGTTTATTACATGACGATATCAACTGGGACGAGACTCTACAGGAAGCTGCTCTGTCTCGCTCACCTCAAAAGATCCGTGAACTTTTTGCTGTCATGTTGGTGTTCTGCCAAATGGAAAACCCCTTAAACCTATGGGAAAAACATAAAGACAGCATAGCAGATGATATTAGGAGACAGACTGAAAAAGATCATATACGAACAGAAGTCCACCAGTGGTTAAATTTGATCTATAACAACTGTCTACAGTTGCTTCAAAACTACGTAATTGGTATTGGAGGTCAATCTCTTCATCATTACGGTTTGCCTTCACCTTTAACACAACTGGTACAACTTACGTCAAATCCCGAGTACTTGAAAGAGACATCTTACAACACCTCGCAATTGGCCAATATAGTCACAAATAACGAGCGTTTGCTAAATAGTGACCAAAAGTCAGTTTATGACCAAATCATGAGCAGCGTTGCGTCAGCCACTGGCACGGTGTTTTTCCTTGATGCTCCAGGAGGAACTGGTAAGACATTCCTAATAAACCTTCTCCTTGCAAAAATCCGAGCAAAACGTAACATTGCCATAGCTGTAGCTTCTTCTGGCATTGCTGCAACTCTTCTAGAGGGTGGCAGAACTGCTCATTCAGCTTTCAAGCTGCCTCTGAACCTCAACCATACTGAATCCCCCATGTGTAACATATCAAAGCAAAGCAACATGGCTGAAGTGCTGCGACATTGTCAGCTTATTGTCTGGGATGAATGCACTATGGCACACAGAGCAGGTATTGAGGCTTTAGATAGGACCCTCCAAGACATCCGAAACACCAACAAACTTATGGGAGGCTTGACAGTGTTACTGGCTGGAGACTTCCGCCAAACCCTACCAGTCGTGCCCAGAGGAACACGCGCTGATGAAGTTAAAGCATCTCTGAAATCTTCATACTTATGGCCACAAATCAATGTTGTTACTTTAAAAATAAACATGAGAGTTCATTTGAAAGGCGACAAAAAAGCCGAGGAGTTCTCTGCTCTTCTGATGAGTATAGGTGATGGCACCTTCATACAAGAAAATCGTAAAATAAATATTCCTACAAATCTCTGTCTCATCGTGAATACCTTACAAAGCCTTCTTCAAAATGTTTACCCCGATCTACGAAATCTCCACCAAAATAACGTGTCATGGTTAAAAGAGAGAGCTATCCTGACACCAAAAAATGACATGACTACGACTATAAACCACATTTTACTTCAAGAACTACCTTCACAATCAAAAACATATCAATCTGTTGATTCAGTTGTAGAAGTAGAAGACGCGGTGCATTATCCGATAGAGTTTCTCAACACTCTAAATCCTCCAGGCACTCCTGAGCATAATCTCATTTTGAAGGTCGGGGCACCAATAATGTTACTGAGAAACTTACAGCCACCAAAACTTTGTAACGGCACGAGACTTCAGGTCACATCTCTACAAAACAACCTGATTGAAGCAACTATTTTTACTGGCAGTGCCTCGGGTGACACAGTTTTTATTCCTCGCATCCCTGTTATACCATCTAATCTCCCATTTCAATTCAAACGCATTCAATTTCCAGTAAGGCTCTGCTTCGCAATGACAATTAATAAGTCTCAAGGACAAACACTACAAAAGGTTGGCATTGATTTGAGGCAGGATTGCTTTTCACATGGCCAACTGTATGTTGCATGCTCAAGAGTAAGCTCAGCACACAGCTTGGTCATATTACAACCGGAGGGACGAACTGACAACGTCGTGTACAAAGAGATCCTTAACAAATAATTATTTGTATATTTTCCCTCACTTTAAAAATGTTTACTTTTTTCTTAATTTAAATATTCAGCCACTATTTCGCCGCTGCGAAGCGCGGGTATTTTGCTAGTAATCACATAATATGCAAATAGTATCACTACAAGAAACATTCTATTTCAGTTCTGTGTAAAAGTAAACATGACAGTTTCTGTGATACACACAAAGAAACTCATTTGTCAAGTCCAAGTATGCAAATAAGCTTCCTCAAATGCCTATGAAGTGTGATTTGCTCAAGACACAGAGTAACATGTAAAGGCTCTTTGCAGTTATGTTTTGGAATAAGGAGTGGCCGGTTTGAACTGTTCAGTTGAGGACAGACAACAGCAGGTTGGAATGCATTTATTGGCAAATAAATTGTCTTATCAAGCAATCACTGCAATATGGAGGCAAGTCTCTTGGCTCTTTCAAGAGCTGACAGCCAGAGCATTTTAAAAATCAGACTGAGTAATGCACACCACATTAAGAAGAAAGCGAAAACTGGGAAAGTGGTGAATGTTTACCTACGAACTCTTCCAAATGAAAGTGCTCTATAAAGCAATCGCTGATTCAAAGACAAATGTGTAACTTTTTGCAAGTAAAACGTCTGCAGTTTTTCACTAGGTAAAACTTTTGAGACAAAGACAATCTTAATTACAGATTGAAAACACTGTGCAAGTGGGGCTGTGTAGTGGCCATTTTAGCAGTGGCGGAAAACATAGAAAAACATGGAATATTGAATTTTAGCAGGAAAATTTTATAACAGTAGTTACATCAATGACTTTATGCATCCTCTTTAAAATACTGCCTTATTGTCAATCCTGGGAATGATGAATGTGGACAAAGATTTGCAGAATGGAATTGTTTAGCATGTACATTGTTAAAGGTCAGTTTATTTACCTTCGTTGAGCACATCAGTCTAGGGGAGTGACTTTTCAAACAGAGGTCCTTTATACCTTTATAACTTCACAAAAATGCTTTGTTTTTGACAGTTTCAGCATAATAATAGTAGGTCTGGTTCAGCTGATACTGATGCACATGTGGAGACTAAATATTGACCTGATATATTGGTAACCTATAAAAAGGCATATAGAATGGAAAGTTGTATTCCTTTCCAGTAATATGTACAAACAGAGGAAAGAGAAATCTACATTAACATAAGACCCCGCTGTAGTACAGGGATAGATGGTATCAATGCTGAAAAGGATATCATTTGATCATAGAGCACACTAGGGTACATAAGGCCAATTTCCGATTTCCAATTCACCTACCAACATATATGGGGACTTTCGAAAATAGGAGGTTTTCCATGTGAACATGGGAAGAAAGGCGACATTCCTCAAGTAGAGGCAAGCTGAGCAGGGAATAAAAAATAGGAGGAAACTATGTCTTACAATGCTCAAAGAAAAAGAAGAAAAATGTAGAGTTAAATACCTTAGCAAGCATTGTAATATAAATTACAAAACCTGTCAGAAATAAGCAGCTGATGAAAGCATATATTTTTTATGGAACATAAATCCAAAAGCTAGCTCAAAAGTAATGAGAAAAAAATAATCATTTGAACCAATGACTTTATAAAAATGAAAAACTGTAAAAAATACCCTTGCCCTCCGCTCAGTTAAGTATTGGATCTACAATATTACTTGCTAGAAATATAAATAAATAAATTAAGAATGTAATTGTTCAGATGAAGCAGGGAATATTTTTTAAACTGTTTTCTCTTTGTCTGCTTTTTGACACAAAACGTTTTCCCTGTCATACTTATCTGGGTTTCCTATAGAATATTTATGTTTTGTACACTCCAATATTATGTTTATTTCTAATTAAATATTAATTTTGAAACAACATTTTGATTTTGCCTGGGGTTTTTTCCATGAGTGACACCATATTATTTACATTCAAAATGCCTAGTTGCAGTCCATGTGACTTGCATTAGACATGCCATCTGAAGTCACAGTGTCATCAGTATAAAACATGGCAATGAGGATATCAAAGCATACAAATTTTGATTTCAAAATATAACAAACTGCTCCATGCTCTGTTAACATTAGTCAGTGGTAATTAAAACAGTCTTTTTGCAGCATTTTCCCTACTTCAACTTCTGCTAAGTGTTTCTGGTGATTTTTCCTCTTGTGATTCTTCTGTACTGTTTGAACAAGGTGACAGCATGTTTGAGAAATAAATTGCAATCAGGAGATGGCACAGATAGATCAGAATTTAAGCAGGGGTATAACCAAGAAGACAAAAATTAAATAAAGATGAGGACATATAGCCGTAATTATTGTTAAATAACAGAGCAGTATGTTGTAAGCTAAAAAAGGAACACAAAACCAAAACTAAAAAAGAAGCACAAGACATAATTTGTAGTCAAAGGGCAGAAAATGTAGTCATAAATAGTAACACAGAAACTAAAAATAATGAATCCAAATCTGGGACAACCAGGAAGTGTAAAGCGCTGACCATTTTGCCATCATATTTCCGGTCAACAAGCATAGCAACTATCAACAAAACTATTCCAGAATCACAGCGCCCATAAGATAAGCAAAATAACTCTGTACAAGAATAACAGTCATATTTAATAATCATAAAATCTGATGGATCAAAAAATAAATAAAACCAATAGATTATGTGGCCTTCAAAACCTCAAGCAACTATATATAAATAGTTTATAAAAGACAGGGAACAGTTGGAAAAGAATAAATAAATATGTTATAAACCTGATCATTATATGTTTGTTTTGTCTGAACTTTTGAATATTTTTCTGCTTAGTCCCTTTTTAGCCTCTCACTTCTGGGTTCATTCATATGTTTTGTGCTTTCACACACTCCAGATTCCATCTTTTTCACCTTCAACAGCTGCTAAACATGTTGCATTTTATTCCACAAAACAACACTTGCGGAAAGCCAAAATCAGATTAAGCCTCCTGTATCCTGCTAAATTGAGAGTGGATATTCAAGGCAACCTCTGTATTTTTAGTTTTCCGGATGAAGAAGAAAAAGACCTAAAATAAAATTGATCCTGACACTTTTTGAAATACGATTGTGAGTCGCATCGTGTCCTGGCAAGGCAAAGAATATTTCACCTGCAGTTTGATGTGCATAGAGTGGAGTCCAAGACTGAACTGAATTAATGTTCCAAACGTGGCGGCTTTAAAAGCCATGACTGGAAGTGATATTCTTCTGAGAAGTGATTTACGGTTGAATCAGGCTGATTTTCCAGTTTTTGGTCTGTAGAGACAACAGAAGAGGGTTTAGTGTACCCTGCCACACCCTAGCCTGGTGTGGAATTATCTTCACTCAGTCCATACAGCTCCCTCCTACTCGCGCACGTGTGTGACAATACACATATATACATAACTGTATATATACAGTCTACTAGCAAAATACCCACGCTTCGCAGCGAAGAAGTAGTGTGTTAAAGAAGTTATGAATAAGAAAAGGAAACATTTTAAAAATAACATAAAATTATTGTCAATTTAATTGTCGTAGGCTTATTTTAGTATTGAGAGTGAATTTGATGATTGTAAAGAGGTTAACTTATGATTGAAAATGTTGTGTATGAGAAATTAAAATTTTTAGGATGTAAGGATCTCTTTGTAAACGATGTTTGCAGTTCTGCCCTCGGGCTGCTAAATGACCAAGCTGTCTACTGTTGAGCATGCAAAGTACAGTTGGCCATGTGAGAAGAAATCTTGTGTCAAGTCAATGCCAACTTTTATAGCATGAAATGTCCCTCGACAATTTGGTTAGCACCAAATGAAATCATTTGAAATGAGGTGTTGTATTTGCGGATGTTGTTCAAGAAATACTCACTTTCAGGATGTTCACCACTTAAAAGCACATGAAAAAGGTGCGGAAGGTTACGTAAAGTACTGAGGCAGACTTTGCTACCATTGCAGCACAAACCGGGAGACTCGCCTTTCCACTTGCGAGCTTTACAATATTCACAGACAACATCAATT